>NC_081410.1:257870782-258182032 GCF_030272615.1 Cryptomeria japonica
CTTCATTCATTATAAATATGTGTCTCCACAAGCCTCTGTCATAAAAGCTTTATGACTACTATTTCTAGGACCACCTATTGTCCTAAATTAGTGTATTAATCTCCTTTGTAAGACTTTGAGGGCTGCAACTCTAAGTGCTTTTTTACTATCTCATGATGTTAATGACTAAATCATGTCTTCATAGTAAATCACTATTTTTTTTGCTCCTCATACCTAGTTGTGTGTTGTGACTCAGACCTGCAACTATTACCAGATCATTAGTGTATCTTTCAAAACACCTAGGCCTTGATCATTGCATTCCATTCCTTGAATGCATTTGGTATTCTTTGTCTCCATCAATTACAAATTATCATGACAGTGCATTCTCCTATGACTGTACTCATTGTTTGAGGTTTTCTAATTAAAGCATGGATTGTCAAATGTTCATCAATATCTCTATGTCACAATTAGGAGTCTTTGTTTTATTTCCAACCTTCATGCATTTGGGGCTTCAAACCCTTTTAGAGTGGCCTTTTGCTATTCTTTGTCTTAGACCTTCTTGACAGTGAATAATGCTTTATGTTTTCTTTTAGGGCTTTTGTCCTCACTAATGGCTTAGTCATTGTATATAATTTGTCGTCTTTGCTTTTTTTGAATCTACTCCTTACTTTGCATATCTAGTGTCATTATAGATCTTTGATGCCTTTGGACTATGAATTAGCCTTGAATTTGCCTTTGATAACTTGACTGCTCTATAGATTGGTAGGACTGTAGGATTGATCATACTACTACAATCGCAATGCTCTAAGATTATTATGCTTTGTTTTGTGTGTTCTTGGACCTAGTATCAAGACAGTTGCAGCTTCTCTAAATCATTGGTATCTTCATGACTACAAATTGTATGGGTTGCTAAGTGAGATTTCCTTGTATGCTTCAATGCTCTTTTGGATGGACTGTGAAAGATATACACTATTGCATTGGATTTCTTTTTCTCTGCTAAGCTATTCAAAATGTATTTACTATCACAAAGACTGTGACTATCATTTTGTTATCACTACTCTCTGTAAATGAAATTCATTGTGATATCCTTTCCATGGACTACTCCAATGTATTCCCTTGAAGCTATATTGATTTTGATAGGGTTTATATCACTGTGTTTGCAATTCCTTAATGTGCTATGTGTCTTCTATGATTGTCACAAACTTGCAATAGTATTTGGACTGTATTTGACCTTGGTGAACTACAATCACACCCCCATCTTTGTCTTTATGCCTTTATACCTTGCTATGTGTGATTGTTGATGACTTTGTCTGCATTTACCTTGTCTCTTTTGGTATCTTTAGTGCTTAATTATCTATTTTGATAGTCTTATCAAGCTTGAGGTTTCTCTCACTCTCTCTCTCTCTCAATTCTCATTGAAAGTATTGTCCACTGCCCATTGAATATCTTCATATATTTCTAATTCAATCTAACTGTATCATGGTGATGGTTGTTACTTTTCTTAATGTCCTTTTCAGTGATTATTACCCCTTTCTCTTCTTTTGGTTTGAGATTTTAAATCCTAGTTGATGTCTTCTTGGAATGCTTTGCCATTCAATGATTCACTGGTTTCTTAGAAGTTGTGATTGTATTTGTTTTAGTATCTACTATGTATTAGCCATTTTTTATGGAAGCTTCACCAAAATATACCATTGTGACTATCAAAGGACTGCCATGACTAAGGTTTCTTTGTGTTTGGATGCATTCACTATCATGCTTTTGTACATCCTACAACACTTAAGAGCATAGTCTTGCTCTTTAGAACCTCCTTGGAATTTTCTTTGAATGTGTTTTGAAAATGAAGATGTTGCTCTTACATATGATAGCTTGATCTCTTTCATAGACCTACTAACTCTTTTATGGGCACTGTGCTCATCACTTTGTTTACTATTGATCATGTCTCTCATCTCACTATATTGTTATGAACTCTTTCTCTTTGTTAGGTATCGAACAAATTACTTGTGAACTGTATTTCAATGTATTTCTCTTGAGAGATTAATATGAGTGTTTCTCATCTTCTCATGATATGTGAGATTTAAAGGCTACTCTTAAGGTTGTATCATTGCTCTTTGTTCATACTTTGACAATGCCTTTTGACTAAAAACTCCTCTTTTTGTAGCTGCTCTTTCAAAACACATTATCTTCCATGGCAGTGACCCTTGTCCTCTTTATATCCTTAAACATACATGCTTTATAGACTGCTATTTTGTGATCAAACCCTTTGTGCATGGATGTTATTATTTCTTTGATCACTGCACTTTTTTGTCCTTTAACAATGATTGTGAATGCACTGTAAACCTTAATGGCTTTGTTATAATGCAATATTGAGTTCCAAGATTGTGTTCATGGCATTGGGTTGTCTTGAGAGCTTCTTGACTTAGTTTCTTTGACTATGTCTATGGTGGGCTATACTCTCTAGACTGAATACTATATTTGTCATACTTTGACCATGCTTATTGGCTTTTACATGACTATTTTGGAGCTTTTGATTGCTAAAATAGTATTGGTCATTTGCTATGCCAATGATAGCACTATCTTTTGATTCTTGAGGCTGCAATATATATTGGCCAGAAACTGTGTTGAAGATCTTCATTCTTTCATCCAACTTCTAGTCCTTGAATGTATTCCACCATGTCATTGTTTCTTGCCTTTAATAATTTATAATGTAGTTTTTTATACACGAGACTTGCAAGAATGTGCATGTTAATCATGCATGCAAATAACAACATCTAAAATCCTCATAAATATAACATGATCTATTATTCATCGTGCCTTTACCAAGTTATACATACAGATTTAAGAGCAAAAGGACTGAACCTTATTACTCATTGAATATTCATTTAATATTGATAAGATATTTGTATAACATACCGACCTATCATTCCTTGAATTCATGTGCATGGCCTTTGTTATGTTGATCTCAATGATCTATAGTGACCCATCACCTTTTTTGGAAGCTTCTACTATGTGATAAATCTTGCAAATAATTCCTTGAACTGATTTAGAAACTGAAAAAATGCATTGAATAACTCCTCATTTCCAGATGAACAGAACAAACACTAATCACACAAGCACTCTGACTAACTCTTTCAACCATATCTTAAAGATACTCACATGAATTGAGATGTGGCTTGGTTTGTTAGAGGTATTTGGACAGGCTTGGCGGCCATAGATAAGTTGTAAATCATGGCTTTACTTATGCAAGCTAGGGTTTCTTCACAAAATCAGATCTGCATGTTTTAGCCATGGGTTTTCTTCCTTATTTTACTCTTTGACTTCCCTCAAAAAAGAACTTTTCTTTTTCCTATTTCAACGTGGAAGGCTTCCCTTTAAGCTTTTGGAGCTTTGAAATAAAATAAATAAATGAAGCTATTTATTTTATTTTATTTCCTTTAATCTCCCAATAATGTCACGCACCATTTGTTTGACTAAAATCATATGAGATATTAAAATCTCTCTTTTCCACTTCACTTGACATTTTGACACCTCTCTCCTCAAAAAATTTCAAATGTGACTAAGTTCTTATGTGAGGCTAATTTTATCCTAAAAGGGGAAAAATAGGTAACACTTCCATAGTCCTATTGTCCAATACACCTATCATCTTAGCCACAAACTTCGGGTAAAAGGAATCAATATCCAAAATTTTGTCAATAATCAAATAATATATATCCTTTTTGGTGGGGTCCCCCCACACCAATTGGTCCAGTATAATTCTATTGCTTCTCCAAAACCATTTTTCCATTCTTCTAAACCTTTGATTTGATTGTTTTAATTCAAAATTTTGGGAATATCCCTCTTTTGCAGACCCCTAAAATAAGCCATTCTTTCCTTCAATGTTGATTCTTGATTCTAAACATAGGAAATCACTTTAATCATTACATTATAATTTCTCCAAGTTGCCCCAACAATTTGAGGAGCAGTGGGCACGTTTTTCACTACCAAAAATTTATGATTGCTAGGCACTTGTCCTCTCCTTTTATTTGGACTAGCCTTCTATCCCTATTCTTAATAATGATGGTAAGTGCTTTGTTTCTGAATGTTAGTGTATGATAGGAATCTGGAAATCATCAAAGCAAGTAGCAAATTAGACTAGCTCAATCACAAAACCAGATTGCAATGATAACAAAACCTACAAACATTCAATAGAGATATGGAAATGAAACATTCAATTCAAATGCAAACCATCACAAATGCGGATGTCTCCTCCATGATTCTCCATTGTCCTTCTTTCTCCTTCAAATTGCTTTGTTTTGTGGATCTCACCTTCAAGTGCATAAGCATAATGTGAAAGCAAGATTGACAAGACGGTAGCACAAGAATACTAGAAGCATGATTGATTCGGGGATCGATTTGAAAAAGTGATTAATTGGGATTGAAGAAATTCATCCAATTTATAGATAAATTGGAGAAAAGACAAGATTAGCATGAAGAGATTTGAAAGGAAATTTCAAATCAAGAATGACAAATATGGCAAATTGACACTTTCTATGCGAAATTGATTGATTGATAATTATGACAAATTGCTATGTCAAAATTGATTGATTGACAATTATGACAAATTATGACAAATTTGCTATGTCATTCCCATGAAATTAGGAGAAATATAGGAGAAAATTGAAAATTAGATGAATTAGAAATTAGGAAATTAGAAAATTGATGAAAATTAGAAAATTAGGAATTAGGAGAAATTAGTAAATTGGAAAATTAGGTAAATTAATTAATAATTTTTCATTTATTAATTAATTCACAAAAAGAGGAGGAATTAGTTAGCCAATTAAATAAATATTTAATTGTGACAAGAAGACTTAGGATAACTAAATAAATTATTTAACCTAGAGGGAAAATGACAAACAAGGTTAAATGAATAAATCATAAACCCTAGAAGATGAATTAGAAATGCAAGGATGACAATTAGGTCTTGACAAAAGATAATTGATATCGATTCGATCATGATTCTGATTAAAAAAGGACCAATGCTGACAAACGATTTGATTGATAAATGCGCCAATTGACGAGGAACAATGACTAATTGATCCAAATTGACATGATTGAGAAGGATGGCGATCGATGACAAATCGATCGCAAAATGACAAGATTGAAAATGACAACGATCGATGACAAATCGATCGCAAAATGACAAGATTGAAAATGACAATGATCGATGACAAACCGATCGCAAAATGACAAAATTGACGAGATTGACAAGGATCGAAGGCGAATCGATCGCAAGATGACAAGATTAACAAGGATGAGGATCGATGACAAATCAATCACAAAATGATGAGATTGACAAGAGGACAAAACCCTAATTCTATCATCGATTAGGATTGACGATGTCCATAATGATGACAAATGAACATGCATATTGATACGACAGAATAAGATTGACCAAAATCATGACTGAAGATTATTATCAACAAGACCAAATTCAAAAGAAAGAAAAATGAAGAATGTAGAAGAAGGACTCAATGCTCGCAAATAATAAACATCAAGTGCGCAACATAGAAGAAATGTTAATCCGACGCAAGAACCCTAAAATAAGGCAATGCGCAAATGTTAAAGCATGACTCCGCAAGTGTTGACCATTTTTAGACGTCTACAGTTAGCATTTCAAAATCATAGATCAAAGAGGAGGGAATACCCTCCAAATCACCTAGCCCAAGTTGTGCTTGTTGTCTTTGTGGTTGTTTCTCTATTATCACTACTGGGGTTGCATCCCTTTTTGCTATCTCTCTTTCCAATTTGGCATTTTCAATGTATAATTGATTAAAACTGGCAAAAAGGGTTGCATGCTGCTTTTTGAGTATCTCATGGCTCCTCTTTTCTTGTTTAGCAGCAGCCTTAGCAAAAACTGAGGCATGTAATATAATAGTGGTAGCCTCTAATGTTGATGTGTCCTTGAGCATTCTTACAATGGCATCACCCACCTTTTCTTCCACCCCATATAATATCATGGGATTTTCTAAGTTGGGGGCCTTCACCCATTGTGAAAATGCCTTTATGCTCAGGTTTAATCACATTCCATGTGTGCCAAACTCTTGGGCATATATGGGATCCTCTTACCTCATAACCTAGTCAAGTACAAAAAAAAATTGCATATCCCACCTCGGGATCAGCATCATGTTGCTTGATTTAATCATTTTCCTAGCCTCCTCGGGAGTGCAGTCTACATTCTCCTTGTCAAAATTGTCCATTTCTTCCTATGACATGTTTTTCAATTTAGTTTGTAGCCAAAAACCTTTGAACTCAAGGGTCTTGATGAATTCATCATCAGACAAAAATTGAGCCATAGCAAGAACTCTTTCATTATTTACTTCCTCTTCAGGAATTATGCTTGGAACAATTGTCCTGTCAACATCCATGGGCTCCTCTACAAAATCAAAATCCTTAAATATTTCTCGGGGAGGTGAAGGTGTAGGAAATTTTGCATCATCCTTGTCATCATCAACAATTTCAATGAAATCAGACAAAACTGCCTTCCCCTTTTCTATTTTCCTTACTTTCTCTGAAGGAGTGAGGCCAACCTATGGTTCTTGCTAAGGAAGGGTAGATTTTGAGGATTCTTCTGTTAAAATATGTTTTCGCTTCTTATCAATTGCTGCAACCTTTGGAGGCTCATATGTTGGCCTTTCTTATAGCTTTTGGCCAGATGGTTTCTCTTCCTGTGTCTTAGTAACAATTTCTTCAAAAAACCTCAATTTGCACAACATTCTTGTATAATCATGTTGTATGTTGGAACAAAATCCCTTGAATTCAGGGTCCCTCTATCTTCTTTCTCTTTCCATCCTGTTGAGGATGTCCCATTATTTCCTTATTTGTACGGAATCTTTGGGGAGACAATTTTGAATTAAATCTTCATGCTCATCATGCTCATGATAAATCCCTTATACTTTCATTTTGGGAGTCCTCGGCTCATTGATGTAACCTTTTGGATCATATTACCAAGCCTTTCCAATTTGGAGGCGATATGCATCCCTCAAGAAATCTTGGACCTTCTCAAGAGCATCACACCCAATGGCAAAATCTCTATACATGGTGCATCTAGCCATGTGAGTTCCTTTCCAATTTGGAGGTGATATGCATCCCTCAAGAAATCTTGGACCTTCTCAAGAGCATCACACCCAATGGAAAAATCTTCATACATGGTGCATCTAGCCATGTGAGTGCATCTTTGTACGTTCTCTTCATCCATTGCTTCTCCATCCACATCAGTTGCCACATAAATTCAATAAATGCCAATCTTGGGGAGACAAAAAGTGGCAGTCTATGAGGAGCATGCGGGCATCCATATAACCTGATGAGTATACAATCTGAAAAAAAATCACCAAAGTTATGGGTGAATGGACCCTCAGGGAATTGTACATTCTTTAGTTTTACATCTCTAATTCTCAATACCTTTATAAAATCTTTAGGAATCTTGGTGGTTTGGAATCCACACCATCCTAGCACTTTCATAACAGAATGATCAAATAATGCAATATAATTAGACCATCGAGACCCTTTATCCCAAATTTAGGTCCACCTTTGAACTAATCATCTACCACCTCCATTGGGATAAAACATATTTATCTTTAGGGATGCATCCCAATCTGTCATGTTCTAAAAAAGAATCAAGTGACACAAGAGAGAATAAAATCTGCAATCAATTAGGCTTTTTATCATCCTTTGCATTTATTAACCCCTCATCCAATTTATCCTATATGTAGGAAGCAAAATCATACAGTTCATTAGATTGTGGTTGTTGGATTTTTATTGCCATCAACATAAATTCTACTGGCATCTTGGTCTTCTCACAATCAACCCTTAGGACCTGGCACAAAGCATAGTATGTCTTGACAAAATAATTTTCAAAAGTTACTAGCTCAAAAGGCTCCTTTTCAATCTACAATATATAATTATTCCCCCCTTGATACAATCTTTTTTTCTCAAATGGTGCACTTCTTCATCCCTCATTACTGCCCTTTTCATGTTTTATTCAGACTACAGCCTCTTCAGGTCTATTTGTTTGAGAGAACTCCTACTTAAGTCAAAACAATAAATTATTGTAGTCCTAATCACATCAACTCAAATTTACCCTTCAGTCATCCTTATAGTCATGCTCTCTAGATGATATTGTTTCCCTAATTGTCTTATGAGAGAAAGTTCCACAAAAAGATTGTGAACCACCAGTTTTGCCAGGTCCAAAGTCCATGCATTTGAAATAGGTGCAAGCCTATCTTTGTTCTCATAGAATTAATATAAAATATCCCACTCTCTATCAGTGGTGATGGCATCTCTGCACTTTAAAATCTCATCAGAGAATACATTCTTGAAATAATATTGCATTGTTTACCCCTTTAAAAGATCCAATAAGTCTTGGTGGAGGCCCCTAACCTTCCTTTTCTTCTTCTCAATTTCTTCCATTTGTTTCTCAATTTGTTCACTCATGGCCTTAGCAGTATTTATCAAAGCTGGCATAGTAGGGTTTTGCATAGGTGGTTGATCTTGAGTGAGTGGATAGTTTTTTGTAACTGGTGGGGTTTGAGTTGAGGACGAATATGTGGTCTTCTTTACAGAAGAAGCCCTTTTTCTCTTTTTGGCATAGAGGACTCTGCCTCAGCAGGAGGGTTTTGCTTAGTAACTCACTCATTTGAAATCATTGGAGAGGGGGGAATACAATTGGGGTTGCATGAATAATTTATGGGGTGGCAGATTTCTTCCTCTTTAGTTTTGAGGCCTCTCCCTGCTCAGGAGTCTTCTCAATTGTAGGGGTGGTGGTATCCTTTCTTTTTGGTGCCATGATTATTTCCTAGGGCTCTGAATTATGTTTCCTCTCTACTCACAAATCCTACAACAATTCTCTAATCCTTCAACAAAATCACAAATTAGGAGGCTTTATCAGATACTTACTTGGTAACTTCTAAAAATTTCTTTTGGTCACCTAAAATCGCTCTTTGCTTAATCACTTGAAAGAAGGGTGTGCAAATGAATGGCAGAATTGTTGGCAAGAGACATTGTATCGATAGAGATTAGTGCATGAGGAATATTTCAAGGTTGTCATTGATGTCAACTCATATCAGAAATCACATCCAGTATATGCTGAATTGTTCTACTGAAAGTTTGATATTCATTTTTCTTGAGTCTAGAAGGTGGAATACAGAGTATGGGTACATTGAGCAGAACTCAATTTTGGTTGCACAATTTTGGTTGCAGTGGAAGAGGTAGTTTATTGGATGTTTGAAATAACTTATTTCACAATCCTAGCCTCTGGTATTGATTCTCGTACAAGATAGAAGATTCGGTATTCGATATTTCAGGAAGAATAGGGTTATTTTGGTGATTAGTGATGAAGCGTGTTATGCATAATCTTTGGGATGATTTCAGTGATTGGTTTTGAGTTCAAGGTGGTCAAGACAACATGTGTGAAGCATATTATCAATTTGTTTAGGTCCCAATGTGGATTTGTAATTAGATTGAGCCGACTTATCATTACATGTTTCATGTTTTGCAAATATTTTGAAGCCAACATATTTGTGACCTAATCAAGTTGTGTGGATATATAAGACCAATCTATTTGAGCATTTTAGATATAGATGTGAGTGTGCGGAGATTGTATGAGCATTTATGCATAGTTTCACATGCACCATTTTTTATTTTGTGCTCCGGTATATGACAGAGAAGCATAACAGAGCAGGTTGTCATAACAGTGGAAGTCACTTTGCGCTTAACTGGAACTGCATTTTGGCATTTGTAGATGCTATCATCAATTTAGACATTCTTATTGTCATTGTAAATAATTTGTAGGACAGTGGGTCCTCTGAGGTTGTAACCCTCTTTTGTAATTGAGCAGTGAGCTCTAGGTAGTGTGCCTGAATACATGTGCATTCCCCTTGTAATATTATTATACTCTTGATCATAGTATTATAATATTGTGGGTCTCAATCCCACCGTGGTTTTTCCCTTTCCGGGTTTCCACATAAAAATTATGATGTTATGGTTTTGTGCATGTTTGCATTTAGGTTCTGCACTTTGTTTTTATTCATTTGCATCTGGTGGTTTAAGAATCAGTTTAAGAAAGTTTTTAATTGCAAAACACTGATTCACCCCCCCTCTCGGTGTTCATTGATTCCAACAATAAATTGATTTTATTCTCTACAAGATTTCGCCATTAATCTCCTTCATGCAAAACTTGTTAGTTGGTGGCCTTGAAATTTTAACTCCATCATTAATTTGGAAATGGATGACCATGATCACGCCTTGACCCCCTTTGACTGCTGATGAGACATCTTTTAATTTTGTTACCACCACCTTTTAATTTTCTTCATCTTCAATAGTTCAGCCCCGTTATCCCTTGCCACCTTTTTTTCCTTTTAATTTTGCCTCATGGGATACGAGGGAGCATTCTTTGTCTTGTATAGCCTTTCTCGCAAGCCCGTGGGGTCATCATTTTCCTTGTTTCTCTCTTGCAAGGTAGTAGGGACAAACTTTCCCTTTGTTATTTCCTTTCATCCTGTTAGCCCGCATCGCTATTATTTTTTCACTTAGACCCATGCAGGGTGAGGTCTCTTCATTATTTATAATCATCTTGCTATCCCATGAAATCATTCCTTCTTATTTGTGTCCCTACAGTGTCGCGGGGACAACCACTTATTTATTTTATGTTAGTCTCTCCTGCCAGCCCACGGTGTAATAATTACCCTTTACTGAGGAGCGCAGGGTTGCAGGGTAGCATCTTCCTTGTGAGATATCCTTATCCCGCTACCCTGCAGGATAAACTTGCCTATTGAATTAATTGTGTGGGGCATTGAGGTGGCACTTAAAATAGAGCTTAGACCACCTCACTACCAGCCCTCTACATCATTTATATAGCTGAGTAAACCTTGTGGGGTCACAAGGGTAACATAAAATGCCTTCACTTAAGAGGATTTTTATAGCATGTGACTTCATTACTTGACGGTAAGGGGGTTGTGGGAGGTGCAAGCGCCTAGGAAAAAAAAGACTTAGTAAATTTAAAGAAAATAAAAATACAACCCACATACAAGATAATTCACTGGAAAATTACAACATTCCTAGCACATGGGACCAAACAAACAACAAATTTAAACCCTTTGAGTCATAACTTAAAAATAGGTAACCTGCCCTAGGTGGTCGATAGAAAAATAGAATGCTAGGCAATACTTTTATTCGGGAACCTAAGGGATAAAACCCTACTTAGAAAATTTCAAAAACCCTAACCCTAGGGGGGAGCTTGGGAAACAAAATGCAAGCAAAACATTGAAAATTTACACTCCTAGCAAGACTCTTCTAGATGAATTAGATATGACCTCTAGGATAAATATGTAGAAGCTAGTGCAACTAGGGACCAAGTTGATGACACTTGTGCAAGATATATTGAAGATTTTTTTGACTTGATTTGGGACTATGATTGATGGTACCCTATAATAGACTTATGAGAAAGGGCACAAAGACTAACTGAGAATTGATTGATGATGAAGGGTCTCTTGATTTCCAATGACTTTCTAGACAAATGTTTAAACCTGATTCTAAGATAATGCTAACACTAAATGAGGACTATTATGGATATGCAATCTATAAGGACCTATGGACTCTAAAGGGTATTTTGATTGCAAAAAGTACTGAGGCAACATGAACTTTTGGAAATGACCTTGTGATTGTTTGATGAAGCGCCGATTTTAGCCAGTCTATTATTGATCAAAGCTAACTAGGTGAATGTGATATGCAGACTAGAAAAATGTGAAATTCTGACATAACCAATGGGAGACCCTAGCAGGATTGGCGAAATGTTAAATATACTAACGTGAAATCATAACTGGTCTTATGTAAAAATCTAAGTTTTCTAATTTCAATTTGTGAAATGTTGAATTGTTTTTTATGTTTTTTGGTGCAATCTTTTTTTCAAAAGTTTTAGTGTTGAGAAGCACAAAAAACATTATAGGTGAAATAAAATGCACATTCAAGTACAAATCCTAGGCTAGAAGAGACAATATTTGTTGGGTTCCCATTGTGGATAAATTTGAACCGCACTTATTCAAAGCGAATAACTTAGAAGTTTGGTAGCACCAGCTCCCCCACCATGAGACACACTTATCGGGCATACCAAAATTCAAATTTCCAAAGACCCAAAGATGTAGAAGAACTTGCTATCTCAACTTTGAACTATGAGAATGTGAGATGGCTTTAGAGGTCCGACCTCTTGTGCTAACAAATAGAAGGATTTTGGCTACTAACCATTGGTTCGTAGTAAGGGCATTCATTTAGGTGGACATACATGTAGTGTTTTGCTAATTAAGAGGTCTCACAACCCTTACGGGTTTTTATGCATCACTGTGTGGATTACACATCACACGGATACTGAGGGAGACTTACATCGGTATGACACATCCGCACCTATTGTTCATGAATTTCATCACAAACACATTTATTTATAGTGGTTCAAAAGTAGCTTGGATTTAGATTGTTACCACTTGTGACGTTCCCTTCCACTCGACCTTAACTGCTTCTTAGGAGGCAGGCCCACTAAGGATTAAACATAAATGAGCCTAGCACTCCAAACATAGCAAACACTAGTTAATTTTAAGTACCAATCGAAGTGTTATTTAATCTATAAAATCACAGGCAAAATCCTAATCTACCCCTGTAAGCAAACGGTTAGTAGTTTTACTATTTTTTCATTGACCAGTTGAAACCACCTCTGCTACACTCTATTTGCCACATGTTATGAACAAAAATTAATAACATAGAGAAAACCTCTAAACAAAAATAATTAAATAAAATAGTCGAATGCAAAAAACTAAGTCTATGAATGCAAAACAAGAGACTAATGAATGTGAAATACCACCTAGATGCACGAAGTATAGACTTAACAAAGATGAAATAGTTGTCGATGCCGAGAAATGCAAGTCAAATCTGCAAAATAGAACACTTAATTTTTCATAATCAGCATTAATATCTATTGGAGTTGAGGAAAAATCAACTTGACTGCTCCCAAAGATCACCTGCATGCAAACCTGTCACAAAGGGAGAGAAGCAAAAAAGCTATGGAGGCCAGAATTCAAAGATCCAGAAAAGAGGAGTCGTATTGACTGTGCAACAAGAATGTAATTCAATAATTATAGTTGTTATGAAAATATAAAGAGAGAATCCTTATAAAAGGGTACTCGAAACCCTAAAGGAGAAAACCCTAAAGAATTATAAGATTCCTAAGTTTAGCTTAAGCATGGAGTATAATAGACAAATAATTAAATAAATAATTATTAGCTAATAAAATATAACTCCAACAACCCCCCTTAAGATGAAATTAGAGAGTAGCTAAAAAACAACTAAGGACTAAAAAAGCATGTAAAAAATGTAGGAAAGCAACAATGGGTCCTGACAACTAGGCTTGGTGAGGTACCCAAGTACAATAAAATCTCTATAAAGTGCAGAAAAAGGAGAAAACCCTATGGGAACAAAACTCCTCTCCAAGAAGAGATGAAAGCTCAAGTGAAGGACTAAGAAGCTTCCAAACAAGAGTATTCCAGAAGATAGGAACAAAAGAAGAGAATGAAAAACACCACTGAAGCATGAAATAGCTGCAAACACTGTCGAAGAGTAACTGTTGATCTGAAGAACCTCCACTAAAATAGAACGTGACTAGGTAGAGAAGGTTGTAATCTGCATGAGTTCCCTCAAATGACACTACTCGAATCAGATGGAAAACAAAGGCAAACAATTGAACTCAAAGATACAAATGGCATGAAACACCGTAGCCTGAAGAGCTTATCAATCGAACCAAGGAAGCATTAAAACAATAGGACAAACCTCCCCATAATGTTGAAAAGGGAGAGGGACAGATACATCAAAAAGAACAACCAACAAGAATTGCATGACGAAGAACCAGGAACATCGAAGGTGCAGAGAAAGTACATAGTGTCGTGGAAGGAACACTCACTTGACACACATCATGAGGTTAATGTCATGGAAGGAACACTCATGTGACAAAGGTAGATGACAATTAAAGGCAAACATCAACCCCCCATGGCACTTTTTAAGTAGTGCATGTACAATAAGGCACAAGATGTGCAAGATCCCAAGTATACAATGCATAGTGTCACTTTATATCAGTGTGTTTACATAAATAAAATGTCATAATGATCAGAAGAGACAAAAGACTGGAAATATAGAAAGAACAGCCAAAGACGAGACATCCTACTCAAAGAAAGAGATTCCAGGACCTGAAACATCCAAGATATTCACCAGAGTGCTAAAAAGAAAAAAACTGAATAAAATATACCTAGAGAAGAATATAGAAAGAAAACTAATATGAATGGAAAGAACAAAGAACAATTTTTCCAGCGATATAAATTTTTTGAAAAATGGAGGTCGGATGCTCAAGTTATGTCTCCTGAAGTGCAAACAAAACCTCTGGATTTGACCAAAAAAAACACCATCAAAAAGGAAAAATAAAAAATTCAAACCTCCAAATCTGGATAGATCTTAGAAAGAGCTTTCCGACGATATAAGGTTTGTCAAAAAATGCCTCCATTTGATCAAGTTACGGCCAAAAGAAAAAAAACCCTCTTGTAGGGCATAAAGTAGTGAAGTTATGGGTGCCATCCCCACCATAGTTTTTCTCTCTAACCAAGAGTTTCTGCGTAACCAAAATATATGTGTTATGGAGTGAATCATGTATGATTGTTATTTATTTGTTTTAGCTTTATGTTATGTTACAGCAGTTTTTGGTTTATGCTTAACAGTAAAGTTATTGTTGAAGAAAAGATTTGAAGTACTAATTCACCCCTGCCCTCTCAGTACATTAGCTTTCCATATTGGGCCTAACAATTGGTATCAGAGCTTCAATCTTGGAAAAGGGTTTAACAGCCTAAAGAAAAAGATCTTATCAATGGAAGGCTATAAACAATCTCAGAGAATTGTGTATCTACAAGAAGAGTTGGATCATGTTAATCAAGTGATGGTAGACATGCAAAGACAAATGCAAAAATCATTGAAAGTCAGAAGAAGATTGTCTAATGATTTGCAGGACTCTCAAGAGTTAGTGGAACAAATTGAGACATCATCTGAGAACAGTATATCTGAAGAGACTGAAGAGATGATTGGAGAACTAAAGGAAAAGAACAAAGCACTGATTGATCAGCTAAAAGCAATGAAAAGAGGACATGAACATTTCAACACACACATGACTGAAAATCTTGATGCATTGAGGACAGCCGAGGATAAAGTAAGAGATCCAGAAAGAGAAAAACAACAGCTTGAAGCATTAGTATCTGAAAAGAATGATGAAATCACAAGGTTGACTAGGATTCAATAAAATCTGTCAGATCAATTGGGTTATGCACATCATGAAACAAATCTAAAAGATGATGAGAATCAAGCATTAAAACTTGAACTATCAAGATTGACCGATGAACTTGAAACAGAGAAGAAATCCAAAGAAACACTGAAAAAGAGTTATGAAGCATCAAAGATGTTGGATGAGCAACTTAATACAAAAAGATCCAACAAAGTTGCAGGACTCGGTTACAAAGGAAAAGACTCTACTGAGAAGGGAATCCACACTACCAAGAGAGGAGAATCATCAAAGCAAGCTGGAAACAAGAAGAACATCAAAGGAAAGAAACTTATTTGCAACTACTATGGAAAACAAGGACATACTGCCAACATGTGCCAAATCAAAAAAGGTAAGCAACCGAATGTCACAAGGTCTAATGGTTATTGTTACAATTGCAATAAATATGGTCACACATCTAATCAATGTAGGACAAAGTCTGCTAGCAATTATCAGAAGGCAAAATTCAAAGGGTTTTGTAAAAACTGCAATAGATATGGACATAGTACCGAGAAGTGTTGGTTTAAGAAAAAGAACTATATGTGGCCTGCACACCGAGCAAATATTAGAAGCTATTGAACTCACACATATCCTAACCGACAATATTCTATAGTACCATGGGATTACAATACAAGGATATGGTGTGAATATTGTGGAAGATATGGACATATAAGTGCCAACTGCTTTATAAGGTTTGGAATGAACAACCAAAGATCATGGAGAAATCTTGGTATGGCATGTTTTCATTGTCACAAAGTTGGACACTTGGCTAGAGATTGCAGAGATCAACCTAGAGGAGACACTGGGGAAATAAAAGGCAAATGGAAGATGATTTGGAAAAAGAAGGAAATTGTGTCAAATGAAGAAAGCACCTTATCTACCGAGTTAGGTGCACCTATTCCAAATTAATTGGTAAAGGTATGAAGGGACTGCATTCTCTCAAGGTTAAATCTTAATAGTTCCTATTTTATCATGTACTTAATTCAAAATCTGCATAACTAAAGATGCATTAGGAAATTTGAAATTTTATCAAGTCTTGTGGAAGCCTGTCTAGTCGGTAAATACAGGAAGTTTGGCTACTCGGTAAAAGCATAAAAAGGAAGTGGTACCGAGTGCATTTAATGTTTTTTGACCTAACTGCACGAAGCCTGATAAGGTATATTGTGTACTTAAAGCTTTTGCTCGGTCATTTTACACTTACCAAGTTTTCAAGAAAGCAGAGCAAAGCAATTCAAAGGCGATCAAACCTCCTCTGAAGTGAAATTCAAGGTATTTACATCATTCACAATGCATTGTCAAGCTAGTTTACCAATCATATCATTTGTGAATATCTATTTTACATTTGTTTAGTGGAAAGCATCTGTTGTTTAAAAGTTTTCAAACCCTAAGGATCTTTTGTTAAGTGATTATCCAAAATTTGAAATGGCACCTAAGATCCAGAAGCCCATTGTTGTTGAGAACATTGAAAAGCCCTCACTGAAATACTCTCTAACTCCCAAAGTAGCATCTGAACCAGATGATAAAACTGCATTTTCACTCATTCCGGATAGGGTTTTACTAGTTGAGGATGTTAGATTCTTCACTAAGTGTCGTGGTGAGGAACTAGGTCATGTCGAAATCAAGGACACATATGATGAATTGTGTACCGATGGAAAATTGGATAGCAAGTATGAACATATTAAAACCAAGGGATTGACCAAAGCCCTAACCTATCCCCGAGTCTTCAAACCCCAGTGGGTTAAATTTGTTCTGAGCAGAGTTCATGATGATTTCATGTGGTTAGAGGAACAACCATCCAAAATCACCAAGGAAATCATTCACTTGATCATCGGTTACCCTATTTTTTATCATGCCCGAGCTCAGAAAATGATATCACAAAAGGAATTGATCACTTTAACCGGAGTTGAATCTAATTACAGAGGACTGAAACTGAATAATGTCATAGATGCAGAGCTGAAGTTTGCAATTAGAGTCATAGGTTATTGTTTCTTTCAATTGGCAAAGGAAAACAATGTACCCTGTGCAGCAGTCAATTTGGCATATAAAATTGTGAAGAAAGGAATGAAAATTGATCTATGCGAAGTATTGTTGAAAAACCTATTTGAGAATCTAAACACCATAAGAAAGTCAAAGAAGAACAACTCAGCTAACACACTGAAGTTTGGATCACTTTTGGTATGCATGTTTTTCTATTTTGAGAAATTCTTTCCATCAGTCGGTAATGTAGTTTGGGAGCTACACCGACCAATCACCCATCAAACCAATGACTTCGTCAAATGGCTAGGTGATAAATTCAATGATATTATGGATGATTACTTTAGCAAGTTTCAAGAAAAGATGCATAACAGGTATAGATTTCCACCCCAGTTAGTAGAGAAATACAAGGATGACATATGCTTTGAAGTGGACACCGACTACTGCTATGTCAATGTTGTGGAACCGAGAACTCAATCTTTGCCACCGATGGGTTATGAAATTGATTTTGACATCACACAATAGCAGATAGATGCTTTTCTTACATTACCAAGGCATGAGCTACCGATCTGAGATATGATACATATGAAGAAGTTAAAGTGAAAGTTAAGATGAGCATTGTAGTACCAAAGGCTACCAGGAAAGCAACAAAAATGATCAAGGCATTAACGGAGAAATTTGGAGAAGGTTCTTCCTCCACACCTATCAAGGGCACTCTAGTCTATTGGTATTTTGGTATGGTTTTGTCATTGATGTCAACACCTACTAAAACACTAGCACTTTGGTGATCCAGCAGCATTCACTGGCAAGCAAGTAACTATTGCACAGTTACTGGTATATGGTTCACTGGTAGGATATAATGTTCACCAGCACTTGGAATGATATGGAAAACACTTGGTAATGTCAAAGACATCATGTGGACACTTTTTTTTGAAGAATTAATCATTAGTATATTCATATTTGCATATTTGCCTTTACCGGCAAACAGGTCCAGGGTTACCTAGGGTTACACCGGTAGGTTTATCTTTTCTAGATCAACATGGCACACTATGGAGATGATTTAATATTGGTGTAAATGCATTAATCTGACATATTTAATCGGTTATTGCATCAGATATTATATTGTTTGTAAAATGTTTTATTGTAATATCTTGTAGAGCCAACCTACTAAAATTGGTCTTAGGTTATGGTATAAATGTAAGATCTTATTTGTAAGATTGAATGTGGAATGCGAAAAAGAATTTTGTGAAGGTATATGCGAGATTAAGAAGAGGTATACATGAAGACATCATTTGAAGGTGAAGCCAGGTTTTTATGAAAGCATATCAGCATTACACCGGTACTGAATCCAGCATATGAAGATGTTTCTGTGCAGTACATTCTTATTGGATTTAATCATCCAACTGTAGTCAATGTGACTCCCATTTTTGTGATTGAGCAATGAGCTCTAGGCTGTTGGCCTTTTTGCATGTGTAGACCCCATTTATGTACACTTACTATTTGCAGTAGTATCATCTGATTGTGGGTAAGGTTTCCCGCCATGGTTTTTCCCCTTATAGGGTTTCCACGTACAAATATTGGTGTTATGTGTTGTGGATGACTTTATGTTTATGTTTCATGCATTAATCTTTACCGGTATAGCAATTTACTGTTAACACTACCTACCGGCACACTTAACTAGTTTACCAGTATTAAGCATTAAGTTGGTTAAGTGGTTTTTGCTTTGAATTTATTGGACAACTGATTCACCCCCCCCCCCCTCTCTCAGTTGTCTCCGGGACCTAACAATTGGTATCAGAGCTTAGTCCTCTTTTGCAGAAGTTTAAAAACTTGAGGAGATCCAATGTCTACTAATTATTTCAGGAAAGACAGTCCTAAACTTGATGGAACCAACTATGCGATATGAAAGATCAGGATGGAGACACATCTGAATTGCATTGGTAAAGACATCTAGGAAGTTACAAAGAATGGTTATACTACTAATGTAGCTGGTCAGACTGCTCCAACTACCTTAGCTAAAGATGAGGAGAATGATTGCAAAGCAAGAGAAGCACTTTTAAGCGCATTATCAGATCAACAAATCATGGGATTATTAGATAGGTCTACTGCTAAAGCTATTTGGGATCATTTGGAAACACTGAATGAAGGAGATTCCACAGTCAAGATTGCAAAACTTGAAAGCTTCCGAGTCAGATATGAACATCTGAAAATGGAAGAAGATGAAAGGATTTCTGCATTTATGGAAAAAGTAAATGAAATTGTTTTGGGTATTAAATGTTGTGGAGGAACCTTAAGTGAGGATGAAATTGTTTCAAAAATCCTAAGAGGATTGCCACCAGCATATAAAATGAAGGTTACTGCTATAAATGAGTTGAGAACAATGCCTAATACATCAGTAACTAGGGATACATTGATTGGAAAACTTTCAGCCTTTGAAATTGAGGAATTTGGTCTTGTTGCTACTATAAAGATAGATTTGGCCTTTAAAGCATCAACATCATCTGCTCCATCATTTTACAAATCAGATTGGATAGCCTTCTATGCAAGAGAACTTGAAGAAACTAGGAAGGAAAATGAAGAGCTTGAAGAACTTGAAGCACTATTTGCAAGGAAAATGCCAAAAGGTCCAGTCGGAAGTAAGTATGAAGGTAAAGCACCCTTTAAATGATTCAACTGCAATAAGATTGGTCATATGGCTTCGAGATGCCCTGATAGACATACTAAACTAAGAGAAGAAGCTAGAAGAACATACAAGCCTAATCCTGAATATCAGAAATGCAAATTTAAGAAGAGCAAAGACAAATCTTGTTACATTGCTGATGAAGGAGTGACTGATGATTCTGATGAGGATCCAGCAGACAATGGATGGGTTTTTGTTGCTATAACAGAAGATCTACCGGCACCTACTGCTCAACCGGTAGAACAAGCCCTAATGGCTAAAGTTGAAGTAAAGGATGAATGGATCATTGACTCAGGATGTTCACATCATATGACAGGAGACAAAGGTAAATTCTTTAACTTTCAAGAATACAATGGAGGTTTAGTAAGATTTGGAGATGACAAAACCTATTCAATCAAAGGTAAGGGTACAATATCTCTTGATGGTAAGAAAAACACTAACAATGTCTACTATGTTGAAGGATTAAAGCATAATCTTTTAAGTGTTGGTCAATTGGTTGAGAAGGGATTTCAGTTACAATTTTAAAATGGAAAATGCAAAATCATGAATAGAACTGGTTTGGAAATTGCAACCGGTAATCAGACAAGAGGTAATATCTTTCATTTGAATAACAATGAAAAGGCATGCTTGATTGCTCATATAGATGAAAGTTGGTTATGGCATAAGAGACTCTATCATGTAAACTTTGATTGCATGGTGAAGATCAGTACTTCTAAGGCAGTTAGAGATCTACCTAAAATTGTGAAACCTCAGAATACAATTTGTAAGGAATGTCAATTTGGAAAACAAGTTAGAGCTAGTTTCAAAAGTATTCCAAAAAAATCCAATAATGCTCTTGATTTGATTCACACTAATTTATGTGGTCCAGCTAGAACTAAAAGCTTACAAGGTGATGGATATTTCATGCTAATTATTGATGATTATTCTAGAATGTGTTGGGTCACTTCTCTCAGAGAAAAATCAGAAGCACTTGGAAAGTTCAAACTGTTCAAAGCAATAGTTGAAAATGAAACCGGTAAGAAAATCAAATGTTTAAGATCAGAACAAGGAGGTGAATTCAAATCTAAGGACTTTAATACATTTTGTGAAGTGAATGGAATCAGAAGACAGTTATCAGCACCTCAGACACCACAGTAGAATGGAGTTGTTGAAAGGAAAAATAGAACTATCTTGTATGCAGCAAGAAGTATGTTATCTGAAACAAATTTACCACATATATATTGAAGAGAAGTAGTTAGCACAGTCATCTATACATTCAACAAAGTTCACATCAAATGTGAAACCGGTAAGACCCCTCATGAACTATGGTTTGGTAATACTCCTACTCTTAAGTATTTTAGAATTTTCGGAAGTAAATGTTATATTAGAAGGGATGAGTATATTGGCAAATTTGATCCTAGAAGTGATGAAGGAATATTTCTTGGTTATTCATCTAAGAGCAAGGCATATAGATGTTTTAATAAGAGATTGCAGAAAATTGTTGAGAGTACAAATGTAAAGATTGATGAACAATTCAGAGCAACTTCAAGGTATATAGACTCTGAACCGGCAACAGAAATTGTGAAAAATGAACCTACACTAAATCCACCGGTACAGAATGAAGATCCAGTTACCCCGGTACCATCAGAGGATTCCACATTAATTGAAGAACAACAGCAAACTAAGACACATCGGTATGTAAGATTGAATCATTCTGAAGATCAGATAATTGGAAACAAATTTAAAGGAGTTATGACAAAAGGAAGATTGGCAAATGAAGAGGTATGTCTTATTTCTCAAATTGAACCATCATCTATCAATGAGGCATGTGAAGATAAATTTTGGATTAAAGCTATGGAAGAATAATTAGGACAAATTGAGAAAAATAATACTTGGACATTAGTTCCCTGGCCTAAAGATAAAAATGTATTTAGAACCAAATGGGTATTTAGAAACAAACTTAATGAAGATGGTAAGGTTGTCAAAAATAAAGCAAGACTAGTGTGTAAGGGATATTCTCTGAAAGAAGGAGTTGATTACAATGAAACATTTGCACCGGTAGCTAGAATTGAGGCAGTTAGATTATTCTTGGCTTTTGCAGCTCTCAAGAACTACAAATTTTATCAAATGGATATTAAATGTGCATTCTTGAATGGAGATCTTGAAGAGGAAGTCTATATTGAACAACCTAATGGATTTTCTTTGACAGATGACAATGATATGGTTTGTAGGCTACGAAAAGCTCTATATAGATTGAAACAAGCCCCAAGAGCTTGGTATGCAAGGTTGGATAAGTATCTTTTAAAGATTGGTTTTACTAAAGGAAATGCAGACAGCAATTTATATTACAAAATAACTAATGATGATATCTTGATTATAGAAGTATTCATTGATGATATAATCTTTGAAGGAGAAGATGGATTATATAAGGAATTCTCTATTAAAATGCAGCAAGAATTTGAAATGTCTATGATTGGAGAAATAAAATTCTTTTTAGGATTGCAGATTTCACAGACTGATAAAGGTATATTTTTGAGTCAATCCAAGTACCTAAAAGAGTTACTAAAGAAGTTTGGGATGGAGAATTCTTAACCAATAAGCACACCTATGACTACAAATGACAAATTATCTCAAAGAGATGAATCTACACCTATTAATCCAACTAGATACAAATCTATGATAGGAGGTTTACTATATTTGACACAAACCAGGCCTGATATTATGAATGCAGTATGTATTGTTTCTAGATTTCAAAGTAATCCTAAGGAAAATCATGAATCAAAAGTAAAAAGGATTTTCCGGTACTTACAAGGCACTGCAAATCTTGGATTATGGTATCCTAGAGATGCAAATTTTGATCTATGTGCATAAACAGATGCAAATTGGGCAGGAGATGTGGATGATAGAAAAAGCACCACTGGCGGAGCATTCTTTCTTGGAAAGAGATTAGTTTCTTGGTTGAGTAAGAAACAGGTTGTACATCTTTATCAATAGTAGAATCAGAATATGTTGTAGCAGCAACTAACTATACACAGGTACTGTGGCTTAAACAAATGTTGAAAGACATAAAGGTAAAATGCAAGGAACCTATTACTATATATTGTGATAAAACACTGCAGCAATTGATATATCTAAGAATCCGGTATTACATTCTAAAACAAAACATGTTTCTATCAAAGTAAATTTTCTAAGGGAAAAAGTTGAAGAAAAAGAGATAAAACTGGTTTATGTGAATACTAAAGAACAACTTGCAGATATTTTCACAAAACCTTTGCCTAAGGAGACTTTTGAATATCTCAGAGATCAACTTGGAGTCATACCACCACCGGTAGAGACTCAAACAGTTGATGATTGTCATCAACCGAAAAAATTGAAAGACAAGTCTTTTACTCCGGTCTTTGATGAGGAAGCTACTTCTCAGGGGGAGTAGTTGGTATATTGAATTGATTGGTATTTTGTATATGAACTTTGGCATTTGATGTCAAAGGGGGAGAGATATCTATGGAAAAACACATTATCTTTTAAGGAGAGATTGGTAGAGAAATTAATATTGAATAAACACATGTTGCTCCCAGTGGGAGAGATTGTTGTTTAAGGGAAATTGTTGGTTTTTGGTATTTGGCATTTCTATTTTGGCTCAAATATCCCATCATCGCATCTAGGATCAAACTTTCCAATTGAGTCATTTATTTTTATATAGCATTTACTTCCAAAAATTTTGAAATATTTAACAGTAGGCGTATGTCCAAACCATAGTTCATAAGGGGTCTTATCGGTTTCACCTTTGATGTGAACTCTGTTGAATGTGTAGATTGTTGTACTCACTGCTTCTCTCCAGTAGATATGAGGCAATTTGGCTTCCATCATCAGAGATCTTGTTGCATCCAAAATGGTTATGTTCTTTCTTTCCACTACTCCATTTTGTTGAGGAGTCCTAGGTGCAGATAGTTGTCTCTTGATTCCATTTGTCTCACAATAACTGTTATATTAATGAGAAGTGAACTCACCTCCTTGATCTAATCTTAGACATTTGATTTTCAATCGAGTTTTAGTTTCAACCTTCACTTTAAAGATCTTGAATTTCTCAAAAGCTTCAGACTTCTCCCTTAGAAAAGTCACCCACATCATTCTAGAATAGTCAGCAATAATCAACATGAAATACCTATCACCTTGAAAGCATCTATTCCTTGAGTCAGTGTGAATCAAATCAAGTACATCATTAGATTTATCATGTGTGCTCTTAAAAGAAGTTCTAACTTGCTTTCCCAATTGACATTCCTTACATACCAAATTATGAGGCTTCATAATCTTAGGTATATCTTTAACTGCCTTAGTTGAACTGATCTTAACAATACAATCAAAATTAACATGACACAACCTCTTATTCCATAACCAACTCTCATCAATATGAGAAATCAAACATGTCTTATTACTAGTGTTCAAGTGAAAGATATTACCTCCAGTCTGAGTACCGGTTGCAATCTCCAAACCAGTTTTGTTAATGATTTTGCATTTTCTATCTTTAAACCTTCTACATAATCAGTATTATAATTTAAACCTTCTACATAATAGACATTATCAGTATTATTATTGCCATCCAAATAAATAATACCTCTACCTTTGATCATACATGCCTTGTTATCTCCAAAACTGACTTGACCGCCATTGTATTCTTGTAGGGACAAAAATTTCCCATTTATCTCTAGTCATATGATGTGAGAATCCACTATCAATTACCCATTCATCCTTATCTTCAACTTTTGCTGCCAAGGCCTTTTCTTCATTCTTGATATCCAGATCTAGTTCATCTTCCTTCAAAGCATATAACACCCATTCCTTTCCATTGGCGGATCCACTAGCAGAGTCTTCTGTCAGTTCATCTCCAGAGTTATCAATTACTCCTTCCTCATCTGCTATGTAGCATTGTTTAGTTTTCTTGAATCTATGTCTATTTTGGTTAGGCTTAAAAGATTTCTTAACTCTTTCCTCAAACCTTGCATTCCTTTTAGGACATCTAGATGCAAAATGACCAATCTTATTACATGCAAAATATTTAAAAGGTGTTTTTTCTTCATACTTACTTCCAATTGGTCCTTTAGGTACTCTTCTAGCAAATAAGGCTTCAAGTTTCTCAAGTTCTTCATCTTCTTTCCTCATGTCTTCCAATTCTTTTGCATATAGGGATTTCCAATCACTTTTGTCAGTAGATGATGATGATGATGATGATGATGATGATGATGATGATGATGATGATGATGATGATGATGATGATGATGAAAACCAGGTTCAGACTTCACTACTCCAAAAAATCCAAATTCTTCAAAAGCTCAAAAGCTGATAATTTACTAATCAGAATTTCTCTGTTAATTGAAGTGTTTTCCATTGTTCTTAACTCATTAATTGTAGTTGTCTTCATCTTGTAAGCCAGTGGAAGGGCTCTCAATACTTTGGAAACTATTTCATCTTCACTTAGAAATCCTCCAAAACATTGAATTCCCATAACAATCTCATTTACTCTTTCCATAAATACAGCAATTCTCTCATTATCTTCCATTTTCAAGTTTTCATATCTTACCCGGTAACCATCAAGTTTAGCAATTTTGATAGTAGGGTCACCTTCATTCAGAGTTCAAAATTTGTCCCACATAACCTTTGTCGATGATTTATCAGTCAATCCCATGATCTGTTGATCAGTAAGTGCACACAAGAGGGCTTCTCTAGCTCTACAATCATTTTCAATATTCTTATCCAAGTTTGCAAGAGTATGATTGCCAGATGCTAGATCATAAGGTGTGTACCCTTTCTCAGTGATCTCCCAAATATCCTTGCCAAGACATCTAAGATGAGTCTCCATTCAAATTTTCCATATCCCTAAAATTGTTCCATCAAGCTTAGGAATTTCTCTTCTGAAAATAGTTGTCGGTGGATTAGAAGTGTTAGTTACCATAGGATCTACCTCAAGTGGTTAAGCTTCTACAAAAGAGGACCAAAGCTCTGATACCAATTGTTAGGATAATTGGTGAACAACTGAGAGTGGGGGGGGGTGAATCAGTTGTTAACAATTATAACATTTAATCCACAATACAACCTTAAACCGAAGCACATAAACATTCAAATACTGGTAAAGCAGAAATAGATGTTGGTAGACACAAATATCGGTAAACAATGTAACTCGATAATTAAACAAATAATCACTGCAAAGCAACCATACCACATAACACCATGATTTATACATGGAAAACTTGAAAAGGGAAAAACCATGGTGGGAAGCCTACCCACAGTCAGATGATACTTCTGCAGAAAGTATGTGATACAATGAGAGGCCTACACATGCAGGAAGGCACACTGCCTAGAGCATACTACTCATTACAAAAGAGTCTCTTTGACTACAGAGTTTAAAACCACCTCAAGATAAATTGACAACAATCCAATTAAGTGAACTACCAGAGATAACATCTACCATGCCTAATTATAGTCCCGGATAAGCTCAATAGCAGAGGCCTTTGACCTATTCCTTAATCCCAATTTGATCACCTATGATTGACCAAACCTCCATCGCATATGATATTGCATTCCAAGACCATGATACATAATCCCCATGATCTACAATGAGATATTACATTATTTTATACAAACCCTAAGGCCTAAACCAATTAGGTCGGCTACCTAAGAGATTACAATAAGATCATTACATAATTCCATATTACAATGATATGCCATGTCGTCTTAAGACCAAAACAATAATAACAAATCCATAAATCCTCCTGAAACATCTCGGTAATGTGTAGAGTACACATTATCATGATACCGGTCCATAACCTAGATAGGTACTGGACCTATTCTAGGTCCACCATGCTAAAGCAATGTCTTCAAGTAGTTGAAGCACGATCAAAGAAACATCTTCAGCATCCTGAAATCCATCTAGGAGCCTCACCAACACCACTTATGCATCTTGTCATGATTCCTCAATGAAAGCTCTGTCGATAAAGCCTTAAACCAATGTCTATGAGGGTTTACAAGAGTGTATGATAGTATCCAATACCAAGCCAATACCAATTGACCAAAACATGCTCTAGAAGCACATATCACATGTAACCAATCACATTCAAACATGTTGGAAGTGTCCAATAGATAATCTCTTCTGTCGGTAACACTAGATCTTCTACCGGTAACCAAAACCTGTCTGCCGGTAACCATCCATAACAACTAGTGTTGACATCAATGACAAAACATCAATGCAACACATAATCAATTTATCCATAATGCCAACACAAAGTTGCCCTAAGACAAGAATGATATGCCCCCTCAATAGATTGGAAGAATTTTTTTGAAAAGATCGCAGACAATCTCTTGATAAGAAAGAAAGGCTAAAAAGGACTGACAAGATAGGGTGACAAGGTCACACAGGAAAAAGACTCACACAAGAGACTAGGGTTAAGTAACCTATATGATAGGGCAGAAGGAAAAACATCCTCATTTGCATCCATGGACCTAAGAGATCAGAGTGCAAAGAGAGAGCTTAGAGCAGTCATAGCAGTCAACAATGATGGATATAGTTCACAGGTTTGATCGAGTCCGGTGATATTAGAGACCAGACAACATGGGTGAGTGATAAGTACCTTAAAGCTTGTTTGTATATTTATGCATTTATTGTTGTCATTAATGCACTTTAGGGTAGATAAACAAAAATGCAAAATTAGTAAAAGTTTGCACAAACGCGTCTAGGTCAGTGTCGAACGTGCCTACATAGGATAGGTGTGTCTATGTTTGGTATGGTTGCATATACATATGCAATCATGTCTAGGGATATATATTGTGATGCATCTATGTTGAGAAGGCACGTCTGTGTCAAGGGGATGCATTGGTGAAAGACAAGTGCATCTGTGTAGAACAACATCGCGTATGTGATGTATAGGTGTGTCTAGGGCAAGAAGGCACATATAGGTTGGCTAAAACCATGTTTGTGTTGTAAAAACACATCTATGTCTAAGTAGGCTAGAATCAACAATTATGTGATGAACTTACATTGTCAATTGGATAAGCTGCTGAGAGGATACACTCAATTAGGTTCCCTAGGGAGACAAACTGAGAGATAGGCTAGAATTGATAATTTTGTGATAAACATACATTGTCAATTGGATAAGCTACTAAGAGGATTCACTCAAGCAGGGCCTCTAAAAAGGATCAAGTGGAATGTGGTGAACATATACACTTAGGATGAAGTGTCATGTGATAAACATAAGCACTAGGATAGAACTAGTACTATGTGATAGACATGAGTACCACTAGGATTGACATGATTGATTTGATTGGATGCTAGAGTACTTGCCCCAGATTGAGTCACGGGAGAGATTTCCTATGACACAGAGGTTACGACCAGAGTTGACCTTTGAGGAGCGAGTAGCTGTCAAGGCTATGGGGTTGAGATACATCATGTACCTTCCTGAGATTTGGGCGAATGCAGGGTTACTGACTACTCTAGCACAGAGATGGCACTCTAAAACTTTTTTGTTTCATTTGTCGACTAGAAAGATGTTAGTCACCTTAGAGGATGTTTATCGGATACTACGGATACCGATCCATGGGGAGCTCATGGCTTACAACAAAGAGGGAGACATGGATACATTGAGATGGGTCTTTGTTGACCCAGAGTTGGAGATGAGATTGAGTCATGTCAGCTCAGAGGTTATGTTGTCTACTGGATGCAGATTGTCAATAGTAGTTGGTGAAGTGATTAGTGGGTAACATTGTCCGGACAGGGCGACATGGGGTATGGTTGTTGGCTAGGGGAGGACTCTAGAGACACTGGTGACATAGCACACTACGTATGCATGGGGTTCGTGTGTTTTAGCACACTTGTATCATGAGCTTCACTAGTTTGTGTATCTCGATGGTTGTGGGTTAGGTTAAGGAGTTACTCTTTTATATGTGTGGTCATATGGAGGATGAGTTGCTAGCGCTACGGGAGATTGCAGCGGGACAAGCCAATGAGATCGAGGATCTTGAGAGAGAGATGTGACTCGATTGAGGTGACAACTAGCAGAGATGCAGAGGGAGAGAGATTCGGCCTTCAACGGTATACAGTTGCAGAGGAGGCACTGAGGGTAGGGAGAGCAGCAGGTGGGGGATTGTGGTGCATGTTATGCTTACGTCCTCCGAGCAGGGGAGGAGATTGGGTACTTGAGAGACATATACTATGTAGTAGTTCCTCCAGAGCTTAGGGCAGGGAGTTACAGGAGACCATAGGGAGAGACAGGAGGTAGGCATCCAATGGCGGGGTCATGGGTCCACCCGCACCATCAGGAGGAGGGGATAAAGGAGGGGACAAACAGGGTGCTCCTAGATCAAGGACTTCAAGAGCTTAGATTCCTTTGAGGCTAGCTGGCTACGAGGGAGGGAGGTCATCATAGCTCTCTTGGATCCCATTTTGTATCAGTATTTTTGTATGATGATGTAGACACCTTTGGGTGATTTTGTATCCATATATGATATTGACATCATTGTATCATGACACTTATTACTTTTTGATATATATATGGGATGATCCATCCTTGCGGCAATTATATGCATGTGTTCCTATGTGATGTTTCTATATGCTTTTGAGATTATATGATGATGCATGTTACATGTATACACATTCTTATAATGATTCTATAATGCTTATGATTATGATTATGATATGGATGCAAAATATGCATATGATGAGATGCATTATTTTTGTTCTTTTATGTTTTATATGTCATGCATGATGCAAATGTGAATGTACTATATGTAGATGGATGTATGATAATTGACATGCTATGATTATTTACATGATGAAAATACAAATTTATATATGATATGCTAATCAGTGGTGTGTGCAGGATGTGATGCGATTATGATTTCTAAATGTACGTATACAATGAAAATTACTAACATGTGGTGATGCAAGTGAATACTACATGAAATGCAGATATTTTTGGCGTGTGATTATACTGAGTCATGCGATAGTGGGCTACACGTACTCAAGAAGGACAATGGAGGTCAATCAAGAAAGGGGGATGGAAGGTAGAAGATATGAAAGTGAAAGAGCTTGTTGTGCGATTATCATCATTGAGCTTTATTATGGCTAATAGGTAATGACAATTGAGGTATAGGTTCGACCAAGTAAGTCATTGTACCCGTTTACATGGAGATCATAAAGTCGCAAACAAGGAATGCCCCAATTCACACTAGACTCACAGTGTCTTCATATCCTTGGACAAACCTTAGCATTAGTAAGAGAATCCATAAACAGCAAAACAATAGGTTAACATATTCCATCCTTTCCTTTCTTGTCAAAGAGATCTTGGAGATATAATCTCTAGTCAGAGACATCCCATAAAAGCTAAAATACATGCCACCAAAAGATAAAATCAAAAGAAAACCAAGAATTGACACCAACACACAATGAAATCCTCAAGTTATTTGTGTTTCTTACCACATATGCTAACATGTTTGATTTGGTCACAATGTTGTCATCCTAATAAAGGACAGATCATGTTGAAAACCATGTTGTTGCCAAAGTTTGCTGAAAGATTTGATTTGTTGAAAAACCATTGTTGCTTGTGTCTCATATGAAACTAACTTGATCCATGAAACTGATACTTTATTGCAAAGAATAAAGGAACTTTATTGTGGATCGGCGATGCAAATGACCATTTATTGCGGATTGTGCATGAAAAGGAGGAATGAAAAATGATGCTCCTCAAAACATGCAATGCTCAAGGTTCCACACTTGTTACTAGACTTAATATTTTTTCCTAGTTACAAATAGGACCTAATTTATTATGGAAGGGAAACCAATCTTAACTATATCAATAACTAGCCATGATGGGAATGGGTAATTTTATTATGGAATGGTGTGTTGTGAGTGTGTGCAAAGTGAATGGGGAAAAGCGATTGAAACCTGAAGCAGGGAGGAGCAAAGTCTCTACACAAGGCATCGGTAACCCAGTTTTCACCATGGTACTTTCCCAGGGCACCACTGAAGTGGTTTTCACCGTTGGATGGATTAATTTCTCTTTCTTTTTGTTTTGTATTTTTTATATTATTTTGATTTTTTTATATTTTTTATATTTTTTTGATTTTTTTGTATTTTTGAATTAGGATATGAACTGAAGAGCCATGTGTAAAACCTGCGAAGGTGCATGTTGTTGATAGGATCCTCTAAAGGTTCTGCATCTAGTGTTGAGATTTGATATGCATCTAATCCATAGACTGTTATGATGATGTAAGGACCAAGCCAATTGGGCTCAAATTTTCCTTTCTTTTCTTGATCCTACAGATTTTTAGGATTCTCTCTCAATACTAAGTCACCTACCTCAAATGTACGAAGCTTTACCTTATGATTGTAGCTGCGACTCATTCTCTATTGATAAGCCTTAAGATGAGTAAAAGAAATTTGTCTTCACTCATCCAATAGTTCTAATTCTTGTAAGCAATAGACCTTGTAGTCCTCATCATTGATTATATCACATAAAGAGACTTGCAAGGATGGTAATTCAACCTCAATAGGAAAGATAGCTTAGGCACCATAGACAAGTGAATAAGGAGTGGCTCTGGTAGGTGTGCGAACAATTGTGTGATAGGCCCAAAGTGTGGGATTGAGTTGGATGTGCCAATTTTGGCCAGAGTCATTGACTGTCTTCTTGAGGATGTGAAGAATGGTTTCATTAGACGCCTCAGCTTGACCATTACCTTGGGGGTAGTATAGAGTGGATAATCAGTGGTTAATATGGAAGTGATAACAAAGTTCATGAACATTTTGATTTTTGAAGGGACGTTCATTATCTGTGATGATAGAAAAAGGGACACCATAGTGACAGATGATGTAATTGAAGATGAATGTCACAATCTATTTTCCAGTGACTTGGGTGAGAGGAACAACTTCAATCCATTTCATGAAATATTTTGTGGCAGTGATAATGAATTTATGGCCATTGGAAGAAGGAGGATGAATCTTGCCTATGAGGTCAATTCCCCACTAACAAAAGGGCCAAGGAGTCATGATCGGTTGAAGTTCCCGAGCTGGTGCATGAATGAGATCTCCATGAATCTGACACTGCTTATATTTCTTGACAAACTGATATGAGTCTTTTTCCATAGTGGGCCAGTAGTATCTAGTTCTAACAAATTTCTTGGCTAAGGTCAGACCACTAGAGTGGGCACCACATATACCCTCATGAACCTCATGTAACACAATCTGAGCTTCATCACTTTCTAAATCTAAGAAGAGTGACATCTAAACCTCAATGGTAAAGGGTATCAGCTAAAATGACATAGCGAGAAGATTGGTTGAAGAAATTACGACGTTGATTGTTTGAAAGGTCAGGTGGAAGGGTGTTGTTGTGAAGGTAAGTAAAAATGGCATTATACCAAGGGGAATCAGGACCAATGACACATATCATCTTGACATGAGTGATTTCATATGAGGGAACCAAAAGATTATCCACCAAGAACTCATAGCGGGTCTCATTCTGCGAAAGATTGATCAATGAAGCAATAGTAGCCATGGCATTTGCAACTCGGTTGTTATCCCTTGGGATCTGCTTAAAGATTATCTCTATGAAGTATTGTTTCAAGTCATCTACCATTTTCTTATAAGACAATAATTTTTCATCTTTTGTCTGGTAGTCATCATTTGCTTGATGAATCACCAGTTGAGAGCCCCAAAAACATAAAGTTCCTAGATCTTCCACTGAACCATGATTTGTAAACTTGTTGTTAATGCCTCATACTCTGCTATGTTATTGGTGCAAGGAAATGACAATAGATTGGATTTAGGAATGGAATCCCCTTGAGGTTTGATGAAGAGGATGTCAGCTCCTATGCCATGCTGTGTGTATGAACCATCAAAATATAATTGCCAAGGCTTCGTGTGTGTCAAAGTTAGAACGAATTCATCTGAAAACTCTGAAGTCATAGGAGTATCATCAATCATGGGTCCATCTACCAATTGATCTGCAATAGCTTTTCCTTTAATTTCTTTTCTATCCACATATTCAATGTCGAACTCACTCAGAATTATAACACATTTAGATAATTTGCTATTGATTTTTTCCTTATTAAGAATATATTTTAGTGGATCTATCCTGGCAACGAGCTTTGTTTTATGAGTTAGCATGTAATGTCGTAATTTATGCAAGGCAAAAACCATAGCAAGACATGCACGCTCGATTGGTGTGTAGTTAAGCTCATAGCCAACCAATGTATGACTAATATAATATACCTATTTTTTCTTTTCCTTCATTGTGTTGTTACGCCAAGAGTGCCCCCAATGTTGTTTGTGTGGCCGATATGTAGAGCAACAGGGGTTTCCTTGGAATTGATGATATCAATACTAGTGGATTTAGGATATAATCTTTGAGTGTCTAAAAAGCCTCTTGACATTTACCATCCCACTTGAATTTGATGTTTTTGTGGATTAGGTGTTGAAAAGGATGACATTTATCTGCAAGTTGAGCAATGAATCTTTGTATAGACTGGAGTCTACCTTGTAGAGACCAAAGTTGCCTGATATTATTTGGTGGTGGAATTTCCAATATAGCTCTGACCTTTGCTAGATCAGATTCAATTCCTCTCTTTGAGACAATGTATCCAAGGAGCTTCCCAGAGGTTACTCCAAAGACACACTTCTTAGGGTTTAATCTTACTTTGTATTTTTCTAACCGATCGAAGACCACTGAAAGGATGTCCAAATGTATTTCTCTTTCTAATGATTTACCCAAGAGGTCGTTCACATAATCTTCCACAATAACATGCATAAGATCATGAAAGATGGTATTCATAGCTCTTTCGTATGTGGCACCTACATTCTTTAGTCCGAAGGGCATGACATTCCAGCAGAAAGTTCCCCAAAGACAAGTAAATGTTGTTTTGTGTTGATCTTCAGGTGTGATTTGTTGGCAATTACACTCATCTGGTGGATACTAATGTATGAATAATGGTCTAGGGTTGTCATTGATGACAACTCTCCTTGGAAATCCTATCCAATAATCATGGATTTTTGATATCCAGAAGTTATTGTGATCCGGTGATAGACTACCGGTATTTCAGGATAAGTAGTGCAGTTTTAGTCCAAAAGCTTTCTGGTGATTGCGGTGGTGAGATTTATGCATGGGGTGATAGGGTCGACTTATGGAAGTCATTTTGACATCATTTGATGGATCTGCATGTGTTTTTATGATCCGGTTCAAGCTAACTCATGATTACACTTTACAGTACAGGCCGACTTGACAATTGATTATTTTGTGATTGTAAATATATAAGAGGGTGTAGAAGATCTTTTTGGTGAATGATATGAGGTGATATGAGCAAGTAGTGATCAAAAAATCCTTATAGACACCTAAAATTAATTAAACCAATATTTAATTAATTTAAGCCTGTCAACATAATTAATTAATTTAATTGTGTTATCCTTATTCCTCTTAGAATTAATTAAATCCAATTTAATTAATCCTGTCACTATAGTCCAATAATTAATTTATCAAATAAATAAATTATTTCCTTATTCCTCCAAAGTCATCTCAATCATTAATTCTTCTAAATCCTTTTTAGTTAATTAATTTTAATTAATTAACCTAATCATGTGATTCCTACAAATCACTTTTCCTAATTCCCACATAGCCTAATTAATTCTTCTAGAATCTCTCTTGATCTCACTTATCATTATTTCACAATTTTATATTCTCCACTCCTGTCACATCAACACTGAGCCTCTCAAAGAAATTCATAATTCTTTGAATCCCTCCATGCATCCTCTATTTTGGAATTTTTAATTCTTCATTTTGAAATTCAAATTTCCTTTCCCCCCTCTTCTCAAGGAATTTTATAATCCTATTTATATTCCCAAGGCACCCTTGATCCATGCCTTCCATCTTGAATAAATCTCATCCCTCCATAACCAAACCAATCTTGGCCCTTCATTGGCCTCCTCCAATCTATAAATTGGAGTCTCATCTCCTCACAAAAGGATCCACTTCCTCTATAGCATTCTTATGCTGCCCTTTTCTCTTCTATCTTCCTCCTATCATGCCATCATAATGTCCCCCTAATACTTCATCCAAATCAAATCCTCATCCATCAATAATCCTTCAATCTATCAATCCAAATCCTATTCCAATCCCTCTTGTTGAACAAAGGAGAGCAATCCACATCCAAATCAAGCAAGGAAAAAATCAAGTGGAGCATCAAAGGGGCACATCTTTCACTTCATCAAGCTCAATCTGAGGGAGAGGTGAAAGACAAGGTATAAACTTGGTTGGTTGCATTTATATTGTGTCTTCTTTGATTTCTTTGCATTCTAACCTCCTTTGTCCCTTCATTCTTCTTCCGTATTTTTCCGCTCTTCATTCCTTTTGGCACAATTTCATGTGCGCATTCTTGATCCAGTAGCTGACTGAGATAGAAAACAGAGCAGAGTAGCAAAGGTGGTACAGTCAAACTTTATGCACTTAACCAAAACTCATTTGGGCATTGTTTGATGCTATTTTGGAGTTCATTCATTGTAATTCATCATTGTAAATGATTTGTAAGGAAGTGAACCTTCCAGATTTTTGTATCTTGAGTTGTAAGCTCTAGGCAATGTGCCTGAATGCAAAGTGCATTCCCCTTTTTTTAAATTGTTTTGCTACTAGCCATAGTAGAATAATATTGTGGGTTCAAATCCCACCATAGTTTTTCCCATTTGGGTTACCATGTACAAATCTTGGTGTTATGATTTTGTGGTTGATTATCTTGTGTTTCTGCACTTTAATTTCTTGCATATGCTTCCAGTGTTTCAAAATAAGTCAAAAAAATTATTTGTTGGTAGATCACTGATTCACCCCGCCCTCTCAGTGATCCTTGATTCCAACAATTGGTATCAGAGATAGATCCTCCTGAAGAAGCTTAACCACTTGAGGAGATCCGGGATGGCAACTAGAAGTGGAAGTGTTATCTTTAAGGAGAGTCTGAGATTTGATGGAAGTAACTATGCTATATGGAAGAACCGGATGGAGGTGCACTTGAGATGTCTTGGAGAATATTACTGCAAGATTACAAAGAATGCCTATTTAGTTCCTCCAAATGGACCGATTACTATTGATGATAGCAAAGGAATCATTTCTGAGTGCCCTAACTGATTCAGAGATGACAAATGTAATGGGAGTTTATATCGCACATGAGATCTATTAGAGAGAAGTTGTTAGCACTATTGTTTACATATTTAATCGAGTTCATATATGGTGCAGGAGCACCCTTCAAAGGGCTCCCACCATTTGATTTTGTTGTGTTCTTGCTTCTTTAAGAAGCCATTGTAATTAAAATAAGAGCCATGTGCTCATTGGTTCTAGTTTAGGTCCTAGTTTAGGTTTTAGGGTCATAAGTCAAGGTTGAGTTTTTCTTGAAAGTAGAGGGTATGTGTGCTTTTGAGGTGTTTAGGGTCCTTCTTAGCATGGTGGTTTCCTTAGGATAGCCCAATGTGGGCCTAGGAGTCAAGAAAAGCAACAATGAGAAAGTTGCTCAAAAGTTGCAAAAGTTGCATGACAACTTTTCAAAGTTGTCAAGCAACTTTTCCACCTAGTGGTCAAAATCCTTAGTTTAGCGTGGAAAACCCTAATGTGGGCACACAAACTGAGGAAAGGGTACTATATGTAGTTGCAAACCCTAAGATGATGGGTTGGATGTCAGTTGTTGTACAGCCCAAGGAAAGTGACTTGACTGTGACTGCAATTTTGTTGCCAATTGGCACAAATGGAATAAGAAAAGATTATTAATGGATTGATCTTCAAGAAAAAATATGTTGAGAGTCTTGTATGGTGTATATACTTCCATTTTGAGCATTTATATTAGGTTTTGTTTTGCAGGTGTTGTGTGTTTGTAAATATTTTGTAAATTACCTCCTCACTGTCCAGTTTTGGACTGTTTTGAGAAAATGGGTTGTTAACTCCTTTCCCCATTGTGGAATCACCATGAAACCATGGGGAATAGGAGTACAGACCCTATACATTACTTTATATCAAGAAGGGCCCTTTAAGATGCAGGGAAACTAACCAAAGACCCACTCCTAAGTGAGACTAGACAGTGCCCGGGTAGGAAGGGTTAAAGTTGCAGTGGTCCAGGAGAGCAAGGAAGGTCAGAGGAGGATGCACCCTTTGGAGGAGTTGTAGAGGGGTGAGTGGAGCACCATTGGTGAGAAGGAGGAGCTTCCACCAATCTAGACAAGGTGGCAAGAACATCAAACCAACACTGTGACCCTGGCAGGCCTAAAAACCCTCTTAAAAACCCTTGAAACTTCCAAAATTCACCTAGGGCAATGTACGGACACTTGGAGGCCCAAAACTAGAAAAATCCTTGAGCCCTTGCCAAATGAATAGCAGGTCTTTTGGGAAGTTTCACAAGCATATGAGGCCTAATTGGGCACATTCCTTATAGCCCTATTTTGTAGGAAAAAGACAAAATAGTGAAATCGGTAAGGGGTTGGAAGGTTGAAATCTCTTGGGGGCACATGAATGGATGGGAAACCATGTCTTAGACCTGACCTATCCTTGCTAGGACCTAAGAAGGTGTGGAACAAGCCAAACCCTTATTATCCTAAGTAAGGGTTCTTTGAGTCTCATGAGTAGGTGAGACCTTAGGAGTAGTAATTCAAGTTGTTGGTGGGTGGATTGGGCAAGGACAGGGGATTCCACAAGCAGGGGAAGTCCTAGGGACCCTAGGGTGTGCTTACACCTGGTGATCCAAGGAAAGGATCTAAGAGCATAGACTAGGCTAGTCTATTCCAAACCCTATCCCATCAATATAAAAGGTGATACTGGTAAGACTCCTTATGAGCTATGGTTTGGTCATGTTCCTACTGTGAGATATTTCAGAATTTTTGGTAGCAAGTGTTATATCAACAAACAACAAAGCCTACCAGTGCTACAATAAGAGACTGAGGAAGAGAGTAGAAAGTGCAAATGTGAATGTTGATGAGAACTATGGAAAAGAAATCAGCGCATGTGGATATGATGATGGTCAGTATATTATTTTAACACCTATTCAAACTGAAGAATCAAATCAGATTGAAAAGAATAACACAAGGGAGCTTGTGCCTAGACCTAAAGATAATTATTTGATTGGTACTAAATGGGTATTCGGGAACAAATTGAATGAAGCTGGTGAAGTTGTCAGAAATAAACCAAGATTGGTATGCAAAGGATATTCATAGAAAGAAGGAATTGATTATGAGGAGATGTTTGTTCCGGTAGATAGACTTGAAGTTGTTAGACTATTGCTTGCATATGATGCCTATAAGGATTTCAAGGTATATCAGATGGATGTCAAGTCATCTTTTCTGAATGGTAATCTTGAGGAAGAAGTCTATATTAAGAAACCTGGAGGATTTTCATTATCTTTGGAGGAGATGATAAGTTTGTCGGTGATATGTAGAAAGAATTTAAGATGTATATTATAGGAGAGATGAAATTTTTCTTAGGTTTGCAAATTTCATAGACTGGAAAAGGTTTTTTTAATCTCAAACTAAATATGTGAAGGAATTATTGAAGAACTTTGGGTTAGACGACTCCAAACCGGTTGGAACTCCTATGGTGACTAGCTGCAAATTATCTAAAAATGATGAATCTTTGAAAGCTAATCAATCTTTGTACAGATCGATGGTTGGTGGACTACTATATCTTACTCAGACTAGACCAGACATTATGCATGTTGTGTGCATGGTTGCTAGATATCAAGTTGATTTGAAAGAGATTCATGTCACTGTTGTGAAAATGATATTCAAATACTTGAAAGGGACTATGGATTATTGTTTGTGGTATCTGAGGAATGATGATTTCATGTTGTGTGCTTACATTGATGCAGATTGGGTTGGTGATGTTGATAACTGGAAGAGTACCTCTGGTGGTGCTTTCTTTTTGGGTAAAAAATTTGTTTCATGGGCTAGTAAGAAACAAGATTCGGTTTCTATATCTATTGTTGAAGTTGAGTACATTGTTGTTGCTAGTAACTGCACTCAGGTAGTTTGGATGAAGAAAATATTGAAGGATATTAGAGTTATCTATGATGAGCCTACTGTCATATATTGTGATAATTCTAGTGCTATTAATATGTCAAAGAATCTGGTGCAACACTCAAAGACTAAACATGTATTAATCAAGTATCATTTCTTGAGAGAAAAAGTTAGCGAAGAGGGAGTAAAGTTAGAATATGTATCTACAAAAGAATAGATTGTTAATATTTTCACTAAGCCTTTGCTTGCAAATATATTTGTCTATTTGAGAGACAAGTTAGGGGTATATAACCCTCCTTATCAAAACTAGATGCATTGAGTTGCATCAATCTGGTGGGCTCTACGGTCTTATATTTTTGTCTAGATTGATGAGTTGGTGCTGCTCCTCTGATGGAGTAGTCTGTTGGTTTGGTTTTATGTGTTCAGAATCTTTGGCATTATTGTCAAAGGGGGAGGAGAAGCATGTGAAAAACTATTTTATCTTCTTGATCTTAGGGGGAGTTTGTTGGAGATGTTTTCTTTCTTTCCATTAATTGTTTTTCACATTCATATGTTCCCATCAATGTCAAAGGGGGAGATTGTTGGACATTGTTGCTGCTAGGATATGTTGTTGGCATTGATGTCAACATATTCCTACTCCAATGATTGCAAATTGGCCTATTGGGATCATGGTTTGGTGTATGGAGTATTTCTAATATCATTATATTCTTCTGTATTGGTTTTTGTGATTTGGAAAGCTTAATTGATCATATCATATGATCGGATTTTGCAGTTTGTTTTTTTTATCAGTGCTTTGCAGAGTTCAGTATTTCCTTTGGTATATTCTGGTGTAATCAGATCTTGAGCTGAGATTTTGGGAGATTTTTTGGGATGGTCTTGTGTATCTTCATTTCATATGGTTCATGATTTGGTGCTCCGCAAGTTATCTTTCTTTGTGAAAGTTGTTTTTGTTTGAGTATTCTTGAGGTTTAGATGTTGATCGATGAAGATTTGATAAGTGGTATTGGTACAACTATTACTGATGATTCTAACATGCTTGTTGGTGTTTCCTAAACATGTCCTATTTGTTTTGATGATCTACATTGATCGTTGTGTGTGTTCTTGGTGTTTTTGTGGAACCAGTGATGTTCTTCGTGTTATGCGGTTTTCCTAGTGGTGTAGCATGTTGTGGTTGATCTTGGCATGATTACCGGTGGTGATGAGGATTTGGGAATTCAATTTAGGTCCATGTTATGTCATGTATATCATTATATTGGTTTTGTGGTTGATATTTCTATCCTGTGATGTACTTTTGTAATTGTTAGTTGAGAGTTTAGCCGACCTTGTTGTTAAGGTTGATGAATTGTATAAATAGGTGATATAGTCATGTAATTTAGGTGTCAAGGTCATGTCTGCATTATCAGAGAGAGGTGTATGAGTGAACAAGTGATTCATCCTTCGACATTGTGATTGAGTAGAGATTGGTGTTGTAGAGAAGACAATTGTGCTTAACCGAAACTATCATTAGGCATTTACAGATGCTATTATTTCAGTTCATCTCTTCTGGATTGTAGTCTGAAATAAGTTAGTGAGACTTCCCTGAGGGTTGTAGCCTTCCAGGTTATTATATTTGAGTAGTGAGCTCTAGGCAGTGTGGCTGAATGCAAGTGCATTCCCCATTATAATGTTTTCACGTACTACTATAGAGTATCATCTTATTGTGGGTAGGTTCCCACATTGGTTTTTCCCTTAACCAAGTTTTCCACATCAAAATATTGGTGTTGTGTGTTCTTCTATCAATTTTCTTATCTTTGTTAATGTTGTAGTTTATCAGATTTGTATTTATGGTTGAGTTTTTAGATCTGGTAGAAAACTGATTCACTCCCCCCCTTAGTTTTATCTCATTGTTGTTGTCTTTTTTTTCCCAAATTCATAGTTGATATAGACAAGCACATTGGTATTTGTCAGGGTAAGCTAGCTAGAATTTCACAGTCATTTGACTCAAATGTAGCCCTAACCAACAACATAGAAGGGAAAGCAATGGCTCTAAATGATCAAATCTTGAGCCTTAATGCAGATAAAGACAAAATTTTGAAGAGAGTTGGTGAACTCCAGAACCTAATTGCCCCCTGGATGGACACCGTGTTGAGTAATAAAGTAGATTGTATAAAGGCTATGGCACAACCTGTTCTGACTGAATTGAAGGATGTGGAGATTCATGCCTATGTTTTCAGCGCATTCATCATAGTTTTGGACAACTTGAAGAATGGGTGGGATATCACCTAGGATTTTTAAAGACCATTTTTGCAGATATCTTCAAGTATGTATGGTATATCCGGTATACACTCTTGTACATAAGTTGTTGAGGAGCACCCCATCTTTGGCATTGTTTTCAAAGGGGGAGAGTAGAGTGAAAAATGTATATAAGGATGCAAGTTTTTGGGTTGATAGGTTGTTATAGGTTTTTGAGTTTTTTTATCTAAGGGGGAGCCTTAGAAATTTTGATCTAGTGTACAGTTTTCAACACTTAGTCATTTTTCACGAGTGTTGCCATCAATGCCAAAGGGGGAAATTGTTGGAAATTAACACTCATCTGGTGGATATTGATGCATGAATAATGGTCTAGGGTTGTCAATTATGGAAATTCTTCTTTGAAATCCTATCTGGTAATCACAGATTTTGATATCCAAAAGTTATTGTGATCCGATGACAAACTACCGGTATTTCAGGATAAGCAGTGCAGTTTTGGTTCATAAGCTTTCTGATGATTGTGGTGGTGAGATTCGTGCATGGGGTGATAGGGCTGACTTGTGGAAGTCATTTTCACATCATTTGATGGATCTGCATATGTTTTGATGATCCAGCTCAAGCTGAATCATGATTACACGTTACACTACAGGTCGACTTGACAATTGTTTATTTTGTAATTGTGGATATATAAGACCGATGTAGAACATGTTTTTGGTGAATGATATGAGGTGATATGAGAAAGTAGTGACTAAGAAATCCTTTTGGTGTAGTTTCACATGCGCATTCTTGATCTGATAGCTGACTGAGATAGAAAACAGAGCAGAGTAGTAGAGGTGGTATAGTCAGACTTTATGCACTTAACTAGAACTCATCCAAGAATTATTTGATGCTATTTTGGATTTAATTCATTGTAAATGATTTGTAAGGTAGTGAGCCTTCCGAATTATTGTATCTTGAGTTGTAAGCTCTAGGCTATGTGCTTGAAAGAAAAGTGCATTCCCCTTTTGTAATATTGTTTTGCTACTAGCCATAGTAGAATAATATTGTGGGTTCAAATCCCACTATGGTTTTTCCCATTTGGGTTTCCATGTAAAACTCCTGGTGTTATGATTTTGTGGTTGATTGTCTTGTGTTTATGCACTTTACTTTCTTGCACATGCTTTCGGTGGTTTCAGAATAAGTCAGAAAATTTATTTGCCAGTAGATCACTGATTCACGCCCCCCCCCCCCCCTCTTAGTGATCCTTGATTCCAACACGATTTTTATCTAGTTGTAGCCAGAGAGTCTGTCCATCAAAGATAACATTGCATGACCAATGTTAAGATCCACTATCAAATCAATATTTGGCAGCGGAAAGTAATCTTTAAGACAAGCTTTGTTGATATCTCTGAAAGGTTGGCTCTTATACTAATTGATGAATACTAAGAGGGGGGTGAATTAGTATACCCAAAAACTTTACCAAACACTTAAGCAAATTTAGTGCAGACTGGTACAGCCTTTTAAATAGTAAACCGATTAATACACAGAAAAGCCAAATAGCAAATAAAGCATTCACCCACAATAACACAATCACCATAACACAAGATATTATGACGTGGAAACCCAAATGGAAAAAACCACGGTGAGTAAAACTCGCAAGTCTATTATCTGCAAAATAGCAACCAAACCAGTTAAGGTCAGGCCAGTTAAGGCCTTACAATGTTCTTCACCAGAACAAATTCTGTTAGGAATCGTGATCTTTGTTAGGAGATAAGTCCTGTTAAAGACTACCCTATTAAAGGATTTCAGATCCACAACTGTGAACCACCTTGTTAGAGGATTTTGAACAGGCTTAACTAAGCCTACCCGGTTAATGGTTTCAGACTTGTTGAAGAGATTAGTAATCAACAAGTAAGTGATCTAGAAAGTAGCACACAATGCTTAGTTAGATCCTTGATAGCTCTCTATTAATGCATTGCAGCATTACTTCAGTCTTCTGTCCTTCGCACATTCAATCTCTGTCGCAAGATACCTTCTTGCAAAAATCTAATCTTTTTATGCAACCCTTTTACTTACATACATAAAACCCTAGACATGATGTCCTCATATAGGAATCTAATTTTAGGTCGGTCCAATGAGATTAGACTACAATTTCCTAGGTACAGTGCATCTAGACACAATTTGTAACACGACACAGAATCACCACATCGGTGTCGGTGGATGATAACTCATCACACTTTACAAGTTTGTCGGTTAACAAAACATAGTATATTGATAACCGGTTTACAAACGAAGACTGGTAAACTGGAACATTGTGTTCTGATTTTTAAAAGGATTGGTTGCCGCTTGGGGTCCTCATACCGCTTGAAGTCCTCGTACCGCTTGAGGTCCTCGGTCATGCTTTGACCAGTAAGCTCCTTCTGCAAACACCGATAGCCTTCAACAAACAAAGACTATGCATACAATGGCATACAATACCGGTTTGAACAATACATCACATAGTACCAGTTGAGAATAACTCATATAACAAATAAGTGTGTGTCCATTAATGACAATCACAACTAAACATCATCAAAATGCGAACATTTATGGTGTTGTAGTGTGTTGTGGTTGATCTTGGCGTGATTTTCGATGGTGTCGTGCATTTGAGAATTTTAATTAGGTCCATGTTATGTTATGTAAATCATTATATTGGTCTAGTGGTCGATCTTTGTATCGTGTGATGCAATTTTATAATTATGAGTTGAGGGTTTAGCCGACCTTGTTGTCAAGGTTGATGATTTGTATATATAGGTGATATTGTCATGTAATTTCATGATAGTGGTTGTGTCTGCATTATCAGAGAGAGGTGTATGTGCCAATAGTGATTCATCCTTTGGCATTGTGATTGAGCAGAGATTGGTGTTGCAGAGAAGATATCTTAGCTTAACTGAAACTGTATTCAAGCATTTAGAAATGTTATTCTTTTAGTTCATTCCTTTCGGATTGTAGTCTGAATCTTGTTGTAAGTCAATGAGACTTCCTTGAGAGTTGTAGCCTTTTGAGTCATTATCTTTTGAGCAGTGAGCTCTAGGCAGTGTGCCTGAATGCATGTGCATTCCCCATTGTAATATTTTCACATACTACTATAGAGTATCATCTTATTGTGGGTAGGTTCCCACCATGGTTTTTCCCTTAATGGAGTTTTCCATGTCAAAATCTTAGTGTAGTGTCCACCCTTGACTTGACTTGTTTTGACTAGAGTTGACTTTTAATTCATGCATGATAGGAATTATTGAGCGTAGACTATTTCAGATGATTTATAGGATGTTGATACTATCATTAATGATCGTGTGATTTATTAGACACTATATGCCTATTATGTGATTGACTATCTAAAAATTATATTGATCATGTGATTTGATGAGCATAATTATTGATGGATTTACATGCCTTACTATAATCGTGAATTATACTAATCATGCACTTGATGATGTTTTTATGTACTGACCATATTCAATGATTATCTATGATGAGTTGATCGTATGTTGTGTTTGATTGTTGTCTGACTGTCTTTGGGATAGAGACAATGCCACATCACTCATTGCGAGCGGGATGTGTCATTGTGACTCTCTAACCCTTGTCTATTATAATATATATATGCATATGTCGTATCGTTGCTTTATGGATGCAGGATTTGCAGGTACCAGACATCGACTCCACCTGGCTCCACAGGTCTAAGCGTGTCTCTAAATCCCAATGGTATGTGGTTCAGAGTTGGCACAATTTCCCCTCACATACTTTAGGTCTAAGTTGTTCACTATGAGTCGTCAGTGTCTTGGCGCAAGTCGTCATGATAGTTAGTAAGCTGGGTTTCTTCTATGTTGTGAGTATGTTAGTATTGGCTGATTATTCCTTTTGTGTTGAGATTGACTATTTGATTATTGATAGAAGATTAAATAATTAATGATGTTTATTTTAATTATTTTGATTAATAGCGATTTGATTATTTGGTTATCTAATGTTTAATTTAATTTATTGGATTCTTGCCTTTTTGGTTATTTGATTATTTGATATTTAAATGTTTATTTATTTTAATGATGATTTAATATTTATTTAATTTTTATTGTTTAGCTTATGATGTGCTTTATATTTATTTGTAATTTGACCTTTATTGGAATTTATTTATTTATTTAATCGCCTATGGTTTAATATTTATTTGATTTTTAATGTTTATCTAGTTCATTAATTCATTTATGAGCTTTTGGTTTAATTTAATTTAATTTCTCTATTTAATTTATTTAATTGTGGCTCATATTTTATTTATTAGTTTGACTTTTATATTAAGTGGGTTGCATAAATAATAAAATGATAAAACATTCCCACCAAATTGTAAAAAGCATGATTTATATTTACCTTACCTACCCTCTTCTCTTATTGGTTGAATTTAAAAAGGGAGGTAAAATTATATTTAATGGTGGGGTTGGTAAACTATATTATAGATTGGAATATTTTGATTGGCTGAGATTGAGGCTAGGGTTTTTGGTTAATGTTTGTCTTTTTATTTTCTTTTCCATGAATTTTTCGTGGGTTGGTTCCTCTCTGGAGAATTTTCTCGAATCTCTTCTTCAGCTTCTTCCATAGTTTGTATTCTTGATTTTGGCTGGAGATGTATTCTACCTTTTTATATTTTATTTTACAATTTTCCTGTATGCTCTGTGTCTGTAGATTGAATGTGTGAGCTTGGGGAAATGAATCTAAAATTTGTATAGTGAGAAAGAAAATATATGAAGACATAAATTTGTTGTAAGGTTTTATTCTATAGTTTGTTGGAAATATTTGTATTTTTTGGTTTGTCTTTCTGAGTTTGTGTCGTGCATGGAGTTTTGATTTAATATTGGCCTTCAAGTGTGTATTATTTATTTAATGTTGAAGTGAATTTTATTTATGGGGTAATATTATTTTACCCATTAAGTAATTTAAAAGGGGGTAATTTGTATTCTTTTATTTAAAAGTTATTTTCACCCCAGGTCAATGGTTTAATTTATTTTACCTACCCTTGGAATTGATTGGCTAGAAGTTTATGGTAGGTAGAAAATATATTTTATTTTCTTAAACTTTGGGAAGGTAGGTATAGAATATAATATTTTTGAAATATTTTGATTGGAGCATGGTTTTGCTTGGTTTTGTTTTTATTTTTTTATTTTTGATAAATAGGCCTTCATTTGCTAGTTGTTTGATTGTGTGGTACTTTCCGGAATAATTCTTGTACCAAAGGCATTGTTGAGGGTGTTGATGATTTATAGTTTTATATCTGATTTTATTTGATGTATTTTGTTGGTTTCAAGCATATTTACCTTCCTATGTTATTGGGGAAAGAATTGTGCTTTCATCCATATTGATGTGCTATGGTTGGTGAGTTGGAAGTGTTGTTGTTTTGGGACAGCAAGTGAGTTGGCCTTGTTGTGGTTTTACTTTCATTAATGAGAGCAAATTTAATGGCTTGATATGCCTTTGTTGATTGCTAGCCAAGAGGCTCATTTTGTTATATTGATGTTGTTGTAGCCTTGCATATGTTGTGAGAGTATGTGTGGAAGTTATTGGCTGCATTGAGTATTATTTTAATGTATTTATGTTGGTAGAGCCTCTTGTGATGTGTTGTTGGGCCATGTTAGGAGGAGTGGGCTTCCTTGTGATGACCGGGGTCATGAGAGATAGGCTAGCATGAGGTTCTTTGTAAGGATGCATGAAGTCTAGACCACCAAGGTACATTGGAGTTTTCCATGATTTGTAAACAAGTGATAACATTGATAATAAATTAATTGGGATGGGAAAATCATAACTCACTTAAACAAGATAATGAATAGTTTTGAGCCTTATGACTTATGTCCTAGGGAGGATGTTTTAGGATAAGCATGAGAAGGTCGTGAAGACGGTAAGCTAATCTCCCTTGGTCTCTCATAGGTTGAGATAGCTCCACATGTCCGTCAGGCTAGTGCCTTGTGTTATTATGTTATTGTGTTATGAGGATGGCATGTGATGACACTCCACTCCTACATGTGTTTCCCCTTTATGATTTATGATTATGCTTATTGGATGCATTTATATCCTGATGAGTTTTATGCCTCTGGGAGTTTATTCTTGTGGCTCTGTGTGAGTTCTTGCTTGAGAGTCCTTGTTTGTTAGTCTCTTTGGTTTTGAGTGTCAGCCTAGATGTAGAGTGTGTGTTGGGACCTTGTGTCATCTCCTAGCATGGGGGGTGGTTCCTTTGGTTCCACATGGTCAGGTGGTTGGTGCTTTTAAACCATTAGGATGTTCCTGTCTTTGGATTCTTCTTGCGTGGATGAGGATGCTTCTTTAGATTATTCACGAATAATAATTACAACAAGAATGTAAATGATGATGTGACTTATGTAATGAAATTCTTATGTAATGGTTGTAAAAGAGATCATGTTTATGAGAAATGATTATGTTATTCTAGTTATAGTAATAGCTTTTGGTTATGGTATGTGATTGTAATGATGAACCTTGAGTTGTATTGTAACATATTTATATTAAATGAAATGGATGCATGAGATGTGGATAAGTATTGTTGTTTAAAATGAAATGATGTATTTTGTATTCTTGATGAGCCATGTTAAAAGTAAATCGGGTAAATGTTATGATAATGGTATTAGATTTGAAATGATGTCTTTAACTAATGATTTAAGTAGAAGAAATGTTATGTCTTGATGGGATGTATGAGTTTGAGTAATTTTGGAAGATATCTTAGGACATGTTTATGAGTTGTGATTAAAGAATTTGAAATTATATCATCATACTTCATAGTTAGTGATCTAATGGTAGGATTGAAAATCTTATAATGCTTGGGATGTAGTTGAATGTTCCTTATGAAAATATTGTATGGATGTTCTTAATGAATGAATTACTAATCTTATTAATGGAAATTACTAGTAAGTGTATGGAAGATGATTAAATGAGTTCTTGTCTTTTAGGAAAGGATTAGAATGTATCATGTGTTATAGTTTAAGAATTATATCTCCATTTGGTGGATGCTATTAGTGGTTATGGAATTAGGATATTGTATCATAGTTTGTGTTGAGACGAATTCATGTACTTACCCGATTTGTAATGAGATGATTGTTGATTAATTGATACAGTGTAAGATATTTTATGAGTACTAAACGAGTTATGGGTTAAATGTTTAAGGAGACTTTGTGAGTATTGTATTATGTGCTTCTGGAATCATGATGAAGTAATAAGTATGCTAGGAGCATAGAATTATAAGTGACTATGTAGGAGTTAATCGTAAATGGAAATTATGTTAATGCAATGTAAGGGTTAATCCTGATATATGAATGGTGATGTCCATGGTCGAAGGTTGGTTAATGGTAATAGGAACATTTGGACTTGGTATATAAAATGAACCTAAGAGAAAAAGGGAAATAGCTATGCATTAAAAGATAGAATCTCATATTAAATGAAAGATTAGGTAGGCTGCATATCATGGGTGTTAGGTATTTCTATGTTGCACCTATGTGTGTATAATGATTAAGATTATGAGGTATTGATCTGGAAGAAAGTAAATGCTTATTGCTTATGTACGTAGATTAAGTAATGGCATTGAGATACCCTAGGGAGTTAGTAGTATTGATTTATTGTATTCCGCTTTTGTAATTGTTTGAATAGCTTGAGTGAATTATTCTATGTCCATAACACTTAAATGTTGTTATGTGCTTGTTGCATTTCTTAAGTGATTTTATGTGTTGTATTGTTTAAAAAAAATTTAAATTAGCATGTTTTTAGCTATATTTCTCTGGGGTATTTTGGCGGGCATTGTACTTGGTGTTGTGTGTTCTTCTTTCAATTTTCTTATCTTTGTTATTGTAGCAGTTTATCAGATCTATATTTGTAGCTAAATTTTATAGATCTGGTGAAGATTGATTCACCCCCCCACCTTTGTTTTCCTTCATTAATGTTGCCAACAATTGGTATCAGAGCTAGATCCTCCGAAAGAAGCCTAACCGCTTGAGGAGATCCAGGATGCCAGTTGCAGGTGTTATCTTTAAGAAGGACAGTCTGAGATTTGATGGAAGTAACTATGTTATATGGAAGAACCGGATGGAAATGCAGTTGAAATATCTTGGAGAAGATTACTAGAAGATTACAAAAAATGCCTATTATGCTCCTCTTAATGGACCGGTTACAACAGATGAGATAAAGAAGCTGAACATAATATTAGAGTGAAGGAAGCATTGCGGAGTGCCTTGACTACTTCATAGATGACAAATGTAATGGGACTTCAAACATGAGATCTGGGAGAAGCTTGAAATCCTGTATGAAGGAGACAAACAAGTGAATGTAGCTAAGTTACAAAGTTTGAAAGGAAAGTGTGAGATGCTTAAGATGAGAGATGATGAGAACATACACTCTTTTATGGCTAAGGTGAATGATCTTGTCCTAGGTATGAGATGTGTCAGTGGAACCCTTGAAGAAGATGAAATTGTTGCTAAGGCATTGAGATCTTTGCCTCCTGCTTATAAACATAAGGTGGCTACTGTTGATGAGATTTAGAGTGTGACTACATTGGCAAGAGATATGCTGGTTGGAAAGATTGCTACATTTGAGCTAAGTGAGTTTGGAGAGTCACATGGAAAGTCTGAGATGACATTTAGAGCATCAGCTTTTGTATCCAAAAAGCAGAAGTATGATCCTGATCAGTGCAGAATATCCAAATATAAAAGAGAGAGAAGACATATGGAAGAGAAAGAAAGAGAGTTGGATGAGCTTGAAGCATTGATTGCCCGGAGAATGCCTAAAGGAGCCGGTGAGTATGATGGAAAATTACCCCTGAAATGTTTCTCTTGTAATAAGATAGGACATTTTGCTTCTAGATTCCCAGAGAGAATGGCCAAATATGACACACATGATAAGTTTGATAAGCATAATAGAAATGATAGATATGAGAAGCATGAGAAGTGTATACACCTAAAAATGGTTTGAAGATAATTAATTAAATAAGCAATTATTTAATTAATCCCCCTTCCTAATTTAATTGAATTCATTAGAAAATTTGATTAAATTCTTCCTTTCATCTACTTATTAATAAATCTAAGGATTTATTTAATAGGTTCATTTCAATAGTCCCCTTTGATTAATTAATTTAATTAATCCTCCCCCCATTTCAATTAATTCTTCTAATCCTCTAATTAATTAAAACAAATCAATTTATGAGTTGTTGAGAATTAATTAGTCTTCCTATTATTTGAATTTTTAAATTCAAATTACCCACATGCCTCCTAACTTTTAACCACCTAACCTAACCATCCCTCTAACCTAACCCATTCCACCTAGCCTTGGGTTTAACCAACCCTATCCTATATTGCACATTCTAACCTCCTTATCCTAACCTCCTATGATGTGGATATTTTCTTCTTCAGACACATGGCACTTTGGCCACATGTCTCCTCTCTTGGACACTTGCCCTTTTATGAGAAAGGCTCATTGACGCTTGTCACCATAGAGATGACAACTATCCTTCCCTCCAACCTATTCTTCAACCTCCTCCAATTTCACCCTTGATATCTTCAGACTCAATCTTGACTGTTGATTCCTGCCACCTCAGCCCTGGCCTTGGAAATCCCATAAATATCCCCCATTTTGGAGCAATAAGGATCCCATCTCATTATCAATTTAGGCATTGTTACTATAGGCATATCATCTTGAGCATTATTGTTATAGTCAATCGCATTAGCTTAATTTGATCATTTTCTAGCATAATTCTTGAATCGTGTAGCTTAATCAATCTCTTTTCAAGCTTAATTGCATCATCATCATAGCTTAATAATGCATATCATTAGCTTAATTAGTCTCTTGGATCAATATAGTATAATCAATCTCATCTTTGCATATCATTATCATTTCAAATCCTCCATCTAGGTGTAGTCAAGTCACTAGGATTTCTTATCCAGATTTGAGAGAAAATCCATACTCGCATCTCTTAGGAGGTGATAGGTCACTTTATCGTGGTTCATCTTTCATTTGCTTTTAATTTTCTAACCATGCTTGTAATGATCTATTGAGTGTTTGTGTTGCAGCTGCAGGTATCACACTTCACAGGCACGACAAGAAGTATGATAAGCCTTACAAGTCTAACCAAAAGTTTGGAAATCAAAAGAAATGTTATTATGATATTGATGAAGGTGTTACAGATGATGAATCTGAAGGGGATGAAGTTGTATTTCTTGCCATTAAGGGAGATGGACCTATACCTATTGGTTCCACTAGCTGTGTTGTTGAGGAGAAAGCCTTGGCTGCTAAAGTTGAAGAGAAAGATGAATGGGTGATTGACAGTGGTTGTTCACATAATATGACTAGTGATAAAAGCTAATTTGTGAGTATGGAAATATATGATGGTCGAATAGTGAGATTTGGAGATGACAAAGCCTATGTGATCTGTGGTAGAGGTTTTATTTCTTTTGATGGTAAGCATAATACTGATGATGTTTTGTATGTTGAAGGTTTGAAGCATAATTTTTTTAGTGTTGGACAAATGGTTGATAAAGGTTCTAATCTACAATTCAAGAATGACAAATGCAAGATCCTAAATACCTCCAGTATAGAGATTGCATCTGGAACTAAGACTGAAGGTAACAATTTTCATTTGAATGTCAGTGAGAAAAGTGGTTTAAATGCTTAGATAGATGAGAGTTGGTTGTGTCATAGGAGAATGTGTCATGTAAATTTTGATTCAATGATTAAGATCAGTTCTACGCAAGTTGTTAGTGATCTGCCTGAGATTGTTAAGCCTGCTAATCCGGTATGTAAAGAATGTCAGTTGAGTAAGCAAACAAGGAATTTTTTCAAGAGAAAACAGTATACATCTGATGGATTGCTAGATCTTGTGCATACTGACCTATGAGGACCTACAAATGTTAGAAGTGTGCAAGGTGACAAATATTTCATGTTGCTAATTGATGATTATTCCAAGATGATGTGGGTTGTCTTTTTGAAGGAGAAATCAGAAGCATTGGACAAATTCAAAATATTCAAAGAAAAGATGGAGACTGAGTCTGGATTGAAGGTGAAATGTTTGAGATCCAACAGAGGTGGAGAATTATGTTCCAGTGAATTTATCCCATTATGTGAGAAGCATGGGATTAGAAGACAATTATCTACTCCTAGAACCCCTCAGCAGAATGTAGTTGTTGAAAGGAAGAACAAAATTGTTTTGGATGTTGTAAGGACTATGTTGATTGAAGGAAATGTTCTGAAAATCTACTGGAGAGAAGCTATTAGCACTGTTGTTTACACATTCAACAGAGTTCATATCAAAGGTGATACTGGTAAGACTCCTTCTGAGTTATGATTTGGTCATATTCCTACTGTGAGATATTTCAGAGTATTTGGTAGCAAATGTTATATCAAGAGAGATGAGGATATAGGAAAGTTTGATGCTAGAAGTGATGAAGGAATTTTCTGGGGATATTCAACAAAGAGAAAAGCCTACCGGTGATACAATAAGAGACTGAGAAAGTTAGTGGAAAGTGCAAATGTGAAGGTGGATGAGAACCTTGGAAAAGAGATAAGAGCATTTGGATATGATGATGGTTAACATATTGTTCTAAACCCTATTCAGACTAAACAACCAAAGCAGAATGATCCGGTAGAGACTATTAATCCGGATGTTGTTGTTGTCAATGAAGATGTACAGGAACCTAAGAATTAGAACAATCAGAAGACCCCAAGGTATGTAAGATTGAATCATTCTAAAAATCAGATTATTGGTGATAAAAATAAAGGTGTGATGATTTGAAGAAGGTTAGCTATTGAAGAAGTATGTTTGATTTCTCAAGTTGAACCTAAAGATTTTGTTGAAGCTTGTAAAGATGAAAATTGGATGAGAGCTATGGAATAAGAATTAAATCATATTGAAAAAAATAACACTTAGGATCTTGTTCCTAAACCTAAAGATAAGAATGTTATAGGTACTAGATGGGTATTCAGAAATAAATTGAATGAAGCCGGTGAGGTTGTCAGAAATAAAGCTAGTATGCAAAGGATATTCTCATAAAGAAGGAATTGATTATGAGGAGACTTTTGCTCCGGTGGCCAAACTTGAAGCTGTTAGATTGTTGCTTGCATATGTTTCTTATAAATATTTCAAGGTATATCATATGGATATCAAACCTACCTTTTTGAATGGTGATCTTGAGGAAGAAGTCTACATTGAGCTACTGGATGGATTTTCATTATCAGATGATGGAGACACGGTATGTAAACTGAAGAAAGCACTTTATAGATTAAAACAAGCCCCTAGAGCTTGGTATGCTAGATTAGATAAATATTTGTTGAAATTGGGAATCAATAAAGGTGTTGCTGACACTAATCTATACTTTAAGATTGAGAATGATAACATCCTGATTGTTGAAGTCTTTGTTGATGATATTATCTTTGGAGGAGATGATAACTTGAGTACAAAGTTTGTCGATGATATGCAAAAAGAATTTGAGATGTCTATGATTGGTGAGATGAAATTCTTCTTAGGTTTGCAGAATTCACATATTGGAAAAGGTATATTTATATCTCAAACTAAATATGTGAGGGAATTGCTAAAGAAGTTTGGGTTAGATGACTCCAAACCCATTGGAACTCCTATGGTGACTAGTTGCAAATTGTCTAAGAATGATGAATCTTTGAATGCTAATCAGAGTTTGTACAGGTCTATGGTTGGTGGACTGCTATATCTTACTCAGACTAGCCCAGATATTATGCATGGCTACTAGATATCAAGTTGATATGAAAGAGATTCATGTCACTATTGTTAAGAGGATATTCAAATACTTGAAGATAATTATGGACTATGGTTTGTGGTATCTGAGGAATGATGATTTCATGTTATGTGCTTTCACTGATGTTGATTGGGTTGGTGATGTTGATGATTGAAAGAGAACTACTAGTAGAGCATTCTTCTTGGGTAAGAAACTAGTTTCATAGGCTATTAAGAAACAAGATTCAGTATCCTTATCTACTGTTGAAGCTAAGTACATTGTTGCTACTAGTAATTGCACTCGGGTAGATTGGATGAAGCAAATGTTGAAGGATATCAGAGTTATCTATGATGAGCCTACTGTGATATACTGTGATAATTCTACTGTTATTTACATATCAAAGAATATGGTGCAACATTCAAAGACTAAACACGTGTTAATCAAATATCATTACTTGAGAAAACAAGTCAGTGAAGAGAAAATGAAGCTGAAGTATGTATCTACAAAGGAACAAATTGCTGATATTTTCACTAAGTCTTTGCCTACAGATACATTTGTCTATTTGAGAGACAAGTTATGGGTATCCACCCCTCCTGATGAGAACTAGATGCATTGAGTTGCATCAATCTAGTGGATCTTAGAGCCTTATCTTTCTATCTGGATTGATGAGTTGGTGTTTCTCCTCTAGTGGAGTAGTTTGTGTTTTAGGGGGAGAGATTCCTGAAATTCATATTACTGTTTTAAGGGAGAGTAAGTTTGGTTTTTTATTTTGAGATCTTTGGCATTGTTTTCAAAGGGGTAGAGAGATCATGTGAAAACCTTATTTATCTGTTACTGATCTTAGGAGGAGTTTGTTGGAGATATCTTCTTTCTTTGCATTGACTATTTTTCACATTCATATGTTGTCATCAATGCTAAAGGGGGAGATTGTTGGAAATAGTTGCACATTGTTGCTGCTAGGATATGTTGTTTTCATTGATGTCAACGTATTCGTGTGATTTTCTTTGATGATTGCAGATTGAGAAGATCTTATGATCCAATTTGCAGTTTTGTTTTTGTTGTATTGGTGCTTTATTGAGTTCGGTATTTCCTCTAGTATATTCCAGTGTGATCTGATATTGAGCTGATATTTTGGGACATTGTTTGAGATAGCCTTGTGTATCTTCATTTCAAATGGATCATGATTTGGTGCTCCAAAAGTTATCCTTCTTTGTGTTAGTTGTTGATTGGCAATGTCCTTGAGTTTCAAACGTTGACAAATGAAGATTTGATAAGTGGTGTTGGTGCAGTTGTTGCTGATGAATCTAACGTGCTTATTGGTGTTTCCTAATTGTGTCTTATTTTGTCTTGATGATCTACATTGATCATTGTGTGAGTTATTGGTGGTTTTCATGAACCAGTGATGTTCTTCATGTTATGTGGTATTTCTGGTGGTGTAGTGTGTTGCGGTTGATCTTCGTGTGATTTCTGGTGGTGGTGTGCACTTAGGAATTTGAATTAGGTCCATGTTATGTTATGTAAATCATTATATTGGTTTGATGGTTGATCTTTGTATCATGTAATGTAATTTTGTAATTATGAGTTGAGGGTTTAGCCGACCTTGTTGTCAAGGTTGATGATTTGTATATATAGGTGATATTGTCATGTAATTTGGTGATAGTGGTTATGTCTGCATTATCAAAGAGTGGTGTATGTGCCAACAGTTATTCATCCTTCAACATTGTGATTGAGAAAAGATTGGTGTTGCAGAGTAGACATCTGAGCTTAACCGGAATTGTAATCAGGCATTTGGAGATGCTATTCTTTCAGTTCATTCCTTCCAGATTATAGTCAAAATCTTGTTGTAAGTCAGTTAGACTTCCCTAAGGGTTGTAGCCTTTTGGTTCATTATCTTTTAATGCATGTGCATTTCCCATTGTAATATTTTCACATACTGCTGCAAAGTATCATCTTATTGTAGGTAGGTTCCCACTGTGGTTTTTCCCTTAACCGGGTTTCCCATGTCAAAATCTTGGTGTTGTGTTGTGCTTGTAATGTGAAAAAAAATGATGAGGGGAGATCAAGTGGAAATCTTTACTCCCCTCAAAAGAGGGATGAAAGTTTCACAAATGATTCCCTTCAATTTTTCACACATTACATTCAAAAGAGGGGTTGAATTCACTAGATCCAATCCCCAATGGTAAGAGATTGAATACTAAGTGAATTGCAATAAGTTTGGAAAGTATTAGAAAAGTAAATTAACCATCTTTTCTAATAGATTAGTTGAATTAAGCAAATTGAGACTAAGTGCAAAAATGACAAAGAAACAATTATATATTGAGATAGAGATGCGGGATGAAGTTGTGCACCTTGAATTAGCAGTAGAATGTCGAGACGAAGCTTCCCTGCAAATCTGAACAAAAGTTGCAGGGATCATGTGTAAGTTGCACACAGTCCTCCAAAAAATCCGTTCATCGAAAAGGGTTTTTTGGTCTCTGAAAATGAAGTCTAAACCTGCAATTATAGCCACACACCTGCAACCTACGCACCTAAAAGAGAGGGAGATATTGTTAGGATTGGGGGTTTGCCTTCAAGTCAAACCCCGCTTTGGAATTAAGTAAGTGGTTGAAAAATGTTGCAAGTAAATGAAAGGAAATGTCTGAAGTAAATCCACCTCAAGGAGGGGATGTAATTGAAAGGTTGATACCTTTTTAGATTAATTTGCTTGAATTGATATGTGAAGTAGGATGTCTTGAATGTTGATAGAAATCTCCTCTTCAATGGTTGAATCCTTGTCTTGAATGCAACACCTAGCCTTGAAAGGAGACTTGAAATGCTCAATGCTTGAATGATTATTTTCGCTTATGATCAACTTCACCTATTTTTGCTTATTGTCGCTTATGCAAATAGGAGAGGAAGTGCTCCTTATATGCTTACCAATTAGGGGTGTTTAGGTAATTTCTCATCTTAGGCCGGCATAGAGAAATTTTTCTCACTTCACAATTGACAAGCCCAATGCAAGGGGGGACCAAAGGGGTCCCAAAATAGGGCTAGGACAAGGGCACCACACCCCTATCCTAGCAGACAGGGGCGCCAGGGCCTTGTCCTGCCCTGATTTAGGACATGTAGTGCAAAATGATAGAAAATGCAAGTTATTGATGGCATGAGCATGTTTCAGGTCTCCGATCAAGCTTAGGGATTCGTCCACTAATGCAAAGACCCAAATGAGCTCGAAAATTGCAAGGGTCACAACTTTATGACGCTACATTTAGCCCCCACTTTAGCGGGAGTATAAGTGTACACCTACTACCGGTAAAGTACAAGGAGACAAGATTGAAAGACTTTCACCACGTCAAGGAGGAAAGATACACCAAGCCCCCGGTGGACTAAGGATATTACAACTTCGATTGACAAAGTAAAAGGGAAGATCAAGAGGGAGAACCATGACTGCAAATAATAAAGTTCCCCTCACTATGAGTCATGAAAAGAAAGGATACCAAAAATTATAAAGCAAAGCCAAAGTTAACTAAGTAACTTTAAGTATCAAGAAGGAAAATATGAGCAGAGTGTATGCCCCCACATTAAAGAGATTGTGCATGCCTTATCGGGAGCAATTTCTTTAAGGTAGGATACACCTCAGAGAGAGAAAGAGAGGGAGCATGTTATCGCAAGGATTTAGCCCCCAATCGAGGAATAAACCCAAGGATAATAAACACAAAACACCAAGCATGAGGTGGATTCACTTTCCTCAGGGTCGGTATGTTTTATGATAACTCATGTATTTCATGCATAGAATATTCCTCATTCCTCAAAGAAAGGAAACCAACTTGGAAGAAAGGGAACACATGTGTCTTTTGAGTCAACATGAAAGAGACCAAAAGAGATCTCAATGTTTTGCATCATCCTCAAGTAAACATCACTAGGGACAACAAATAAAATAATAGGGATACACATAGAAGATGGTCACAAAAGAGCAAGAAAGGAGAGAAGTGGAGGATCTATGGTATTGATGCATCTAGTCTAGCACGACATCTACCTCTTGATTTTGCTGATCATTATTTTGGGAAGGCCGGAAACACGCCAGAGGAGCGACATCGAGAACAACAGATGAAGTTATCACAAGATCCAAACAAGGACTATGCTCATGTGCTATGTCACTTTGTTCATTTCTAAGAGCCAGGATTAAGGCTTTTGAAAAATTTGTAGATAAATGTTTGTCAACATCAACATTTTCATATTCACTATAAGAAGCAGTAGGAGCTGTATTGCCATTATGAATAACATTTTCACCTATTTCTTCATCAAGGTTTATAAAAAGAGGAGCTCTAACATGAATAGAAGTAAAACCATCACATGTTTTTTGTAGCTTATGATTTGGAGATTTAGGTTCGACATCTTGCTTAGGATAAAATGGAACCATATCAACTATTGGTGTTTTGGGAGATTGAATAGTTTGAGAAACAACTTCATGAGCTCTAGCATGACATTTTCATCGAAGTTCTCTTGCACAATGATTTTGTCTAGTCTTAGTGGAAGGCCGACAAGACTAAGGTATATCTGTTGAAGGAGGAATGTTCTCATCTTTGGTAGTTGGATGGTTAGGTTGAGGTCTTTTAGGTTGGACAAGAGGAGAGGTAGGTCTCTTCTCTCTAAAAGAGGAAGAAGGTGGAACTACACCATATAAAGGAGAAATATTTGGTGTAGGAAAGAGACCAGGTCCATTATGAGGAGGAGGTATAGGTCTAACCTTAGGAAGAATATTAGTGTTCTTCTTAGGAGAAGGCATGGTTTAATCCATAGGAATATGTTGGGAATCTTTCTTAGGAGGAAGATTAGTTCTATCTGTTAGGGGAAGAACTTCATCTTCAAGAATGATGGGAATATCAAGTGTTGGAGTTCTAGGTTGGCTTAAGGATAAGATCATATCTTTCTTCCATTTTTGATACGATTGAAAGAGAGCATCACTTATTGGTGGAAGAGATCCAAATTGTCGAGGCCAAAAGTAATCAATAGGAACACCTAGGATTCTTTCGGTTGGTTGAAATAAGTTATGGTTAACAATTATGATTTCTCCATTGTGGGGAAATTTCAAACACTTATGGTTGGAGCTGCAATAGCCTTCATGGAAGATAGCCAAGGGTAGCCTAATTTCACATGGAATTATTCAGATGAAGGAATGATAATAAAGTTGACATTTATAGATTTAGTATGAATCTCAATAGGAAGTGTGATAGAACCAATAGTAGGACAAGAAAATCCATAAAATAACTTAATGACCACATTAGCATCATCATAGATTGGTTGATGCAAATGTAAAGTATAAAGATATTCTTCAGTGATGACATTAACCATGCAAGAGGGATCAATAAGCACACCATGATAAGGTTTGCCTTGGATCTTTGCAACTATGTATAAAGGGCCATCAAGTGCCTTAATGGTCTCACAAGGATCAAATGTGATACATGGATCCTTAGGTGTTTCTTGTTTCTCTATCATATTAACCAGATTTTGAGCTATGAAAGTGAAATTAGTGGGAGAGAAAGAAGTGTGTTTAGTCTCAATCACGTTAGAGGTATGAGAGGGTAAAGGATTAGTGAAAATATTAAGATTTTGATTTGGAGGAGCTACTGATTTATTTCCCTTATCATTCACACCTGCCACAAATATAGTATTATTATCAATGAAGTCTTGAATCTTACATTTTAATGCAAAACATTTTTCAGTATCATGACCGGGTTGACGATGAAATTGACAAAAAGACTTATTATCAAAGTTAGGTGAAGCTTCTTTAGAAGGATCAACTAGTTTTATTGGAGGAAGTTTGATAACATTTCTTTGCAACAACTAAAAAATGATGCTACACAAGGATTCATTCAAAGGAGTAAATTATTTCTCTCTTTTGAAAAATTTAGAAATAGGAGGCACACCTGTTGTAGCATTCACATTGTTGTTGTTGATGGTGTCATTGAATTTGATAAAGCCTTTGTTTGGTTTGAACTTCACAAATGGTTGTTGAGAACTCTCACCCTTATCACTCGGAGTCACAGGAGTAGATTTCTCTATTTGACTCACAATCAGTTGGTAATTGTGAAGTGTTGCGCACAACTGCGGAAAGGAAGTAAACTCAGAAAAGAGAAATTTTTCCCTAATGTCTTTTTGAAAATTAGAAATGAAAATTCTTTGAATATCATTATCAGGCACTGGAAAAGAGATTTGAGAACATAAATGCTTGTATCTACCAATGAAATCAGACACTTTTTCTTTAACACCTTACTTACAATGCATTAAATCAGTCAAAGTGATTTTAGGACCTATGTTGTTTTGAAATTGTTGAATAAAAGCATTTGATAATTGTTAAAAAGAAGTAATAGAATAAGAAGGCAAAGAGCAGTACCATTGTAAAGCCTTATCTCTTAATGTTCTAGTAAACAATTTGGCAAGCAATCTTTGATCATGAGCAAAGTCAATACACAAAGTTTGGAGTGCTTTGACATGTGTTAAAGGATCACCTTTTCCATTATAGAGTTCCAATTGAGGGACTTCAACATGTTTAGGAGGGACAACTCTAACAATATCAAGAGAAAGTGGGCTCGCAACATCAAATGTGGGCACACTAAACTTGGATTGACTCATTGAAGCATTTTGTTGTTGCAATGGAGACATAGTTTGTGCAAGGTTATTAATGGTTGCTTCGGTTGAATAACTTATGTGCGATATGTTTGATTGAGAAGGTGGTGTGATGTTATTTGAAAGAAGGCATTGATTGAGAATAAGGTGTTGGGAAATTATGGTAATTAGGCATAGGTGATGGTTGAGTAGGGAATGAGACACTAAAAGGAGGAGTTAAATGATTGAATGAATTGCCCCCTTGTGTCACATTGATTGGTTGAGAGACAATAGGAATACTCATTGAAGGCATAGATAAAGATGGATGATTGAATGAAGAAGATGGATTGCCCCCATGACTAATGGTTGTAGGTATGACATTTTGAGTTGAAGTTGCCATGATGTTTGAAGTGAAAGTAGGAATACTAGCCATGGAAGTGGTCAAAGGAGTAGAATGATTGATTTGTGTAGGAGGTTGTGAATAACCTAGGTTCTCAGCACAACTCTTCATAGGCATAACATTAGAATCAACAATGTGAGCAATACCACGCAATATATCAGTTCTATTATTATCACTTTTAAGCATGCATTTTAGACCTTCAATTAATGTAAGAGCTTCACTATTAGGATATTCTTAGAACATCCATTGTTGGAAATTGTCAAATTGATTGTCCAATTTTGAAAGTTGATCTATGGAAACTCTAGTTAAAGCTTCTTATTCATCATGGGAATCAGCAATTGGGTAGGTAGAGATATTATTAGGATGGGAAGAATTAGCAATATCCTCATTGTAGAAGTCACCCAAATTAGGCTCCATCTCTTCGGGAATTAAACCTTGGGAAGCCTTAATTATAATGCTTCGTCTAACGGGGATAGTATAGGTAGGACTAATAGTTGTAAAACTCATGCACTAGAGGGAAAATTTGGAAATTTGAATTTGAATTTTGAATTTTGGGAACCAACTTTGCAAAATTCAAGAAAATGATGATTATACAATTTAAACTTTGTGGAAAGAAGAAATGACACAATCTCCAAGAAAGATTTATAATTAATAAAAAGAGATTTAAATTTAAAATTAGGCCCAATGGGATACCACTTAATTTCAAATTTCAAATTGACACAATCAAGATTTTAAAATTTTATAATTAACCACTTAATTTTAAATGTTTCCTTGAAAGTTGTGATGTTGAAATTGGGAATTGTTTTCGATTTTAGAGGGATCAAAATTCGACAAAATCAGCCAATTTTTTGGATTTAAGCAATTAAATATAGTCATAACAGTCTCCCAAAATTTCAGGAAAAAAGCCAGTGACCGTGTGTAATTTATGCATGGTCCTCCCAACTTTTTCAAAAAAATTCAGGGATGAAAACTACGATGATTTGAGAGATAACCCCAAAAAATTGATTGATTTTATGGTCTCTAGATAGGTGAAATTAAGGTTTGAATGTCGAAATAGGACCCTATTAGGATTTTAGAAAAAGATAAGAAATTGAATTGCAAATTTGAAAAAGGTCAAACCTACTGGATAGGGCCACCTTAAATAATATTTAGAAGACTAAAATTGGTTAAAATTGATTGAAATTTGCACAAAATCCAATTAAATTTGAAAATTAGGGTTTTAGGACCTAACCATTGAATTTTGAAATTTTGAATTTTGGGAAAAGGAGGGAAATTGAAATTTTGAATTTTAGGCAAGAACAATAGTCTGAAAATAGTCACAAATCTGAAAAATTAAATGTAAATCCAATTTTTGCACAAGTTCAAGTTGATGTTTGAAAATTAAGGTTTTGACAATTAACCACTTAATTTTGTAAATTTGATTTGCAAATTGAACAATACAATGAAATAAATGAATTTGACAAGCAATGTAATTTTCAGATCTAAGACAATAGATGGCAATTTTTGCAAAATACAAGCTCAATTTCAATTTTAGCAACTAGGGTTTTGAATGAATTAACCACTAAGTCAAAAAATTAAATTTGTAAATGAAAAGCATGCAATAATTTTCAATGTAAAGCATGTAAGATGTCGAGTTCACCAAAATGTAATGTGAAAAAACGATGAGGGGAGATCAAGTGGAAAGCTTTACTCCCCTCAAAAGAGGGATGAAAGTTTCACAAAGGATTCCCTTCAATTTTTCACACATTATATTCAAAAGAGAGGTTTAATTCACTAGATCCAATCCCCAATGGTAAGAGATTGAAAACTAAGTGAATTGCAGTAAGTTTGGAAAGTATTAGGAAAGTAAATTAACCCTCTTTTCTAATAGATTAGTTGAATTAACAAAATTGACTAAGTGCAAAAATCATAAAGAAACAATTATATCTTAAGATAGAGATGCAGGATGAAGCTGTGCACTCAGAATTAGCAATAGAATGTCAAGATGAAGTTTCCCTGTAAATTTGAGCAAAATTTGCAGGGACCGTGTGTAAGTTGCACACGGTCCTCTGAAATACCTGTGCACCGAAAAGGGTTTTTCGGTCTCTAAAAATGAATCCTAAACCTGCAATTACAGTCGTGCACCTACAACCTACACATAGAAAAGAGAGGGAAATATTGTTGGGATTGGGGGTTTGCCTTCAGGTCAAACCCTGTTTTGGAATTAACCAAGTGATTGAAAAATACTGCAAGTAAATGAAAGGAAATGTCTGAAGTAAATCTACCTCAAGGAGGTGATGTAATTGAAAGGTTGATACCTTTGTAGATGAATTTGCTTGAATGGATATGTGAAATAGGATGTCTTGAATGTTGATAGAAATCTCCTCTTCAATAGTTGAATCCTTGTCTTGAATGCAACACCTAGCCTTGAAAGGAGACTTGAAATGCTCAATGCTTGAATGAATGCTTGAATGTTTGTTTTCGCTTATGATCAACTTCGCTTATTTTCACTTATTGTCGCTTATGCAAATAGGAAGGAAAGTGCTCCTTATATACTTGCCAATTAGGGTTGTTTAGGTAATTTCTCGTCTTAGGTCGACATAAAGAAACTTTTCCCGCTTCAAAACTGACAAGCCCAATGCAAGGGGGGACCAAAGGGGTCCCAAAGTAGGGCTAGGACAGGGGCACCATGCCCCTGTCCTGCCTTGATTTAGGACATGCAGCAGCAAAAGGTAGTGCAAAATGATGGAAAATGCAAGTTATTGATGGCATGAGCATGTTTCGAGTCTCCGACCAGGCTTAGGGATTCGTTCGCTAATTCAAAGACCCAAATGCGGTTGAAAATTGCAAGGGTCGCAATTTTATGACACTACAGTGCTTTCAATTTTCTTATCTTTGTTATTACAGCAGTTTATTAGATTTGCATTTGTAGCTAAAGTTTGTAGATCCGGTGAAGAATGATTCACCCCCCCCCTCTTAGTCTTCCTTCATTATTGTTTCCAACAACTTCTTGGTCCTAATTAATGAGTTGTGGATGATCGAGAGGAAGACCATCGGTGTTTTCAAAGTCAGTGGGAGTAATGCTAAAGACACAAGTGTCTTCAAGTATGTCAAGGTAATTATCGAGGTCATTGCTAGCACTCTCCTCATCTGTCTCAATCATAAACAAATCCAAATTGAAATCACTAGAAGCACATTCAGCAACGGGAGTCCTCACTCTATGCAATTTCAGCTTAGAACCTAGAAACGGGGACTATTTGGGATCCTCAAAAGTTTTTCCTTTATCCTATGCTTCCTTCGTTATGTTTGTTTGACCAACTCTAATTTTTTTGTTAAACTCTTCTTCTTCTGTGGGTTCACCTGGTTCTTTGAATGTTTCGGTGAGCTCATAATCACTAGATGATTTATCTAAAACCCATTCCCATTCATTAGAGTCTGTGGAGTAGCGTTTCTTTTCTTGTTGGTCACTAGAATATGTGATTTACAATGCTTCTGTAGAATTATGAGTGCCTAATCTAAGAGGTATGAAACCAAGTCCTTTGGAGTGCTGATTTTTTAATGTCAACTCTTGTTGCAATGGTTCAACCATTCCTTTCTTTTGTAACCCAAGAGGGCTCTTTCCATCATATCCAAATTTCTACAAGAACTTGAATCCTTTTCCATATTTCTCACAAGGTATCATGACAATCTCTTGTGTATCCTCTTCGGGTTGTTTATAAAGTATTTTGTATAAATCCTCTTCTTCCATCTCACCCCACTTCTTGAATATAGTAGGATCCCATTTTAGTGTAATGATAGATACCTTTTTAGAAGGATGCGGTCTTCCACATTCTTTTGGAGAATTCATTACTTGTCTTAGGTACATAGTTTGATTTAGAGTGTACTCGCCCATGCCTTTGTCATGATATTTCCCTTTAAGCTCACCTTGTTTTGATGTTGAAGGTTTTAATGATTCAGGATCAACATATGCAGATGATGGAGTTGCTTACCTATTGATTGGTATTATTGTTTCCAATTTTGGCCACAAATTATTGCAATATATGAACGGATTTGGATCACCATTAATGGTTATTTGAACTCCATTGTGTGGGAACTTGACACATTGATGATATGTCAAAGGAATGACTCTCATTTCATGAATCCATGGACGTCCCAAAACTATATTACATGTGAGCTCTAAATCAAGGACTTGACATACCACATACTTCGTCACTGGCCCAACTCTGAGAGGCAAGGTGACTATGCCCTTGGATGAGCGCTCTTCATCATCATATGCCTTATTTGTGATTGCATGTGTAGAATTCACAACCTTTTCAGAATATCCCAATTGCTTAATAGTTTTCAATGTACAAATGTTCGGATCTGCTCCTTCGTTTAGCAAGACTCGTTTTATTTTATTTTTATGGAGAAAGGATTCAATATGTAGAGGTGCAATATGAGGCTGGGTTACGGATGCATCATCAGCTTTTGTGAATGTGAGGCTATGCAGAATGGAAAGGTATCCCACCATGGCTTGAAACTGGTTCACATTTAGATCAGTGGGTATGGAAAGATCAAGAATGGCTTTATGTGAAGGGGATATGTGTAAAATCTCAAGGATAGAAATAGGGCGGGTGTCTTCCCCAACTGATCTACAAGGTCATACTCATTCTTGGTAGATGATGAGGTTGTGGTATTAGATGGAACACCTTGCAAGGTGACTTTACCTTGACAGGTTGTGACATTACATTCAGAGGTTTCATCTTTAGAGGATGAAGAAGATGGTCCAATGCCTTTTAAAAAAAATTTACTCCTTCGGGTATAACTCTCAGGAGCTTTGTCCTTTATGATAATGGTTAAAACATGATTCTCCATTGAAATGTGATTAATAGTAGAATCATAATCATAGGGCGTCTTGGTATAATTAGCTTGATTATATGTAGTTTTGGCTTTTCCCTTGTCATGTTTAGGAAATGGCTCCTTAAACATCACATGCTCTTCATTGGAGGTATGACCATCCACTTCTATGTCACCTTTGTCAATGAGATCCTGTATGATATTCTTCAATATGTGACAATTACTAGTTAAATGCCCTTTGCTCTTGTGATATTCACAATATTCATCATCATTCCACCAATTTGATTTTACTTTTGGCTCATATGGTGGATTATTTGGAATTGTTATAAGCTTGTTTGCTACTAAATTCTTAAATGCTATTTCAATCGGTTCACCCAATGGAGTGTATTTTCTTTGAGGTTTTGATTGCCTTTGATTGTTCACTTGATTGTTTGAGCTGGATGAGCTTGCACCATGAAAAGTTATCTTAGGTTTCACAACATTTGCATCTACTATCCCATCATTGACTGTGTTCTTATTCTTGTTCCAAAAAGGGGGTTTGTCTTTCCCATTTGATTCTTCTTTGTTATCTTTGAATATCTTAATGACACCTTGCTCAATAAGGACTTTCTCCATTGCCAATCCTTTCTCAATGAGCTCCTTGAAGGCAGACAAACAAGCTTTTCTTAACTCATATCCAATATCCTTGTTGACATTTTGGGTGAAAACTTCTACCATTTGTTTATATGGGATATCACAAGAGCATCGACTAGCAAGACCTCTCCATCACTGTAAGAATGAAGAAAAAGACTCCCCATTTTTATGCTTAGTATTACATAAGGTAGCTACTGACAATTTTTTCAATGTTGTATGAGAAGTGTTTAATGAAAGCCTCTGCTAGATCACTCCATGACTTTTCCAAGTGGAAGTTGGGAGAATCATTCCATTTCTTGTTCACCTAAGCTTTGTGGGAAAAATCTCATCAAGTATGTTTCTTCTCCTACTACCTCAATGCAAGTTGTTAAAAATGTTCTTATGTGTGCCTTAGGATCCCCTTTGCCTTTGTACTTATCAAATTTTGGTATAACAAAATGTGCAAGGAATGGAGGCATTGGAATTCTTCTATCAAATGGGTAAGGACATATGTCTTTCATTGTATATTTTTGCTTTGGTGTATTTATGTCTACCATTTGTTTTGAAAATCCTTGATTTGTTGTTGCAAATCATTCTTGGGTGGTGTCTTTTCTCTTTGAGCTAGTCCCATGCCTGAACCACCAGACGGAGGAGGAGGGATATAATGCATATATGGATGGTATTGGTCATAGATGTGTTCATATGGAGGAGGGACATAGCTATAGATTGCATATGGACCACTAGGTATGGTTTTGTAGTGAGGAGCACTAGGTCTAAGTCGATACATGTCATGACCATGAGGATAGGAGGTATCATAAGAATGATCTTGAGTATTGCCCCCAGATCTAACATGAGGTCTCCTCGTGTCATGATTTTGAATGTTTGCTTGAGTGTAATTGTATGCATTGGTATGATCTTGGGTATCATCATGAGAATGTGTAGAGGTTGTTCTTCTCCATGGGAAAGGATGACTGTGGGGTTGTTCATGAGAGATTATATCATAACTGGCATGAGAATGAGTGTATGTGTTTGGAATTTTAGGTTTTTTAAATAGGGAGGAAGGTGACTCAAGCACGAGACACTCTCTTCTATTACCACCATTGTTAGGCCTCCTAAGCCTTGTATTAGCTTGATTTGCTTGATTTGAATCATCCTCCAAAATTTGTGACATATCAAAATCATGGGGTAATCTTGTTCAACTTTGTGCCATAACTTGGAAGAAGTATTGTCTATCCCTTTTCATGATCTCTTGAACCAATTTGTTAAAATGAGGGTCCATAATAGTTTCCTCAAATATTTGTAGAATCCACATATGCATTGTCATTGTCAATATCATTTCCATTGTTGTTCTCATTGTTGTAATTGTCATTGTCTCGTATATTACTATGACTATCAAATGGATTGTAAAATCCATCTCCATCAAAATCATAGGTACTCATGTTTAAAGACCTTAAAGCTTATTCGACTTCCCTTCTAAACCTTTGTGAATGGGTTTCAACCATGGACTAAAGTCCTGACCAAAATGAAAGGTAGGATGAAAATGCAAAGGACTATGGAAGACCAAGAGGTGTATGAAATATAGATGAATCTAGGGTAAACTTGAAATGTCCAAGAGTGTAAAACCAAAGTATGTATGTTTTAGAGGTAAGGTGTGGCTTCCAAATAGATGATGGATCTCTTGATGAGGTAAGTTGACCTTGACTCAAGAAGACCAAATGAGACCCTAAGATGATAGATCTTGATACGGGAACCACCTAGTATTATGTTGTAGTATGTTGGCAAAGTGTGATGAGGACAAGCAGAGTAACCTTTTGACTCAAATTTAGAGAAGATGTATGAGGGAAATGCAAGTGAAGGAAAATTGTTGACTATGTGTGACCAAGACAGGTTGACTATGTGTGACCGAGATAGGTTGACTGAAAAATGAAGCCTTATAGGAAGTAGCCTTAGAAACTCTTTGAGTCTGAAAACTTAAGTCCTTTTTCTCTTGACAATTTTCTATAATTTATCAGTTGTGAACATAGACGCAGTTTTAGTAAACCTAGACGTGATTTCTAATCCCAGACGCAGTTATAGTAAACACAGACGCAGTTTCTAGTGATAATGACAATTTTTAGCTTGAGATTCACAGACGCGATTTTGCTCTGCACAGACGCGAAAATCCAACACAAATGCAGTTTTTGTCAACACAAATGCGATTTTATAGTTTTCCCTGGTAAATGTGACAGTATATTTCTCTAATACCCGGACATGATTTTGCTTTGCACAAATGTGATTTCCCAACACAGACGCAATTCTAAAAATGTTTTGCAGTCCTGTCCAATTGTAAAGTTGTTGAATGTGACCAAATCTCAATGTTTTGACTTTTAGTGGCAAGAAAACACAACAAAATAGTGAAGACCCAATGTCTGAAAGTATTTTTGTCCAAAAATTGATAAAGTGTTTCAATTTCAAGTGTGATTGTGAAATGTCCTTATTTATTTTGCATACACTTGGAAAACATGACAGATACAATGTTTGTTTGAAAATGGTTTGATTGATTCTTCAATAATGAAGAAAAGCACAAATCCTAAGGCTGGTCAGGACAATAGTTGTTGGATCTCATTTGGTTTCCCAACTACACTTATTTAGAGCAAATACTTAGATGTTTGACCCCACTAGCTCCCCTCTACGACACTCACTTCTCCGGGGCAGCCAAGCACCAGTCCCCATGAAAACTCCCCGTGGCGGACTTTGTATCTCTACTAAGAATCATAAGAATGTGAGACAACATCAAAGGTCCGACCTCCTGTACCAACAACTAGAAGGTTTTTGGCTTATAACACAAAGGTGTCTAGTAAGGGCATCCGTCTGGGTGGCTATAATCAACAGCGTGTTATGCTCTGTTAAATGGAAGGCCTCCCAGCCTATAGAGGTTACGCTCTATAAGGTTTATGGGGAGTCATAACATCATTATAGCAACATGTAACACCTGTTGCTTGCAAATTTTGTCACAAACACTTTTATTTATAGTGGCTTGGAAGAGCTTGACTTTATCATGTTACCCCTTGGGTCGTTCCCTCTCACTTGGCCTTATGGGCTACTCAGGAGGCAGACCCTCTAAGAGGTAAAACAAAAAGAGCCTATTGCTCATGACATGAAAGACACTTGTTAATTTTAGAGCACCAATTGAAGTGTTTGTTAGACTAAAGAAGACAAAGCAAGCAATTTCAAAATCAAATCTTTTCCAAAGGTCCTGCACCAAACTTGTTAGTAGTTTTAAAATGATACCCCTCCTGCAAGCACACAAGTTAGGTAAATTTTAGAAATCCCAAATGAATTTGTGAATAGGGGCCTTCAACAAGATGTTTTTCTTTTTTTTCAAATAGTTGAACCACTTTGTCAATCTGATCAAGAGATATTAGCTAAAAACAACAAAATCTGGAAACCCTAAATAAAATGAAATGCAATTCTAAAAAATCACAAACAATTATACCAAACCCAGACGCGGAAATATGATGCAGACGCATAGGCAAAGAACATAGACGTGATTATGATATCTTGGACCTGCAAAAGTGAACATAAAACAAAAACACAGAAACAGAGATGCGCGGACATGAGATCTAGACATAAATGCGAAAAGAAACACCACAAACGCGACTTCCAAAAATTCCAACCTACAAAACAGAAAATCAACCTTGCAAAACAAAATCATGGCCAAACAGAACGCAGATGCAAAAATAGGTCAAAAACGCGATTAGATCTGACACATACGCAACTTCGGGATGGCAAATATGCAAAACGACAACAAAATCAGAAAGGCAAAAATATTTGTCGCAAACGCAAGAAGAAATCACAGACACAATTAGATTTGTCGCAAATGCAGAAAAACACAAAGTCATCATAATGTAGAGCCTGCAACTTTTAAAAACATAAATCTACAAACAAGATATCAAAAATAAAAGGGACAAGAGTCCCATCGGGCGTGCCAAAATGTATATGGTGAAAATGGATGATGAAAACAATAATATTGAAAGACTAACAAAGATCCAACCACAAAACCCTAGCCTAACAATGAAAAGGATCCACCATATACAAATGAAGATACCTAAGATCATGCAAATCAACAAAGTATACCATTCACATGTCAAGTAGGGTTTCAATCTCCATTTCTTCCTATCTCCATTGATCTTGTTTGATATATTTACTCTCAGATTTTATGTGTGCACAAGAGCTCAACAAAGAACGAAAATATGGTTGATAGCTTGATCGCAATAAGACTTGATTGCATAAGATCGATTGTGTCATTCAGGGATTAGATGATTAGGGTTGAAAAGGAAGAGGGCATCCTCTTATATAGAGAACACTGTAAGAAATGAAGGGATAAGATTAAGAGGTGTAAAGATAAATGGTCGACTAGGATTAAAGGGTAGGCAAAGGAAATAATTAAATGATAAAGGGGGTAGGTAAGAGAAGAATTAAGAGATGAATGACATGTGTCATGGGTAGAAAAGGCTAATGAATTAATTAAATAAATAAAGATTAATTAAATAAATAGAGGAAGTGGGATTAATTAAATAAATAAAATATTTATTTAATTTAGGAAAAGAATAATTTAAATAAATAAAAGTATTTATTTAAATGAGAAAATGCTTAGAAGAGGATTAGTGAATTAATTAAATAAATATGAATTTATTTAATTAATAGAAGACTTAGGATAAAATAATTAAATAAGTAAAAATGTTTATTTAATTTTACAGGACAATTTTAGGTGTCTACAAATGCAAAATACATGAATCCTATGGCTCAATTTGGATGATGTGTCCCATTTTGGTTTCAATTGGGGAAGGTGATTTAAACATTCAAACATGTAAGCCACACCCACAAGCCTATTCAAGTGGGATTATCAATTCTTGTATGTACAAGCCACCACAAAGAAAGATGGCTAAAAGTCTTAACTAGGCTTCACAAGTTCAACTAGGGGGTGTCCTTTATATACACAAGGTACGTGAGGCCCAAATCCATAGATGAAAGAGAACAATGCCAAACATTCGGGAGGAGACAGTAACCCAATCTCCACCTTCACTTCCCAAAGGTTTAAAGTTCTTTGGGGCTTATCCAAGATCAACAAGATTCTACTTCCAAGAGAGGTGTCTTTAGATTCAACGCCCACTTTTTTTTACTCCGCAGAACATGGGAGTTGAGGTCATCCCTTGAGGTGATCAAATCCCTAAGAAGGCCTCCTAAAAAATGAAAATAAGACCACTTATTTTTGGTGCACTGAAGCTCACCATGAGGACACAAGAGGAGAGCATACATAAGTGGGTCTTGGGATTCAAAGAAACACTTGTTTATTTTAGATCTAAATCCAAATGTGAAGAGTTCATTTTAAGCCCATTTTGAAATTGTGAGTAAAACACACCAAACATATTGATTAAAACAAAAATCACTTGCAAAAATAGATTCCTTGTGATTTTTAGATAAATTTGAAAAAAAAAGTTTGCTCAAAAATGATTTTATATGACAAAGTTATGAGCATTTGAAGTTTCAAAAGAAAAGCTGACTCTGGACGTGTACACTTGATTTTTTTGAACAAAATCTTAAAAATTAGTTTACATCATAGCGCAAAGTTCTGAGTCAACTTTCCAATGCATTTTGAAGATCGACAATCTGAGTTGTGAACAAAAAGTTAGACCCGATTTTTTAAAAATGCTATTTTAAGGTGTGCAAAGGAGAAGGGGGGGCTAAGTTTAAACCCCTTGGTGCAAAAAATATGCCTCCATATGACTTGAAGCTGGCTAGAAAATGTTGTTTGACTGTTTATTGGAGCTCGTGGTCACTCATATGACCAAGGGTAGACCTGCACCAAAAAAATAAAAAAGAAATATTAAATTTAAATTTAATAAAGTAAAAACAAACTTTAAAAAAATTTAAATCAAAGATTTCTAAGCATACAAATATATGTAAAGAGTTGCTGCTTAAAAGAAAATAGCAAAGGATGGTTTTTTTTTACATGGACTTAATAATTCTTAAAAAACAAAAAGCCCGTGGATATTCTTGAGCCGTGTGAATGGCTTTCAAGCATACAACACGTCTCCATAATATATATGCACTATAATCTGCAATATACGCAAAAATCAAGATATGATATAAGCACTCAAACATTTTGTAATACTAGTGTATACGTATAGGAGATATGAATATATTTCCATATTTAACGTGTATATGCTTCAATACAAATGAAACCCTCATCGTATATGCAATGTATATTTATGCAAAAAACTCTAAGCATGTATATATACCTATCATAGGTAGATTTTTCTATGTATATTATCTACAATAGTAAATATTTGCATATATATTTTTGCAACCTTAATTATTCTGATTATATTCACGATATATATACCGCAAACTTTTAAAACTTGACGGTAACTAAAATACAACAAATTATATGTTAAAAATAATCTCTCAACCCTCCTGAATGCAACCATGAGATTATTTTTGTGTTCTGGGGTTGTTCGTAAAATTTGACCTCCAAGACCCTTTTAGAAAAGCCCCTTTAACTTGCAAAATTAGACTCACAAAAAACTCAAAAGCATACACATTAGTAGTGTAATACCCTAAAATTGGTCATCTAAACCATGGGCCCCTAATCTCAACAACATCACCAAGGTCCTAACCAAAAGGCAATTAAATCAATCTTGAGCACATTATTAATTCTTTAATTATCAAAAATCACATGGCAAATCAACTACTCAACATTAATTAAATATTTGTTTAATTAATCAAATCATTTCCAAGAATATCATTTTTTGATCAATTATCCCATTTTAATTATTAAATGTCCTTGCATATTTAATTAATTAATAAATTTGCCATTCAATCATGCAAAAAAGAATTAATTTGCTACAAAAAGAAGAATTTATTACAAAACAAAGAATTGAATTGAAAATTAAATAAAAGAATTGAATTGAGAGAGAAATCAAACTTGAGATATTATTTCTTTTTCTAAATTGAGAACTTGAAATCGGAAAAGCAATTAATTGAATTATTAATTATTCTCTTAAATTGGAACTCAAAGCTTTTAGAAAAGAAGTTCAGTTGCATTAAGAAGACTCTTTTCTTGATTAAATTGAAGAATTATTTGTTTTTATCACAAATGCATGGAATTGATTTATTATTATTTTCCAATGCAACTTGAACTTCTAATTTGAATGCATTTCAATTAAACTATAATTGGAATCTATCTCAAGGTTAACTCAACCTGATTTCTCAATTATTTTCAATTAATCCTAAATTGAGCTTTTTCATCATCTCTCTGTAATTCTCTATAAATTCAGTCATCAGCTCTCATTCCAATTCACCCCAGAGATTTTTGAGAACAAGCTTGGAGATTATTATCACGCTAATTTCGCTCTGGAGTCATTGAAATCATTGCTTTTTTTAGATTATTTGCATCCATGTTACATTCATTATTGCTTGCATCCATTGTTGCTTGAATTGATTATTATTGCTTGAATTATTCATTTATCTTTCATCCATATAGCTTAATATCATATAGATTAAATCCTTCGTCTTGGTGTAGTCTAGTCACTGGTATTGCTTATAACAAACTAAGAGCAATCTTATACTTGCATCATTTAGAAGGCAATGGGTCGCTTTGCTATGGTTTATTTTTATTGATTATTTATTACTAACCATGCATATAATGACTTAATTGAAGTGTTGTGCTTGCAGCTACAGGTTCACTTTTTCACACACACAAGTAGTATTGATTCACGTTGGGTTCGCGAAAATAAATGAATGCAAATGTAACAAGTGGAATATGCATATAAACTTAGCCTATTCAAACAAGAACATGAAAACCTCAAAATGATTAATATGCTTCATATGTTGATGATTGGGTGGATGTGGTTGCTCATTGATCCAACAACATCATGGTGGTGTGAAGATGATTGAGTGATAAACTTGACAACATAATGATAGAACATGAAGATATGGTTAAGATGAGAGAGGAGGCCTCAATTTATAGATTTTTAAATTTGGATGGATGGTGGAGATCAAAAGATGATGAAGGGCTAGAATTGTATGTGAGAGGAGAGGACAAATGGGAGATCCAAGAGATTTAGCCATAAAGGCATACTTTGACTCCACACTCCTCAAGGACATGGGGAAAAGGGGAAGACATTGGGAAGATGAATGAGGAATTAAAAATTCTTTGGGAAGGACAAAGGGAATTAAAAATTCCTTAGAAATAAGGATTCTTGGAAGAATAAAGGATAAAAGGAATTAAAAATTCATTGGGAAGAGGGGGCATGGAGAGATTTAAGGAATTCAAAATTCCTTGGATAGACAAAAGTGGGTGGCATTTAAGGTTGGGAGGTGAGATGGGAGAGCCATTTATGGCATGTTGTTGACGAGATTAGGAATGTGCAAATGATTAGTGAGGGTGATTGGATTAGATAATGGAGAATTGGGATGAAAGTGAGCAAGTTAGGAGGATGTGACATGAGGAGAGAGAATGAGTGGATGGATTTAATAATATACAAAATGGTAAGAGGATTAATTAGCTTAAATCAATTAATTAAGTATTAAATAATTGATCTAGTAGGAGGATTTGTAGGACAAGGTTAGACATAATTAAATAAATATAAATTTATTTAATTAACAATGAAGGTTAAACTTAATTAAATAAAAATAAATTTATTTAATTAAGGGCGAAGGCTAAAGTTAATTTAATAAATGCAAATTTATTTAATTAAGGGTGAATGCTAAATTTAATTAAATAAATGCAAATTTATTTAATTAAAGGTAGTGAGTTAAGATAAAGTATTAATTAAATAAATAATAAATATTTATTTAATTGGTTAGAATGGGATAAGGTCAAGTGTGGATGGGTATGAACAAATTTAGGTGTCCACTTACACACACATACATATACATATACATACATAGATATATACATAGATACATACATATATGTATATACATATACATGTACATACATGTGTGTGTACATATCTACCTATCTATCTATCTATCTATCTATCTATATATAGTCATAACCACTTATATAATACTCTGTATTCAGATATGTACAAGAAAAATCATATTATAGTATACTAAATTTTGATAAACAAGAGAAGTCAAATATAACAGAGATTTTTCTTTCACCACATTTGCTAGCGTGATTGTAATAGAGATAGAATACATGTCATAGGACTTCAAATAAATGCAAGTTGGTATTTGTATTGTTTTTCTCTATGTTGTATATGAATGTTTATGAAGGATCATTGTATTGATTTACATATATTTATTACATATATGACTTCTCTTGTTATGACAATAACTCTATTATATATGTTTGTAGAAATAAAGATATTATATAATGCAAACATATGACTTCCATAAATATATTTTGTCATATATATATATATATGTACAAGAAAAATTATATTACAATATATTAAATTTTGACAAACAAGAGAAGTGAAATATAACATACATTTTTCTTTCACCACATATAATACTCCATATTCAAATATGTACAAGAAAAATCATATTACAATATACTATATTTTGACAAACAAGAGAAGTCAAATATAACAAAGATTTTTCTTTCATCACATTTGCTAGTGTGATTGTAATAGAGATTAAATACATGTTATAGACTTCAAATAAATACAAGCTAGTATTTGTATTGGTTTTCTCTATGTTGTATATGAATGTTTATGAAGGATTATTAAGTAGATAGGTTTGCATTATATAATATCTTTGCTGCAACTTCTTGCTTGATGTTTTAATTGTTGTATATAAATTATTACCAATAAGGCCCTAGTCTTGAAAACCTTCTACATACATTTCAAAACATCAAATACCGGTCATTTGTAGTATAGAAAGTAAAAGCAGAATAATACTTGTTTTTTTTATAAAAAAATTATCGGTAGCACAGTAATACTTGTTGATGATTCGATATTGCAAATCAAGGATTAATTATCTTAAATCAAAATTTATTTATTTTTGATCGGTGACTACTTTTGACTGGAGCTTGAACCGTGGGGCCACAGTGGGGATCCCATCCCCGAGTATATTTCTTGAGGTATTAACACCTCTACCACCTTATATCCTCTACCATTATGTTTGCACTCCTCTGTACCATCTTCCAACACCACCTATACTCCATCATTCCTCTCGCCTTACCACCTACAGACATCCTCCAACACCTCCATCATTTCACCCACACCACCTTGCACCACCAGTGCCTTTTCTCCCCCTATTCTCCACCACTCTATCCACCTAACCTTCACTCCATTCTCACCAACACCTACTCCCACTGCATCCTCGTCCTCCTTCCTTAACACTACCTTCCTCTGCCTATCTCCACCATCCTCTATTCACTCTGTCTACCTCCATTAATCTTCCTCAACTTCCATATTATCGTCAACCACCCTCCTCACACCATACTTCCTACCATTCAATGCACAACAACTCGACCAGCACATTGAACGACTGAATAACCAGCCACCTCCAAGTCAGCATCAGCACAGGTATGAACACCCCCCACATTGGACAATTCACCTGGTCAAACAACGGGAACATTACTTGCACATGAAACTTGCATCGAAAACCACCATACAACAACAGATGGTCCGAACATTTGAACCCGAGACCTCCGTATTAACACAGAGTCGCAATTGCCATTGTGTTGCGGGGTCATCCCCAACTTAAATCAATTAATTAAGTATTAAATAATTGATTTAGTAGGAGGATTTGCAAGACAAGGTTAGACATAATAAAATAAATGTAAATTTGTTTAATTAATGGTGAAGGTTAAACTTAATTAAATAAAAGTAAATTTATTTAATCAAAGGCGAAAGCTAAATTCAATTAAATAAATGCAAATTTATTTAATTAAGGGTGGATGCTAAATTCAATTAAATAAATGCAAATTTATTTAATTAAAGGTGGTGAGTTAAAATTAAGGATTAATTAAATAAATAATAAATATTTATTTAATTGGCTATAATGGGATAAGGTCAAGTGTGGCTAGGTATGAACAAATTTAGGTGTCTACACACACATATGTGTGTATATATATACATATGTGTGTGTATGTATGTACATATATATGTGTGTACATATATATACATATGTGTGTATATATACACACACATATGTATATATGTACATATATACATATGTGTGTGTATATATACACACATATGTATATGTATGTATGTATGTATATACATTTATATACATATGTAAGTATATATGTATATATGTATATACATATGTATATGTATATGTATGTACATGTATACATATATATGTGTATATATTTTTACACACACACACACACACACGTGTGTGTGTGTGTGTACATATATACACATATATGTATATATATGTACACACACACACACATGTGTGTGTGTGTGTGCGTGTGTGTGTGTGCAAGAAGTTGGGTCCACTTTTTGGTCAAAAAGTGGAAGTGTTTTCCCTAATTTTCAGATTTTGTCTCATTTGAGCTTAAATGTTGAAACACTTGGAGATTGAATCTTGGAAAAAGTCAATAATATAAAAGATAGCCCGCTGAGTTTACTTTTCAAATATGTAATTTATTTTAATACCCACATAATAAAAAATAACTTTTAAAATGGAGTTCTAAAAACTATGTTTTAAAAATGTATGTTTCAAGACCATACCATGCAGGTGTACGACCCACACTTTTTGACACAATTAAAATTATTTTCTCAAACCCTTTTGGGAAATGGTTTGTAACTCACTGAAGATTGATGAGCATATTTTTGTATATATTTTTTTTAAATAGTTTTTTTTAATGACCGTAACTATGTTTTTAAAAATTTGACGTGTACAACCCACATAATTTGACGTAAACTTTAACATTTTTTATTTTTATTTTTTTAAAACTGAAAAGAATTTTGTTTAGATTGATGACATATAATTTTTTTCTCAAAATTCATTAAAATAAAAAGTTATTAAATTAACAAAATTAGTTAATATTTCAAGTTTATGGACCCAATTTAGTATAAATTAAATGAAAAATAGTTAAAATAATCAATTTTTAAATAAATTTACATATTTAGAATCTAGACAGTATAATCTGAAATGGGTTTTAATTTCGTATAAAAATTCTCTAATTACAGGCAAGTAAATTATTTTAGAAGATCGTATTTGTGCTTTCAATTATGGAGATTTGAATTTGCAGGTCCATGTCTTAGGTGTGGCCATCCCAGGCCTATCCCGGGCCTAATCCCGAGCCAAGTGGCAGGTTGTGGAGTCAACTTCCATAGAACGGGCCCTGTTTCAAACAAGGGCGGCTTGTGGAAAAAAAAAGAAAAATACGATTTAGAAACGGGGGCCTGTTTTTAAAAACGGCCCCCGTTTTGTTTATTTTTGCTTCGGGCCCCCGTTACCTTTCGACTCGGGAGCCCGAAGCATAAACAGGCCCTCATTTTTTGAAAATGGGCCCCCGTTTATAAGAGCGCGTTTTCCAACACACAGACTTCCACGAAATTGTGACTCATTACCTTGCACTTGCCCATATGTGTGTGTGTGTGTGTGTGTGTTTGTGTGTGTGTGTGTATATATATATACGTGTGTGTGTGTGTATGTATATATGTATAAATATAGATGTATGTGTGTGTGTGTGTGCATATACATACACATACACATACACATATATATGTATGTATATATGTATATATATATATATATATATGTATATGTATATATATATACATACATGTATATATACATATATGTGTGTGTGTGTATGTATACATATACATACACATATACACATACATATATATGTGTGTATGTGTGTATGTGTATATATGTATGTATGTATGTATATGCACACACACATAATGTATATGTACATGTATACGTATATATGTATATGTATGTGTGTGTGTATGTCCATACATACACATACATCTCTCTCTCTCTCTCTCTCTCTCTCTCTCTCTCTCTCTCTCTCTCTCTATATATATATATATATATATATATATATAAAATAATCTATATTCAGATATGTACAAGAAAAATCATATTACAGTATACTAAATTTTGACAAACAAGAGAAGTCGAATATAACAAAGATTTTTCTTTCACCACATTTGCTAGCATGATTGTAATAGAGATTGAATACATGTCATAGGACTTCAAATAAACGCAAGTTGGTATTTGTATTGTTTTTCTTTATGTTGTATACGAATGTTTATGAAGGATCATTGTATTGATTTACATATATGACTTCTCTTGTCACCACATTTGCTAGTGTGATTGTAATAGAGATTGAATACATGTCATAAGACTTCAAATAAATGCAAGTTGGTATTTGTATTGGTTTTATCTATGTTGTATATGAATGTTTATGAAGGATCATTAAGTAGATGTGTTTCCATTATATAATATCTTTGCTGCAACTTCTTGCTTGATGTTTTAATTGTTGTATATAAATTGGTACCAATAAGGCCCTAGTCTTGAAAACCTTCCACATACATTTTAAAACATCAAATACATGTTATTTGTAGTATAGGAAGTAGGAGCAGAGTAATACTTGTTTTGTTTTTTTATCAGTAACAGAGTAATACTTGTTGTTTATGATTCAATATTGCAAATCAAGGATGAATCTTTAGTAAAATAAAATGTTACATTTTCTATGAATCATTTCCAACATGTCCCTACATTGTCAAAGTTTGTCCAGTTATAAATGAAACTATCTAAAGGAATTGTAGCACTACCATTATTGAACCTAACAAGAACCAACCCCATCTTAAAGGTATGGTCTTCCTTGAGCATATCCACGATAAAGGGTGTCAAGTCATTTGGAATAAAAAATGGCAATGGTTAACAATAGAAGGAATGCAAGTTTTAGTTTTAGATAATACAAAGTTAAGATCCATTAGGCAACAAAATTGTTTGAGTTTTCCTAATAATAGGCAACTTACTAAACCTATATCTTAAGCTTCTTAGTATTTTGTTTCATGGCTTTCATTTTTATTACGAGGCTGCCAACTTACACATAACAACATCTTACAATGTAATTGTATTACTTCTTTTTCAATGACAACATAGTATCAATGACAATAGTATAATTGAAATAATACACTTGGAACTATACAAAGAGAGACAAGTGTTGTTGTTTTTTAATCGGTTAATGTTAATTTGTATTAATAGAAAGATAAATTTATATTCATCGACATAGTTAAGATTCATATATCCGTTCGCCAACCCCAAAAATAGATAGTATCCTAAAACTTAATACTTATCTATGATGTCCACCTTCCCCAGTACATACTACAATCCAACCAACTTTATAGATTTACATATTCAAAATAAAACAGTAATAACGACTACCAAAAAGAAAAACAATAGAAATCAACTCGCTACTGCAAGCTCCTTGCCTCCCCCTTCGTCATTCTGGTCACCATCTTGTGGTTCCTCGGGGTCATCCATGTTTTCGTTGTCCTCCGGAGGGAAGCCAATCCACATAGTGCGCTTTGTCGGCCTCTTCCTTGAGCCCCTTGGTCGCCCCCGCTTCCATTTGGAGGATGAAGCAGAGCCTTCATCTATAGATTTCTGGTCAACGAGTCCCCATTTTTCTAATTCACGTCTGATATCTTATCTCTCCTAAAGCCACAAATACTCCATTATCCCATGCATATCAATTTGTGTTGATGCCCGATGCACCTCCTTATTACAATTCACACTCTAGAGAAGGTAAGGGTGTATTGGGGGGCAAAATTTGCTCACATGGAGCTAAACACCATCTGGGCAAATGAAGCCAAGCCCATTGTGGGACATTTGCATGAAGCTCTCAAAACCACCATGCCACTCCTCCTTCATGTAGCTCATAACAATCCACCACACCTCCTTGCTCAACAGTTCAAAACACTATGTCATGAACATGGAAGCTATGTCAGTGTTCGTGCGGTATTTGTACTGCGCTCTTAGATATTCATCCACCAAAACTATCTTCACCCTGGTAAGGAACTCCCTCTCTTCGAACTTGAAGATGTTTGAGAGTCTTTCATTTGATATTTGGCCCCAAAAGGTCACCATCAGTTTGGATGTCTACAAAGAAAAAATTGGCTCCATGATCCGCATGTCACAAAGGCCGCTACTTGCACTTGGAGTTGAAATCTCCTCGAAACCTGATCACAAAATAACGCTTTGTCCACCTCAATTTGCTTCTATCAATTAGGTTGTTGAACAAGCTATGAATGATACAAGTAGTGAGAGATTATCATATGTTATTAATGAAGCTTAGTTTTCTAAGGTGGCACACACGTGTGAAAGGTAAGTCGCCATTAATATTCCTACATTCAATACTTTGTGTTTGGAGGTTGTCGCCACCTTTATCAAAACACAAAAGGCCATCCATTGAAAACATACCCACCCAAGATATGATCGGAGATTCCTTCGAGATGTGTGGCTCCTGGGTTACATCGTCGTACTCCAAGCAGACAGAACATTTAAGGTTCATTTTCATGTCCAAACATATCACCCCATACTCCACTAATGGACAAGATCTGCTTCAATTCAAAACTTTGAGTTTGGAGCTCTATTGTTCAATTTCTGTTATAGACATTATGTAGGTCAAATTCAAATTTGACTTCACCTACTTATAGTTCAAAAGCCTGGTTGACACATAAGTCAGCTTCCTTATTGCCCTCCCTTATAACATGAGAAATTTTAAAGCTATGGAAGGTAGCTAAGAGTTGCTTTATGTCTTGAATTTCCCTGTCTATTTTCCAATTTTGGGTTCCACCCTGAACAATGGTGTGAGTAATGATTTGAGAGTCCCCTTCTAAGTGTATTTTCATCACCCCAATCCTTCTTGCCATTTGTACCACCTGTTGAACACTATATTTGAAAATAAAAAATATTTTAAAAATGTATATTCCCATAGGCGTGAAGACTGAAAGATGTTTTCGGCCAGCAAATTGTATCGAGCATTGCAAAGGAAGTTTCATCGAAAGAGTATTTTCATCGAAATGAGGTATGTAAAGCACCGAACAAGAGTATTTTGGCAAAAGGTCACTTTCGATGAATGTAGAAAATCACTCATCGATACTCTAAGTTTCATCGAAAGGCAAAAAGGCAAAAGTAATTTCGAAGGAATATCATTACCGAAGAAACTCATAAAGCATTCATCGAAGCGCAAGTTTTCATCGATGACATAATGTCGAACAAAAGCAAAGGTGTTTCATCGATAAAGGAGAATATCGATGAAAAAGGAATGTCGATGAACATGCATGGGCCCTCACCGAAGAAAGAAACTCATTGAAAGAATGATTTCAATGAAACTTGCGAGTGACTTATCGAAAAGGAGGTCTATCGATGAAAGAATGATTTCGATGAGTCTTGAAAGTGGCTTCTCGACATGGGCTATTCACCGAAACAATAGTATCGAAGAAAATGGGCTTTCGATGAAGGATTTAAACACTCGGCCGAAGACAAGGGTTTCATCGATAACTTGAAATGTGATCACTTTGAGCGAACTGTACTTCCCGTGAAAGAGTTAAAGGCCCAAGTGAAGAATGTCACATCTGCAATTAAGTTTAAACACTTGAGTAGCCGTTGTAGACACAGAACATTAACTATGCACAAGTTGCCCATACGATTACAGTTGAACTGATTGAATTTTCATAAGAACCAGATCAATGCTAAAAGACTGAAAATTGCGGAGAGCTTGTGGAAACTTGCGAACGATAACCAGAAGAGCTGAGCATTTCTCCAAGTAAGTGTTGTTTCTCATATTTGCTGTAATCATGGAACCTTCGTCTTCTTCTTCTAAAAAGACTAGGAAAGGAAAAGAGTTAAACCCTGAAGAGAAGCCCAAGAGACAAAAGAAGGAAGGAAGAGCTCTGACTCAGGATTTATTAGACCAATGTCCCTCATCTAGTGTAAGGTCCAAAAAGATCAAAAGTGAAGAAGAAGGATTGGAGGATAGGTTTGAAAATCTAGGAGATATTTGGACTGAAATCAGAGGACATGAGTTATTCTTATTTAGTTACAAAAGAAGGGACGCTCCTGAACCCATACGTAATCTATGGAAGAAGAACTTAGGCAAATTGGTAGTCCCAAATGTGTTTGTAGATGTAGAATTAATGAAAGCTCTGGTAGATTGTTACAACCCAAGAACCAAAACCATATGTGATTACAGAGGGAATACATTAGTAGTAATTAACAAACAGACTATTGATATGGTGTTTGATTTGGACTGGGAGGTGGAGGAGAGTATCGATATGAAGAAACTTTCACAAGAATTCTTTAGTTTGGAAAACATCTACAGGACTTGGAGGCTACCTATTCACAGGCCAAAAGTGGGTGGGTCATTTGTTCCATTCAGCAAAGATAACAAGGTGTCGTTTGATGTCAACCATTTCCATCCTTATTTTAAATATACCTACTATGCTGCAGCTCAAGTATTAGGCCTGGAGGCTCATCCACTCATGGATATTGGGGTTATGGTTCTGTGTGTTGATTTACAGTCAAAAGACCCTAGGTCATTTGATTTTGCCACTTATGTTGCAGATGCTTCAAATCATGGATTGGAAAAGTTGAAAGGGGACCTTGTGAATGTTCATTTTTCATTGTATTCCTTGTTAATGCATATCATTCTTTATTGTGGACAAGAGATTAATTTCTGGTCAGATGATTTCTGCATTCGATCCTATGATAAAAATGGTTTGAAGAAGCCAGTTCAGTTATGGGTATCTGCATGGGACTAGAGGTTCATGAACAACCAGTACTGGCACTTTCAAGAATATTTTGTGAAACCTCTTAGTGCAGCTTTTGGGCAACATAGGGATTACACTTTGTCCCCTGAAATCAAGAGATTCCTCAGACCAAAGGACTTCTCTCCAGAGTCACAGATTGATCATAATTGGGGTGATTGGTATTGCCATAACAATCACACAGAAATCAGGGTATTTGGATATGAAGGAAAACCCCACGTGCTCCCAATTACAGTGCCAAACAGGGTGGCTAGCCTGGAGATTATAAGACAATTGTCTATTGTCAGTGCTAAACACCTTACAGATTCCGGTAAACAATCCATTGTTCCAGGTTTATTGGTTTTTTCTGATTTTATTGTTAAAAGTTCAAAAAGTTATCATTTACTGCAGAACAAGTTAGACTACTATGGCATGACTCTGGGTGAACCTAGAGAGAACTTCGACCCTGAAGGATATATAAGAGCTGCCAGAGTATCACAAAAACTCAAAGCCAGAATACATGTGGCCAAAATGCCAGATGACCTGATTAAGAATCTTGAAAGAGAGGAGGCCAAAGCTTTGAGAGAAAAGAGTGAGTTAGTTTGGGAGGCCTACAAATGGAAAAGGGCAAGGGGAATGATAGATGGAGACCTAATTGGAAATCTCCAAGATCCTCTAGAAGTGGCTAAAAGGCTGCTTCAACATGAAGCAGAAATCATGCATAGAGTGCCTTCGCAATTCCTTCATTTCATTAATACTGAGAAGGATAGTCAGCCCCTAGCCCACATGTCACCAAAATCGACCGCCAGTAGTATCCCAGCTGATTCTCCTAGAGAAGATTATCCTCCTAGTTTCGAAGCAGAGATGAATATGGACACTGGTGAAATTAACATCAAGGATGTCGTCGATATAAGGATGACTGAGCATGAAGATTTTGTTGCTGATGATGGATTCGCCTCCTCTAGGGAATTTCTTTCATTTTTATACCAATACAAAGGAGCTCATGTAAAACGAAGCATGGCTGGAAGACCAGAGGAGGAACAGATGAAGAAATTGCAGGATGAGATTGATGTCCTCATGAAGGATATGACTCCTGAGAAAGGGAGGAAATTACTGAAAGAGGTCGGTGTAATCATCTTCTCTGGTTGGGATATAAACTCAGCACTTTTATTTGACGACTTCCTGAAGAAACAAGACTTAAATCAACAGGTGTTGCCTCAGGAGATAGACAAATTGTTCTTAGGCTCTGGATATGATCCAGACAAGAAAGCTCTCCTACAATGGGCATTATATCCAAAGGGGAAGAGGCCTATCGTTGTAGACATTGAAGAAACCTTTGGGCACCTCATGGTTCATCAGGTTGGTAAGACAGACCCTAGGGTCACTGCTAAACTCAACTTGGATGTTGCTAGATTGAACCTAGACCAGACAGAATTTTTGGTCAGAGAAAACGTCACATATAAGGGGTTATATGAAAAATCTAAAGAGGAGAATCAAAAGTTGCAGGCAAAAGTATTGCAACTAGAGACAGGGACTCCTATCAGTGAATACACCTCATACCTCGCGGGACGTAGCTTGGACGATGTCTCTGATGCTCTGTACTGGAAGTATCAAGCAGAAAAGGCCAATAAACGCGCAGAAGGTATCCAACAAAGGATGGACAAACTGGTCAACGACATTATAGGACATCGGTTTAACACCATGCTCTTGCAGGTTGAACCATATTGGAAAGTATATAATGGAACGATAAAAGCGTTAACAGAGCATGAGAGGTTAAAAGCACGATTGCATGAAGTACTAAATAATGTCGATGCCTTGACGCCAGAGGAAAAAGCTGAGGGGACTACGTATATGGAGAATCATGTCAAACTTGAAGATACGCTGAGAAGAGATCTGAAGGAGTTGGATGATGAGAAACCTATTGGAATGCCCTCCGTTTACAAAGAAGGAGATGTGATATCCCTGGAGGACTTGCGAAAAGAGCTCATCAGCGTCAAGGATTGGGCCTTGTCAGAAATAGATCGAAGTAAGGATATGGCCCCTACTGTCAACCAGATAATATTCAAATATCTGTCGCTGGGAGATGAAGTGAAGAAACAGACTGCTCGGATCAAAACCTTCAAGGACGATGATTACATTCATCATTTAGGACTTCTAAATCTCTTTTTGCTTAAGTTTAGAAGCACTGAAACTAACGATTAGTATTCCGAAGAGTCGTGTCTCTTCATGAAAAGCCTTCATCCTCATATATATATGAGAATGATTTTTGTAATATGGGGATGGTGATTATATAGGATGAAGGTAGCGAAAAATGACAGCCTGTAAGTCTTCTGTATACGAACTATAATGGAATACAAATTTTGATCAACTATTTCTCTGCATATGTGTTGTGGATCATTTCATTTTCTTTTGGCAATCGTCTGTGATATTGTCTGATAAGATAAGGTTATTCATGTTCTTAAGATCAGATCTATGTTTTATATTATAATGTTGCAACAAAAGTTTTGCTTGCGGATTGTGATTGTTCCTTGCAAAGCTTAATTGACTGGTCCCTTAAGGGTAGGGTTAAATTCACTCAATCAGCATATGATATAAGCATTCATTTGGTTCCAAAAGAAATAATAACTGACAGGTTCATAAAGGGATGAATTAAAAAACTGTCTCACAGGTTCGCACCATAAGTCCTAAAGAAAAGTGTAATGACTCTGTAACCCAAACAACGAAGAAGGCACTGGCTAAATTACAAGTTGCACTCATCATTTCATTCATAATTGAGTATTTTAATAAGCAATAGAAGTAATTAAGAAACATAAAGCAAACAGTTATTACAAACAACAATCTTGAACTCATCTGCTATATCTCCATTCAAGGAACTCATGCCATTTCAAGATCAAGATATATCAGATTAGGATAATAAATCTGCTATAAAAAGCACTGGTAATTGGAGACATTCAGTGAATAGGTATACCTGCCTAGGTCCTGCAGAGCCTAAAGTGAGAGAGTTAGCAACCAAACAGGTTCACTCTATATGTTGGCCAAGTCAATTGGAGGGTTTGATCATAGGAGTTGGCATTTCCTTAGAACCTATCCAATCTGTTGATTTGAGACCCAACACCGCCATCAAAGCCTCTTTTACTTCAGCTTCATTATTTGTTCCTGGGGGTAGATGATGCTTGCCTTTTGCAATGACTTTACCATTGTAGTCCTTCGCCACACAACTGGCACTTGAGGGGCCTGGATTACCTCGTGCTACTCCATTGAAATTTATTTTAATCCAACTAGGTTCTGGAGGAAGCCAAGTAGATATCTTTTCTTGAGAAAGCTTAGGATTGACCCTTATAGACCCATTAATGGGTTGAGAGAAAAGTGATATTGTTAGTGAGAGGAGTAAAGTAAATGAGAACCCACACCAAGTTTTTTGGGATAGTAAGACATGCAAGGAGCTTTTATACTTCTGCAACACTTTGACCACCTAGATTTTTGGAATACCCTTTACTCATTGATGGGTCAAGTAGAATTCTTGTAAAGAGATGAAATTTATGACCCTACCCAACATAGACCCTTGCTATAGACAAAAATTTGGGTCAATAACCCTATACTTAGAATTTTATAACCATTTATAGCTATTGGAAATTATTTGACAATAGAATGAAACCCTAAACAATGTACATTATAAAGAAATTGCAATTATAACACAATACATGGAAATATCATGAAAATAATTAAATATCCATAAAAGTCCATGATTATAAACTAATAATTCTGAAAAAAAGCACATAATTTTCTTGTGTGTGTGAAAAGTGAAATAAGTATCTGCAAGTTGTAAGACACGACACTTCAATTAAGTCATTGCATGCATGGTTAGATAGATATAATCATGAATATAAAAACCATAATAAATCGACCTATTGCCTTCCAAAGATGCTAGTATAGACTTACTCTCAAATTTGTCTAAGCAACACCAGTGACTAGACTACACCAAGACGAAGGATTTAATCTATATGAGCACAAGAATAAGCTAAATGTATGCAAGATTACGCTAGATGGATGAATATTAAGCTAGATGAATGAATAATAAGCTATATGAATTCAAGCAATCATAATTAAACTAAATATGCAAAAAGCTAAACTAAGATGCAATAATATCAAAGCACAATATCTTCAATGACTCCAGAGCAAAAACTGCATAATAACAATAAATCTCCACGGTGTTTTGAATGAGAGATGAAGGCTGAATTTATAGAGACTCAAAAGAGAGACCAACGGTCAAAATCGATTAGCAATGAGTGGTTGAGATTCCTTAATAAAAAGCACATTTAAGGATAATTGAAATTATTGAGAGATCAGATTAAGTTAATCTTGAGATAGATTCGAATTATAGCTTGATTGAATGCATTCAGATTATAAGTTTGAGTTTGCATTGGAGATTAAATTTAGTTGATTCCATGCACTTGAGATAAAAATAGGTGATTCCATGCACTTTTCTTTAATTTGCTCAAGATTTTTATTTAGAAAAAGCCTTTTCAATGCAACTGAACTTATTTTCTCAAAAGCTTTGAGTTTTAATTTTAGAGAAAATGTTTAATTCAATTTAATTGTTTTCTGATTTCTCAAGTTATCTCAATTTTAAAAAATAAAATATCTTAAGTTTGATTTCTTCTCTCAATTCAATTCTTTTCTTTTGCTTTCAAAACTACTCTTTCTTTTGCAGATTAATTCCCCTTTTTGTGATAAATCTCTTTTTGTAAATTAATTCATCTTTTTGTGATTAATCTCTTTTTGTAAATTAATTCCTTTTTTTAATGATTAAATGGCAAAATTATTTAAGGCTATGGTATCTAACTAGGTGTTCATGCAAAAAAACAAAAAAATGGAGGAGGAAGCCCACGACAAGCATAGCGATTTACAGGAGGACGCCTTCGACAAGTAGAGCAATGTTGCGAAGGTTGCTAGCCCAAGGAAATATGTAAAATGGCATACCCTGGAGGTCGACTGGGATGACTTTGGTGTTAAATGGGTAGGGTCAGAGGAAAGCAATGGTAACATCGACCGGAATACGAACTGTCGCACAGAAACAAGGTTGGACTGTGCAAATGGTGTTTTTGAAATTGATCTATTTGAATGCATCGAGAATGAGAAAGCGATTTTCGATCATCATGCCATCATTGCAAAAAATTTAGGGCCAAAACTGTCAAGAAAAGACATTCTGGCATGGGTATTGGAACATTGGGCGAGTCACATAATGGTTAAATTTCTTCCAAAGGGTTTCTTTGTGGCGGTTTTTCCCTACGAAGAGGACATAGACCACATCATTACACTCCAAAATTGGTTTCGAAAAGATCATCCCCTATACATTCAGCCATGGTCCCCAAATTTTGACCCTACTTTGATGGCGTCTTATGACAAACCAATGTGGATTCGACTATGTAACTTGCTAATTGAATATTGGAGCGAGGCCTGCCTAGAAATGATTGGAAGATCCCTTGGCACACTGCTAGAAATTGATGAAGAAATTATGGAAGGAGACCTTTACACATATGCTAGATTAAAAATTGCAGCCATAAAAATAGTTCCTTCTTCAGTTATGCTCCGCACCGCAAATGGGAAATGGAAGCAGCATATTGAAATTGAGAAGGAAATTGAGGTTTGTTCTCGGTGTGGAAGCAAATTCCACAACACTGCCAATTGCAGAATGTTTGTAAGAATGGCTTTCAAGCGCCCGGGGAAAAAAACAAAGCAAGTATGGAGGACTAAAGAAAAAACACATGTACAGGGCACTTTCCTTTTGGAAGGCCCTAAAATTAGTATTTGCAAGGAGAAGCAGGATGCATGCTTGAGTTCTCCCATCAAAAATACTTCATTGAATGATAAACAAATCCTGAACAGCGACGCTATGGTGTTTCCAACTGATGAACCCGTGGTGGAAGAAGATTTGCAGATATCTGAATCGGACACTGCTGAGCAGGGGAGTGACAATGATGAGTTGAACATCATGGACCCAAGAAACATCAGCCAATCTGCAAATGTCATACTCGGAAGAGAAAAAGCCACAAGAGGAAGGAAGAGTCACAAAATAGTTAGGGAGCAGAGGGCAAACGAAAAAGGGCATTATTAGTATGATGAAATTTTTGAACTCAGAGAGGGGAGGCAAGGCCTCCCTTGGGGGTAGATGAGGATGAATTTATGGAACGTCAGGGGCCTCTCGGCTCCTGACAAAAGATGCCTAGTCAAGAGAACCATGGCCAAGTTAGACTCAGACGTGTATATACTCCAGGAGACTAAATTGAATAAGGAAACGGCAGGTGAATTCATCAAATTCTGCTACAAGTGGGAAGGTATATTCCAGGATGCCAGGGGTTCGGCTGGAGGCTTGGGAATCATGTGGAATGCTGCCAAAGTGGAGGTACATCCCATTGCTTCATGTGATCACTGGATGGCATGTATTATTACCTGCAAACAGTCCAACATTTCATATCCACTGTTCAATGTTTACGGCCCTTCTAAAACGAAGGAAAAATTAAGAGTCTGGAATGAGGTGTATAATCAAACATGCCAGTTGGATGGTGGTAAGGTCATTGCTATTGGGGACTTCAATGCCATCTTAGACATTGATGAGAAGATGGGTGGCCTCTGGAAGCCCACCAAAGTGATGGAAGATTTTCGGGACTTTATAGCGAATTGCAAATTGGTGGATATCTATCCAAAGAATGGTAGATTCACTTGGACTAACAGAGGACTGAATTTTGCAAATATATCAGAAAGGTTGGATCATTTCTTGGTTGGGGAATGGTGGATTAATGGAGATTACTCTCTAGAAACTGAGATAGTGCCTCAAGTTGGATCTAACCATCTACCTTTGTCTTTATCCATTGCACATGAGGTGAGAAATCGGAAGAATTACTTTAAGTTCCAAAGCATGTGGTGGAGGGATGAAACATTCCTTGACAACCTGAAGATTTGGTGGCTGAAAGGCAATATATACTCTGGCTCTCCTAGTTTTAAATTTATCAAGAGATTGCAATTCTTAAAAAGCCGGATAAAGGGCTAGAATAAGAACACATTTAAAAACATCTTCGCTGAGAAAGGTAGAATTGAGGAAAAATTGAAAGAAATTGGCAATAAGGTAATGCAGTCTGGCATGACAATTAAGGAATATGAAATGGAAAAGGCCTTGAAAATGCAATATTTGGAAATTCTCAAGAGGGAAGAGCTTTATTGAAAGGACAAATCTAGGGAGCTCTGGATTTCTGAGGGGGAATCTTAATACAAAATTTTCCATGCATCGTCAAGAGCTAGAAGGATCAACAATAGAATTTGCTCAATCAAGGATAAGAATGGGATACTAAAAACCTCAGATAAGGACATGGAACAAAGAGCTCTTGAATACTTTGAAGACATCCTAGGCAGCTCTGAGGAAAGAAACAAGGGCTCCTTACTCTTTGGAGGAAATTAGATTGGCTACCTTTGCACTTCACCCACACAAAGCACCTAGACCAGATGGGTACAAGACAAAACTATTTCAAAAAGGATGGGAATTCATGGGAAATGATATATGGGCTATGGTGGAAGAATTTCGGAAAAAACACAAGTTTGTTAAGGAAATGAATCATACTATTATCTGCCTCATTCCCAAAAAAGCGGATTGCGACTCCATGGTCGATTATAGACCAATATCTCTGTGCAATACTATCTATAAGATAATCTCCAAGGCTATGGCCAAAAGATTGAATAAATTGCTCCCCAAGCTAGTCTCTGAAAATCAGAATGGGTTCACTCCGGATAGGGAAATTGCGGACAACATCATATTGGTTTCAAAAGTCATTCACTCACTACACAAAGAAAAACTAAAAGGTATGATCATTAAACTTGATGTAGCTAAATCTTACGATAAAGTAGTTTGGGGCTTCTTGTGCCAAGTCCTTGTCAAGTTTGAGTTTCCTGAAAAATGGATTGAATGCATAAAATTTTGCATTAGTACTATTAAATTTTCAATTCTCATCAATGGAAGTTTAAGTGGTTTCTTTGAAGCCACGAATGGCCTATGACAAGGAGACCCATTGTCTCCTTCACTGTTTGTGCTTATGGCAGAAGTCTTGGGGAGATTAATCAAAATAAGGCATCACGAAGGCATTTGGAAAGGAATCAAAGTCCATGATCAGTTTAGGCAATCACACACTCCCAATTTTCTGATCACACTATCATATTTGGTGAGGCTACCATCCGGGAAGCTTCGGGCATCAAGAACACCCTAGAAGAGTATACTTTGGCTTCGAGTCAAGTTATGAACAAAGGGAAATCCCAACTGTTCTTCTTCAACACCAATAGACAAACACAGGGCAAAAGCACACAACTCTTGGACATAAGCATTGTGGAGCTTTCGATCAAGTACTTGGGGGTGCAGATTAACAAGGGGTGTAGACAATCACATATTTGGGAAGATGTTACCAAGTCTTGTCAAACTAAATTTGAGAATTGGAAAAATAGATGGCTGACTCAAGCTGGCAGAATTACCATGATTAAGTTAGTCCTATCAGCAATACCGATATATAGCATGTCATGTTTCAAAATGCTGTTTGTGGCTGGAAAAAGTCTGAACAACCTACTAAAGAAATTTGTGTGGGCTGGAGCCAAAGACATCAAGAAAATACCACTGATCAATTGGGATAATTTATGCCTTGTTAAGGAAGATGGTGGTGCTGGTCTTAGAAAAATGGAAGTACAAAATTCTACTCTTGGTGCGAAGCTAGCTTGGAAAATGTGTAAGGAACCTCATAAATTATGGTGTAGATTGTTCCAAAAGAAGTATCTGGATTCAAACGACACAAACAAAATTCTCACAATGGCTAACTCGAAGAGGGGGTCAACAACCTGTAACTTCTTATGGGATAGTAGACACATTATCACGGACCATATTTCATGGCAGATTGGTAATGGCAGCACTGCATTGTTTTGGAGAGACTCCTGGGATGGGTTCCCTGCATTAGAGGATTCATTTGAAGATAAGGGATGGGTGGACATGGTGGAAAATTGTATAGGATAACATGTGTGCAATTACATGGAAGGTCAAGTAGATCAAAAAGGGTTGAGGAAATGGAGGAAATTGACACTGGGGATCCTTCATTGTGCAAAAACCTATGGAAAGCAATTAAAGATAGGAAAATACCGATGTCTATGGAAGGAGATACCATAATCTGGTGTGCTGCGAAATCCAGAAGGTACAACGCCAAACTCAGATATGAAGTTCAATGGCAGAGAGGATCCATCAACGGTTGGCCACATAAACTATGTTGGAACGACAAAGTGCTCCCAAAAGCGGGGGCTTTCCTGTGGATCGCACTGCATAACATAATCCTAACTGGGGATATACTAAAAAATATAGGTATCTTAGGCCCTAATCGCTATGTTATGTGCTGTGCAGAGGAAGAATCAACAAATCATCTACTTTTTTGGTATCCAGTTGCAGAATATTGTTGGAATTGGTTCCTAGAAAGTATTAATTGGGTAACCATTAAAAATGAAAGACTCTTCAACTTCATTCTTGCATGGCCAAACAATCAGAAGACAAAATGGTGTGATATATGGTTAATTGGACCTTCCTTACTAGTGTGGCATATATGGAAAGAAAGGAATAGGAGGATTTTCAAGGAGACATCATTATCACAGGGCATGTTGGTGGAAAAGATCAAAACTGCAATAGAAGAAGTAATGAATGGAAAGAAAATAATAGGCAGGACTAAGATATACACTGGTTGGGATGCACAAATGGAGAAGAGATGGGTCCTTAAAGAGCCACAAATATACGTGCCCCCATCAAAATGCCTTGATAGAAATACCATTAGATGGAAAACCCCTCCATGGAGTTGGACAAAATTGAACTTCGACGGTACCAGTAAGGGGAATCCGGGGGCATCAGGTATTGGAGCCATAATCTAGGATGATCAGGGAAATATCCTCCATGGGTTGTTTGGTGGCATTGGAGTTGCCACAAACAACGAAGCAGAGATTCGTGCACTGGAGGCAAGACTACGTCTCTGTGTTAGGCAAGGAATTTCTAGAATCATAATTGAGGGTGACTCTCAAATTATAATAGATAGGATCACTCGGTCAAGTTTTCATAACTGGCAGCTCAACAAATGGGTTCCATTGATAAATGAGCATCTTAAGAAATTTGAGAACTGCAAGATTGGGAATGTCTACAAAGAGGGGAATCAGGTGGTTGATTACCTTGCGAACCTTGGTGTGGGAGAATATGATGACCCTGTTTACTTTTGCCAGACATTTGCAACAAATGACATCAAAGGACACTGCCTGAAGGATTGCCAAAGATATCCTCGATAGGGGATCGAGTAGCATGTCTACGACCTTTTTGACCCTATCGCCTACTGGGGCATTGTGGTGGCACTAGGATAAACATGGGCGAAGCACGATTCTAAGACTGCGAACTGGAAAATGTCCCTTTGATGGCAGGATCACATGGCCCCCAAACAATCCATCATGACGCCTGGATGTTGCTACTACATCGATAATGGCACTTTGCAGAATGGACGATCCTAACAGGATTTGGGCAGGGTTTATTTGATTGACATCACAAAACACAACCATATATGGCAAAGTCGCCTGACAAAAGCAAAATAGGAAAGTTCGAGTGTCGTTTTAGGAGCTTTGCAGAGACAAATTTGGGCAATGACACACTTTGGAAGGGTCAGTTGTGTGAATTGTGATAACACGCTGAATATGTAGTTGAGAAACCTGTTTCACACTGAAGATTATGTGTATGACTCTGTTCGAGGGCTTGTGGGCATCACTCTAAATTTTGATAGACATCGGTGTGATGCTATGGTGTTGGAAGTCGTTCTCCTGCCTCTGGTGGATATCATCGACTTGGGGGAGCGCATGGTTGAGCTGCTTGTAGGGTTCATAAAACCATTTATTGCAGATAGTGTTGCAAACGCCATTCTGAGCATGGAGGAAGGAGTCAAGGTGAGCATACTGAAAATTTATTTTTAGTTTGAAAACTACCTACCCTCTGAGTCGGAGGATGATGGTGATGAAGAAGGCAATGTGGATGGGGAAGATCGTGAGGACTCTACAGAGGATGATGGATCTGTAGATAGTGAGACCATTCGTGAGATGGCCTGCAAGGAAGTTTGGAAGGAAGAGCATGATATATTGAAGACATTTGGAGAGGATGCATGGGAGATATTTAGGTGTGTTGTATTCAACGAAAATATGGAACCTTTTTGAAGGGTAACTGAGTCTGATGACTGGTGGCTTCCGGAGAACTCCACCTGCAATGCAATCAGCATTGGTGAATTTGTTGTTGTGATCTATCAAGCCATTGGGGGGCAGGTGTAATTTCAGGATAGGGTTGGATTAAGAATTTTGGGTTTATTTGGATAGTGTGGGATGATAATTTTGGATCTATATGTAGTTTTGGGTCTATGTGTATAGAAAATGTTGGTAATACATAGTCGAGTGGGTTTCTCTTGTATAAAACTACATGTAATTTTCACACTCTCATGCAATATAGGGAGCTACCCCCATTAATGGTAGTACTTATCTTAAAAATAAAAAATAAAAAATAAAAAAAAAATGACAAAATTATTTATTAATTAAATATGCTAGGATATTTAATTAAATAAATAGGATAATTGATCAAAATGATTTACTTGAAATGATTTAATTAATGTAGAGTGATTTATTTGCCATGTAACATTAATGATTGAGAATCAATTAATTAGGTGCTCAAGGTTGATTTAATTGCCTTTGGTTAGGACCTTGGTGATGTTGTCGAGATTAGGGGCCCATGGTTTAGGTGACCATTTTTAGGGTATTACATTTGCCCCTCTTTGAATTAATATGCAAGCAACACGTTGGTTCAAAGAATAGTTGATGTCAAATAGAAATCAGTTCTAAACTTGATGGATCACAAACTGATGAAGAGCGAGATGTTCAGCTTGATTTGAAGCGATGAAACCAAACAGATTTGATTAAAGTGATATTGATCCTGAACTTGATTGAACAAGAATCGACAAAGAGAGAGATATCGTTCTTGAACTTGATTGATCAAGAAACAGGCATCAATCTAGAACTTGATCAAACTAGATTGAGCGAGAGATGCAACCGATCCAAACTTGATTGAACAAGAATCAAATAAGCAAAGCGATAAAACCGATTTTGAACTTGTTTGAACAAGAATCGACTAGCAAGAGATAATGTCTAGCTTGATTTGATGTGATGAAACTGAACACCGTTTTGAAAATTGATTCAGATATGGACAAAGATTGATATGCCTCTAAAGATTGCTTTATTTGACATCGAAGAATCTCAACTTGATATGTCATGATTTAGTTAAGATGCCCCTAGTAACGATGTTTAATTGATTTTCTTTGTTTGAAAAGATTTTTGCTCGACTTTGGATGAAGATTTTAATTTTTTTTTCGACTTTTGATGATGATGATCACTGAAAAGGTGTAATGAGTATGCCCCCTCGGGAGCGAAATCGAAAGATAGCGATCGTATAATGATTTTAGGCAATTTGTAATGATGATAATTATTTGAGCATGAAGATTGATGTTTGAAGATTAAAATCAGAGTTGATTTGAGAATTTAAATTGAGATTTAGAATTGAAGTGAGCGCAAAAAGATTCAAAAATTGACTTGAGGATGAAAGTGCTAAGTGGTCAACGTCATGAAATTTTGACTAGAGAATTGACGTCAGATTTCAATTTCGATCCCGAAAATGGACTCAGGACAGTCGATTTAGCTTTGGGTACAAGTTTTATGTCCATCGGAGCAAGTTTAAAAATTAGGGTTTGGGCTATATAAGGGGTTCAATGTGTCATTTTCAATTCATTTTTACCTCTCAAAGTTTAAAATTTGAAAAACCTCTTGCGAATAAAAAATGGCAATTCTGATTCAGGAGCATCGATTTGAGCGCCAGAAACGACATAATCGACCGCAGAACTACGACCCAGCAGTAAGTGATCGATCTTTAGCCTTTGTATTTCTTAATTTTTGATTTTTTGTTGAATTTGTTACATGTTTAATTTCGTTCAAAGTCGTTTGTGTCGTGCGGGTTAATACCATTTGTCGTAAGAATATCTGTCTTTTGGTAGTTTATCATTTAAGCAAGTAGGGTTTATCATCTGGTGTTATCCCATGAGTCGTATGAAAATGTTCTTGATGGATCATTGTATTGTTCGAGGAGTATTAAATTATCGTATAAGACGTTTTACTCGTTTGACATGTATTTTTGGCTCGTATGAGTTTCTGCATGTCTGTGAAAACTCATATAAAAAACAACAAGCATTTTTAAGAGTGTAAACATCAATTTTTTATTCTGAATGTTGTATATTTGGATTCTATAGCATTTTTATCACATTCTTGGTGCAAATTGGATCACATACTGATGATTTGTATGTTCGATTTTGCATATTTAGTTTCATGATATTCTTTTTCGATGTACATTTTCGTCGACGATGAGGCTTGTTCGTGAGTTATCAGATGCAGAGAGAGGTCATATTGGTTTGTGCGGATTCAGATACCTATTACAGATGCCTGATATCCATGTGAATCACAATATGTTGACTGCTTTAGTCAAGAGTTTTCATTCAGAGCATAACACCTTTCATTTATCGGTTGGAGAGATGACTATCACGCTAGAATATATATATAGGATTTTGAGGATTTCATTCGCTGGAGACAAGGTTGATTATGATTATATTCCATGATCCGGTATTTTGGCATTGAGACAGATATTCCATGATGAGACTACTCTTGATTGCGCTATTACGTGGGATGATTTGATGAGCAGATATGGTGAGCAGTACCCTCTGGCGTGTGTTTTGGCAGATATGATTGGTTGTTTTGTGATGCCTGATAGATGACAACAGGGTTTTCTATGTGGTTGGGGTAGAATGCTTGAGAGGTTATTGACTCATATAGTGAGATTAGGGTGGGGATCATGCTTGCTTGCTCATATGTATCATGAGATGCACGAGATTGTGTACCGGGAGGGGAAGAGCATGGCAACAGGTGTTTTAGTTCTACATATATGGGCATGGGAGAACATCACAGTATGAAGACCTATAGTAGATGATTTGCAGGAGGCGCACCAACCTATTGTTTGTTGTTATTCAGGTTATGTTACTCAGCCCCATCTGGGCAAGTCTAACTATTGGAGGAGGTAGTTGGATGATCTGAATGCTGTAGTATGGAGACCGTATAGGGGTATAGAGTTGTGGGATGATTGGAGAGCTCAAAGGAAGGACATGTTCATGACTCGACCTCTCATTGGCAGATTAGTGTCTATTATTGAGTGGTTTGTAGTGTCTAGGGTGATGAGATAGTATGGGAGACCACATAATATATCCCAGGAGTTCACAACCTATGCTTGATACAGAGAGGAAGAGAGATGAGGATGGGCACCGAGACTGTCACATGTGCTGAGCATGCAAGAGTTAACAGGTTTACAACCACAAAGATGAGATTACTTAAAGGATGTTGCAGACTTGGGAGCATTGCCCTAGTATAGAGATTGGTTCCAGAGACATCCTTTTCCTTGGATTACAGATCTAGGAGAGCATGCACCCCTTATAGAGGAGGTTGAGGATGATGCACCAGCACACATGCATGTACCAGGTCAGGTATAGGGATGAGGGTAGTTACAAGGACAAAGAATGGATGTACCTAGGTGGATAGGAGGTGATCTTGGTGCTAGTAGCAACAGGGTTCTAGTGGGAGGTAGACAATGACAGAGAGGGGAGGGTGGATCCTTAGGAGCTGTTGGGGTCGAGGCTGGTGGTTCTAGGGCAACAGAGATTGGAGGATAGAGCGGCTCCTAGGAATGTTAGGCAATGGAGAGATGAGCAGGGAGGCGGAGAGGGGAATGTCGGGATAGAGCAGGGAGTACCAGATGTAGTACAATCTTTAAGATCGAGGTTGATAGGTTTGCAGTCACAGTTGACAGTGGTGCATACACAACTTGTAGAGCGAGAACGACAACTTGCATAGGTTAGAGTAGAGCGTGATGCTCTTTAGCAAGAGGTTTTGCATCAGATGAGTCGTGCAGCCTATTATGTTGCAACATGTAGTGTAGCGGTCCCAATAGCACAACAAGTTGTTTTGTATTTTTAGTATATGGCTCGATCTGAGGGAGCTAGGGCACCCAGACAGGATGTTGTTCAACAAGCACCACCTCCTCCACCCAACGATGAGAGAAAGGAAAAGAGCTAGATTTATTATCTCCTAGATTTTGTTATATACCCCATTTTTTGTAGCCTATACGATTCTTGCTTCGATGAGACATTGTATATGACAGTTGATATCATTTGTACTCTAAGACACTGAGAGTATGACGATATATACGAGCTCTTGATTTGATTTCATCGTACTTGTGTTGATTGATTATGAGATGTTGTTCTATATGATTTATTCTATATGTATGTATATATTTTCAGTATGGATGTATGTAATGTAGATGAATATGGATGTTTTTGCTTTATTTTATTTCTTATATGCAAATAAATGATGAAAATGAGTAACTAGTAATGCAGATGTTTAGTTTGTTTTTTATGCAATAATATGAATGTTAATAAATATATGAAATATATGGATCTATATAAGATGCTCATGTATGCAGCTAACATCTCAATACAAAAGTACTCGATCGGAGAAACGATGATGAAAAAGAGACCACTTAGCCGAGAAATGAGGATTGCTTCATACTCTCATTCAAAAGATAAAGAGATCATTGTTATCATGTCGAAATCATTTAAAATGCATAAAATTTAGAATGAATGCAACTTAAACTTAGTCACTAGATTTGGTATGCTTAATTTTCATCATTGAGCGTTTTACAAACACAACAGGCAAAATAGAGTTCCTTTCTTTCATATGCAATATTAATTATCTTGTCCACAATGACCCTTTTATCGTTCATATCCTTGGACAAATTATGCATGCATCTAGATTGCACATTAAAGAAATTCCCTCAAAACAGACAAAGAAATGACTCCAATCCCTCTGTAGCATACAAATAAGTGGAGTCGAGGTATGTGTGGCGATTTCACCTTGATGTGAAGGCACTTATCATAGACACCTAGCTGATTAGATGTTTCCATATCATCAGAATCGTTCCTATAAGCAGAAAACAAAGAAAAGTATTATGCCCCCAATCCTTGCTCCTCTTAGTCAAGATAGACTTCCTCGTGTTACTCAAAGGGAATAATAATCAAAAACCAATGTAAAAGACAACACACAAAGAAAATTTCAATCATATCTCAAACAATTTAGTGATTGTTTTCAGTAGTCTTGTTTTGCTTGTTTACTCAGTGATAAAACTCTGTAGTGGATAGGAGACAAGTGACTGACTTGGATTGGATGACCTGGTACTACCGATAGAAAGATGACTTGGTTGATACTACTTAGGACATGTGAATTGATCAGTCGATTACCCTAAGACCAGGACATTGATCGGTTTCAAGCCATGAGAGTTCCAAAAGAACTATATGTCACAAAAGTGACTAAAAGTTATGTACAAGTGAAAGCGAAGATGCAGGAAAGCGGGAATGAAAATGGGAAATGCCAAATTTGCATTGATAGATGGAGCGCTTGAGTACAAGAGGCGTCTGTTTACCAGGTTTTCACCTGCTTGAAAAAGATCCTTTCTTTTTTCTTTCTTTTTTTTTTTTTTACCAAGGTGTCTGTTTACTAGGTTTTCACCAAGGCTTCCATTTTTTTATTTTTTGGTTATTCCAGGACTTTTTATGTGTATAGGTTGTTGGAGTAGAGAATACTAAGTGAAAAATTTCTTCAAGTGAATGGTGTTGATCGGTTCATGGATTTGTTCTCCTTTCGATGTTGAGAGTTGATAGGCACCGGAGCCAAAAACTATAGTAATGATGTAGGGACCCAGCTAGTTGGGTTCAAACTTCCCTTTGTTGTCTCGAAACTGTTGATTTTTAGGATTTTCTCTCAAAACAAGGCCACCAACCTGAAATTCTCTTTGTCGAACTTTTTTGTTATAACCTCTAGACATTCTCTTTTGGTAGGCTCTCAGATGATCAAATGTCACTTGCCGACGTTCATCCAACAACTCGAGTTCTTGCAATCTAGATATTCTGTAGTCTTCATCAGTAAAAAGACCTTGCAAAGAAACTCTTAAAGAAGGTATTTCCACCTCAACATGCAAGATTGCTTCATACCCATACACCAAAGAAAAAGGTGTAGTCCCAGTAGGTGTTCTGATACTTGTTCTATAAGCCCATAGTGCAGGATTGAGCTGCAGATGCCAATCCTTTCCAGATTTATTTACTGTTTTGTGTAAGATAGTCAACAGATTTTTGTTAGATGCTTCAACTTGTCCATTACCTTGAGGGTAGTATATGGATGACCAGTGTTGTTTGATTTTGAATTTTTCATAGAGCTCATCTAGATCTTTGTTTTTGAACTACCCTCCATTGCCATTCACAATGGAAGAAGGTATCCCATACCTGCAAATGATATAGTTAAGGATGAACATAGCTACTTGTTTACCGGTTGCTTTGATCAGCAGAACCGCTTCCACCCACTTAGTGAAGTACTCAGTGGCAGTTATGATAAACTTGTGTTTGTTAGATGATGCAGGATATATTTGGCCAATGAGGTCAAACGCCCATTGTTGAAAAGGCCAATGTGTGATGAAAGGTATGAGATCCCTTGCTGGAGCATGTATGAGGTTCCCATGTAGATGACACTTCTCACAAGTTTTAGCAAATTTTATAGCATCTTTCTCCATATCTGGCCAGTAGTAGCCAACCCTTAGCAGTTTTTGAGCTAAAGTTAGACCGTTTGAATGAGATCCACAAATACCTTCATGCACTTCAGATAATGCACATTAGGACTCTTCAGTTTCTAGACACCTAAGCAAAGTACTATCCAAACCTCGCCTATATAAATCGTTAGCGATGATGACATACCGTGAAGCGTTTCATATTAGGTTCCTTTTCTCATTACGGGTAAGATTAGTAGGAATAATTTGGTCACTCAAGTAAGAGTAAATATGGCTATAGCGAGACAAATCATGTCCAATGATAGAACATACCATCTGGGACTCAGGGGAATCATAAGCAGGATAATGTAATTCTTCCACCAGGAATTTAAAGTGGAACTCAGATTCTTGTAGCTGTGGTATAGACGCTAAGGTAGCCATAGCATCTGCTAATCTATTTGCTGATCTGAGAATCTGTTGAAATGATACAAAGGTAAAGTATTTATTGAGATCATCAACCATTCTCTTATAAGGCATTAGTTTCTCATTTCGAGTTTGGTATATATCATTGATTTGGTTGATAATCAACTAAGAGTCTCCATAGATGTGTAACTCAACGACCTTCCATTCGATAACCAACTTGATCCCATTTACCAAAGCTTCATATTCTACAATATTGTTGGTGCAAGGAAAGAGAATCTTGTAAGCCTTTGGAATTGAATATCTTTGAAGAGTGATAAAAAGTATTCCATCACCAGAACCATGTTGAGTGAAAGACCCATCAAAGAAAATTTTCCATTATCACTGAGCAAGGTGCATGATGGATTCTGTAATGCCCCACCAGGAAACCCCGAAGGGATAAGCCAAAAGGCACGAAAGGAGTGCAATAATTTTTTATTTTTTTAAAAAAGTTACACCACATTAAGATACAACAAGATATCAAAGATTTAGATTACATAGCGGAAGACATCAACTAACACCTAAAGAGTTTCCCAACGAGATTACTTAAATTTCACAATTCACTTAACTCACACAATTAATCCAATATAGCTGATTACCTTAATAACGAGATAATTCTTAGTCAGGATAATTTCTTTCAAAAGATGGAAATATAAAACACAAGCAAGGATTCATCCATTAAGATCTATTCATAATCTTCATTCAAGCTTTTCATTTAAAATTACAAGCCATACCTCTAAAATCTTAATACACTAGGATTTCATCAAAAACATAAGAGATCTTTTCAAGCATACTTAATTTCCTTAACAACAACTGAATATATTCCATTACTCTAAGATACATTCTTTCATACTCCAATTTATTGCATTAAAGAGACGATTGCATACATGCATCTACGATAAATCTCATCTAAACCACTTAAGCATTCGATCAACATGGCATTCAAGAAAGAACTGCATAAAAGCATTAAAAGCTAATTCCATTTATCCACTTAACCATTCTAACATAAGCTAATCATACATGATAAAGCTGAATAAAGGAAACATAAGAGAATAACATCACATAACGCCATAATGATCTCGGAGTTCACCCCTAAAGGGCTACATCTCCGGGTCTGCTCAACTGCAAGACCCCTCTGAATAATAATAAAGTTAAGAATACAAGAGGTTACACTATTACAATCCGGCCATCAAGGCGAAATATAAACAATATACAAACGACCGCATCGGTCAATCGATACATAAACGATCCCTGAAAAGGAAAGGATCTAGCTGAACATAATCAAAGTTATTACAAAGGTCCAGAAGAGCATCCACAAGACTGAGCCATCACCACCCAAGGTCTAACATGAAATCGACACTCACAAGGGCATAAACAAAAGGACGACCCACAAAGGTACTCTTAACAGGACAAAACGACAACACACTAGCAAACGTAGGGACAAGTGTCATCACACAACCTGGTATGGTTACCATGGGAGGTCTTCATAGGTCCCGACCCCATACACTGGGTCACCCTGGCAACCTAATCCGAGCTTCCGGCCCATCCAAGCCTCATGTGGACCCACACATCCTCTCGTGAAGACAAGGATGGTGGTTTGCCATTTCAGGCCTTCTCACAGCATGTCAAGTCTAAGTTAGCACTCGTCCCATGTGTGAGGCACAATTATCTTACTTAGAGATTACATTCTAATCTACTTAGGTTATCACTTATTAGACTCACTTTCGACGGGTTACCCAGCAGCCACTTTGGGCGCGGCCCCCAATCGAAAGCCACTTTCCCATACGACACTAGACTATACTCAGACGAACTCAAAACCAAGGAATACACATGGTCAGACGAATGGAGTTCAAGAAGGGAGAAACAAACATCTGGTCAAACATGACTCACAAATGGTACACTTACTGACGGTACTCTAACTAGAGACCCGACAAACTAAGGTCAACCACGAATCATCATTCGACTCACACAAAGAGGATATGACCAAATATGACACTACCACAATACAACAATCAACTCAGAACCGAGGACTGAAATAGGTACCCCAAATCATTCCATACGACAGGGTCCTAACAAACAAAGCACGACTTGCCATTTCATAATTAAGAGCGAATATAGAAATTAAACTCGCAAAGGCAATAAACAGAAAGGACAATATTCAACAGATGCAATCTTTCTGAATTGATCTAAACAATAAACGTCGATCAAGTTTCCTACAAGATCTATATCATATAACAGTTATCTACCTCATCTAGGGATAGGTTGATCTTGGATTTCTAACTCTCTAAGGTTCAAAGCATCGAACAGACATTACGCCATAATGAGTTCTTAAACCAAATTCATATTAATAAAACTCAGACAACCATTAATCATTTAAATAAGATATTTAATCTCCAATAAACCATCATTGACATACTGGTTCAAAACCACTTATACAGTTTCATATTTTTCAATCCCAGATGCACTATACAGATCACAGAAAATATAAATATAAAAAGAGAATCTAATGAAGATAATCATTTCCAAAACCACATCGTTTAAAATTCAAATATCCAATGATAAATATTTCACTTACTTCTCAATTACTCAAATGATATGTTCTGGAATAATATTTAACATCATCAATTAGTAATTATAACATATTTCAACAGTTTTCCAATAACATAATATTCTATTTCATTTTTAAACAATACTACCTCAATTAGCCAACTTCCCTAATCAGCTAGAAGGTAAGATATAAATTTATTAGTCCAAGATCAATTAGAATATAATCGATAATATTCAATTGCGAAATTACAGTTGTAGAACTTAATTAGAAGGAGTGCACAAGTCATGAAATGAAATTGAATAATGATTAACCTATAAACTCCATTATAAACTTAATCAATATCAAATTAACATTTATCAAGATTAATGCCACCTTAATCATAATTAAGAAACTAATTAAAACTTAACATTAAAATAATATTTAAAAATATTATATGCATTTTTTTTTGAATACTAAAAAAAATTACATAAATTTTTTTTTTTTAAAAACTAATTTAAAACAAAGCATTTTAAAAAGGGCGAAGGCGGGGCCCACCTCCCAACGGGGACGGCTGGGCGCCCAAACCCTAGCCGAGGGCAACTCCCGCGCGGGCGGCGCCACTGCGGTGCCCGCAGGTCCCGCGGCGCCCTGCGGTCACCACAGTGAGCCGCGGCCACTGGAGAACGGCGAGCAGGAGCGGGGGAAACAAGCGGGGGAGGGGAGGAGGAGCGGGTGGAGCTCCGCTCCCCGCCCTCCAACCCCAACCAACAGTTAAAAAAAAACACACGCACAACTCGGTAAAATATATATATATTTTTTAAAAGAAATGCACAGTTCGATTAAAATACGTTTTACACAGCGCTATTTTATTTAAAACACAGTTCATTTTTTTCATAGAAATGCAACGGAAAACACGAAATGCTTCGAAATCATATATTTCGATTCAATCATACACGAGGTCCATATTATTTTTTTTTAATAAGAAACGTGGGTTTCAAACACTCCCACCCACAATAGCAAAACCCCATAATAACATTAAAAAAACAGTCTTAAAAAGAGACTTACAAGAGGATATTGCAAAACCCAAACCATTTCCATAACAACAAGGAAGAACAGTTAAGGTAAATCCTACCTTCACACGCATTCCTGGAATAACTGAAGGAGAACCCAATCCTGCCAGATCCAGAAGCACTTCCTTCCTCCCAAAACCCCCAATTTCATCCAAAAATATTTTCCAACCAACCATTTTCCAAAAATATCCATCCCCAAAATCTCCCCAAAAATTAGGTTATATGGAAGAGTTGACCAAAATTCCATTTTTGGAATTAAAATTTTTATTTAAAAATAATTCTCAAAATTAATTCTTTTCTAACTATAACAACAAATTGACTTGCTTTCAAATCCAAAATCGATTTCCTCATTTAATTCAATTTAACCTTTCTAATTTCAAAAGCCAACAGAATACAATTTAATCTATGGCAATTAAATACAGAACTTTCTTTTTCGACAGCATGCACAAAATGCATTTAATATTCAAATTCAGTCATTTAATCGAACTCACTCCCAATTTAAAACGAGCAATCCAATATCAACGAAAATCGCATAACGAATCCCGATTAATTTAGTCCATAAATCTCTAATGCACAAATACATATTTAATCAAAATAATTACTAAGGACTAATTAATCAATTTAACCATTCACACCACGCACACAAATCGAGAAGGTCAACCAAACAGACGACTCGCAAACCCAAACAAGAAGGGAACACCGACGACGGTTGACGATGCTCACTTGAGCACGACGAAGGTCAACTAGGGTCTTACGACCACCTAATCCAACTCTAAGGATAAAAGAGGTACACTCAAACCTGCAAATCCAGGTGAAGACGAACCTCGCACTCATGCGGCGTTGTACCTGAAATCTCCTGCAACCAAGAGTCATACATGCATACATATATAAACTTAATGAAAGCGTTAGCTCAATATTAATACCACGAAATAGGTACACTAAACAACTTGCTTACAACTAGTGTGAGAACCACATCAACAGCTATGCGTTAAATCAACATCTGACTATAACATTATATTAAGATAAACTAACCGAGATTAAACCAAGATTAGAGATTGATTAGGGTAGGGGTACTACAGATTCATCTTGAAATTCTATGTGCAAAGGTTGATTGTCTTCAAGCGAAGCATCAACAAGTTGATCTACAATGGCCTGTCATTTGATAGCTTTGCATTCTATATATTCAATATCAAATTCTATAAGAACCATGACCCATTTAGCCAATCTTCTGGTAAGTGTTGCTTTGCTGAGAAGGTATTTGAGCGGATCAATCTTAGCGACCAGCTTGATAGAATGTGCTAACATGTAGTGTCTTAATTTATGTGATGCAAAGACTAATGCCAAACAAGCTTTCTCTATGATAGTATAGTTCATCTCATAGGACACCAAGGTCCTGCTAATATAATATAGCTCTTTCTTTTTTATTCTCATCCTTTTGTGCCAAAAGTGCCCCCAGTGATGTATCTGTAGCTGATATGTAGAGAATCAATGGTTTGCCTTGAATTGGTGGCATCAGTATACGTGGATTATAAAAATATTCCTTGATTTTCTTTAGGTGTTGTTCACAATCTTCATCCCAGTTGTATTTGACTCCTTTTCGTAATGCCTTTGTGAATGGTTGAGCCTTATCTGCTAACTGAGAAATAAAGCATCTTATTGATTGGAGGTGCCCTTGTAAACTTCTCATTTGACTGATATTCTTTGGAGGTGACATTTCCATGATAGCCTTAACTTTTTCTGGATCCACTTCAATTCCTTTCGCTGAAACAATATATCCTAGGAGCTTACCAGATGTAACCCCAAATGCACATTTTTTGGGATTTAATCTGAGTTTGAATTGTTCCATCTTGTCTAATATTGGACCTAGTTTTGATACATGTGTTGATCTTTGCATAAATTTAACTAGAGTATCATCAACATAATCCTCCATGATTTTGTGTATCATATCATGAAAATTGTTATAATTCCGACAACAAAAAAATTCATTGAATTCCGACATACCATTTAAAATTTGTAAATGTATAAAATTAACTATGTAAATGTACAAAGTTAACTATAAAATCTAATGGTACTCTTCCCTATATTCACATTGCTCGCCTTCAATCTCTATCCACATGCTCGCCTTCGAATCTCTATCCACATGCTGGTTACAACTCAGAAAAAAATTTAACAAAAAATATATTATTTAAATTTAACAAATAAAAGGGTCGGCATTGCAAGATATGGAAAGTGCAAGTACAGTATTTGATATTTGAAAGGCATTTGGGATCCGAAAAGCCCTACTACTTGTTCATTCCGTAAAATCAGTTCGATCAATCCAGTAGGTACTTTTTTTTTAATTCAATATGACGACGTTCTATGCTTGATAAGGAAACTTAATTTATTCATGCGGATGTGAAAAAATGGAGGGGAAACGCCTTCAGCCAAAGCACGGAGATGTCAAGGGCACGTACTCCCACTCCAGGTTAACGCATTCAAATTCTATTATCTCCTATTATAAATTGATGCATTACAGAAGAAACCTGCAACTTTACTGTCACCTTCACTTTCTCACAAAACTTAAATTCTTTTATTTACCGAAAATTTGGGGTTTTATTGTAAATACTGTTTCCCAGAATTCATACCAATTTAGATCTGGCAACAAGTAAAGTGTAAATGTGGTTAGTTTGGGAGTTGTGCTGTTTAAAGTTCAAATAAAGAAATCTTCCGCCAACAAACTTTTAAAAAATGTCATTCCCCTGGTTCTAGATACATCTGAGAAATCATCATATCCCTGGCGGAAAAATGAGCCTCTTGCCCAAAGTTACAAATGTAAAAAAAATTAGAAAATCAAACATGCATTTGCCTATTTGCATCACGAGTTGGAAATGATCATTTCAATGGCTTCTAGATAAACTCTTATTTGTCATTATCTTTCAGTTGTTAATTACTGGCAAAAACATATGGCAAGTTTGAATATTTGTTGGATCCCCTAACCTTGAGATGTCTATATCAGGGTTCGATATTTTCTATACCCAAATTTTACTATGTTTTTTGGCTGTAAAAACTAGCGGCAGGGGATTTCGTGGAAATAGATATCAGAATAATTTTACCAAGTTTTCTTTTGGTTACTTTGGTGGCATCTAATGCGCACAATGTTGCGGAGGAACTTTGTAAGGCTGGAGTTGCTTTGCAGATATCTTTGTTATTTTTTGAGATTAAGAAATACTCGAAACTAGAGGGCCTAAATTCTCGAATGGAAAAAAGATGTTGATGTGGGCAGAAACCGTTCAGAATCTTTTCTAAAGAGGTGTAACTGAACAGAAGAGTAAAACTGCTTTTTACTAACAAGTATGCTTTTTTCTAATGTTTTTAGAGTTTATTGAATAAAAGTTGGTCTTTTTAGTTGTTTAATGTCTTTCTTACAGATTTTAATAGGGCACGGGTGTTCTCTCTACTGAAAAGTTCGAATCTATGTTTAGCCATCTATCTGTTTATACATACACATTACTACATTTACCTAGTTAGGTTCATAGCAGGTGGTTGTCGAATTAAGTGTGCTAACTAAATGAAAAATAAAATTGCATTTGAATATTTACACAATCATAGCAAAGCAAGGAAGGTCACTCAAAAGAACACAATAATTACTACTTTTGAATAAGATGATTACAGTGAAGGTCTTTTTATATAAAAGCAAGGAAAGAAAACACCTGAGTACGGGCTGCTTGACTTTGAAATCAAAGACAAGTCCTTGAAAAGCTTCAGTTTCCCTAAATTGAGAGAGTAAGTGCTCTCCTTATATGACGCATTTCCTTTTGTCTTCTGCTAAATGACAATTGTGGCGAGTTATTAATATGCCAGAGTTATGCTGTTTTTCTTTGATCATCCTAGTGGCTTTTAAAAGAGAATGACAACAAGGCAGGTGTAATAAATAACTAATAAGTAATTGAATTCAGCCTGTGCCTATGTTTAAAATATAGTAGCTAAAATAATGCTTGAAATTACTACCATTGAAAACACCTCTAAATTTGTTGTCTTGGTGTCATTAGCTTCACCATACCATTCCCTGAAACTTCTATGATTTATGCTACCACTACTAACCATCACAAGACTGTTTTTGTGGTTTATATACACATGCACTGTCGTATAAAAGAACTGCTCTGTTTTTTCTCGATAGGCATATCATTATAAGGGTTCTGCTTTTTCTTGTAAGTTACTGATGCAATGATGTCTTGTATTTCATCTACTTGAGTCAACAAAGTTTCTTGTAGGAGTCTTATTTTCATCCTAAAGAATATACAAAGCAATTCACAAGGACTATGAATTCCAGTGTCAGTGCAATTGTTGGAATTGAATATATCCTGTGGCTTCAATTGTTACTCCTGTAAACCCAGAGTCTAACCTTGCTTCTGTTTTCCAAATCATCTGAACGTCACATGCTTTTACCGAACCCATGAAATGTTCTTTTATAAAAAGATTTAACAGATATTTATGCTTGCAGAAGTTACAATGAGTGTTTATGGTGCTGGGTAATAAGCTTTGGTAGCAAAATTAGTGCCCACTTTCATAAAGTGCTTCTCCTGGGGACTAATTATGGATAATGGACAGCAAATCATGGCGACATTGTTCACATAGATAATAGCTTTGCTTCTCAAACTGTTGCACAGCATTGATTTTGCTTGCGTTGTAAAGTAATCCATCATGATAATTATGTCTTGCTTTAGTCCTGCTATCCTCTACTGCAAAATGGTCCCAAAGCATTGAGAATTGATTTTCCAAACTGTGTTTTAGAAGCATATGATCTCATAGTCACTGTTTGCATAATGTGGGATATATTACAAGCCTTCACAAGATTGTGGAGATTTTCATGAGGTACCTGCCATCAGAGACCTGGGTGTAGCATTTTTGCAACTGTTCATTCCTGTGATTTTTGTCAACACCATTATAGTTTCTATTGAAATTTCTTGTATGTTGTGACTCATTGCAAGTCTTTGAAATAACCCATTATGCTCAACTTTGCACTTATTTTCCCTTATTATCTGAAACGCAGTTGTCTTAGTTGCCAATGCCTTGCATGTCTTCTTGATTGGCTTTGTTCGCTGATAATGGATCCAGTATGATACTTGAAATGTTGGTAATATAACAAGTTTTTTGCAGTTTTTCCATATACCCTCTTAAGTACAGTGATGTAACTCTGATCCTAAATAATTCAGTGCCAACGAATTCATCGTCAATACCCATATTGTCCTCAACAGTCCTTATTCCAAAAGGTTAATCTGATCTCAGGAGTCATTTTGGTATGAATAACCACTATAAAATTGAACTCTGGTGAAAGTCATAATCTTCTACATTTTTATTTTTTACAATAGTTAAGGGGCATTTTCACTAAATACTGCAAGTTGTGGGACTGATTAAGAGTATAACTGGCTTAGTTTGCAAGCTGCGTTTGACTGTAAATTGAATATGTTCATGTTATATGGTACAAGTTTGATCCTTAATTATCCTGCAACAAGGAAGTTGTGTTCAATACCCATCGTGTCCTTAGCAATCTCTATTTTGAAAAAATGAACTAATCTCACAATGTTCATTGTGATAGGAATGACTTCTACAAATTCATATTCTTGGAAAAAATCAGTATCATCCACTCTCTTACAACAGTTAATAGGCTTGTTTATTAAATACAGCAAGTCCCAGTGATTGGTGAAGAGAATAACAGGTATTGTTTCTAAGTTATGTTTGAACCTCTGCACTGTGAACATCTTCATGTTATGGTGGTGCAACTTGGATCTAAAATAATCAAGCATCAAGCAAATTATCATCAAAGTTCATCATGTCCTCAACATGTTTATTATAAAAAAGATGGCGTGGTCTGTCGTGGGTTATTTTTTGAACACTACCGGATGTTGAGAGAGGTGGGGGTGAATCAACATACACTAAAACTTAATCAGATTTAACCTTTTATTCAACATTCATTCCATCTAATATATGCATGAAAGTAAATAACTGAAACCACAAGAGCAATCACACATGAACACCAAGATTTTTATGTTGAAAACCCAAACTGGGAAAAACCACGGGGAGAACTATCTTACTATATGATAATTGGATTACAATGTTTAGGCCAAAGTCCAAGGAGCTCACTGCCCCTGAGATGATTCGCAAAGCTAAGATGCACAACCTTAGGGCAAGATACAAAAGGGACTTGCAGACACTGAAGATCACTTCTTCAGGGCAAGATACAAAAAATCTAATAGAGTAACATCAATAGGATTGAACTGTAAAGAACCACATCCACTGAAATGCTGTTTACAATTCACTGTTCAAAACACATTAAAAACTATTTTCATTATTGCTCTGTTATACTTCCGAACCTCTGTACCACTTCACAATTGCTTTGCACAACCCACACAATTTGTCTGTCTTTTCACAATGATTCCATCCTTTATATACCATCCACAACCTCAACAACATCAATTAGGTCGGGCCAATTAGATGTAATGTGCAATTACAAAACAGTTGGCCCAAAAACAAACTCCAATGTAATGTGGAAGGCAAAATGAGACATGTGAGGCATCACACCATGTAGGCACACCTTCCTGTCCATCCTTAAACTTCGCCCAAAGATCCGCACGCCACTGCATGGACCAAAACGTTATAGGTTAGGTGCAAAAGATAACACTGTTAATGCCCACCGATACAATTTTCTCAAACTACAATATGGACCACGAAGGGTACTTGTGGATGCCCAAGGTAGCATCATCAACAAATATCCGCAAGATTGAATAATTGAGCCACATCACAAAAATACTAGTAGACATAGGAATGTAACGCATTCCTGTACACTGACACTGAAACAGTCACACATGACTGAACATCAACCGCGGAGGCCAGAAATCAACACCAAATCTCCAGAAACTACAAGATACACTTTACAAGCCTTCCGAAGCGTTGACAAATAGATTCCACACATCCGCATGATCACAAAGCTAACCCACTGTTACTGCATTATAATAGACCACATCCGGACCAAAGAATGCTACTGAGTTACACATTCGGATCAATGACAACAAAAACTCACATTGGCAACATTATTCTCATAGATATAAACATATTTAATTTGGGTTCTGGGAAAACTCATAATCATCGACAGTATTTACAACAGTCAGTATGTTTGTCAATCAAATGTTGTGAGTCCTAGTGATTGGTGAAGTGCATAGCAGGTGTATCTTGCAAGATATGTTTGAACTTCTGCAATGTGAACACCATTGCAAGGCCGTACATGTTCTGTCATGCGATAATTGTATTTTTTTCCCAAATTATCTTAGTTTATTTCTGAAAGGAAAATAAAAAACTTGTTTAGTGTTTTTACTTCCTTTTCCGATGTGCTAGACTAGTATTTCTAGTATAACAAATATATCAGATCTGTATGCTAAGTAAATAACACAGAGCTGGAATGAATCTATAACTGTTATCAAACAAAGAAAGGAGTAGAGGTGTCCCTAATTTAATGTTCGGTGAAGATAGATGATTGGGAGAGGCTGTAGAAGGCTGGAAAGGTGAGTGGCAGACACTCAAAAGGAACTAATTTTTGAGTCTGGAAAATGCATCAGCTAGTCACATGGAAGTTACACTTGTGACCATGAAGGTTGTGCTTATGACCTCGGCCTGAAATTTTTTCCATCAGTGGTCTTTCCCTGCAGGTCACACCTCTGACCATGAAACTCATTGCTGGAGAGTGATTCAGAGAAGCAAGAGAGCGTTTAAAGAGAGGCCTTTATGCCTTTTGTAATGTTCAATTGGCCAACTGGCCATCAAAAGATGTAGAGATGTTGGGAATTTGGGCAGAGGTAGACAAATGTTTTTACACAAAATATTTATATTATTCTATTAGTGTTTTATTTTACATTTAATGCATATTCCACAATTATATAGGAGTTTCTTCTCCCACATTATAGGAACCACTCCCTAATTAATGCCTAGAGGCATTGTACAGTGGCAACACGGGATGGATTGTAATGGCGTGAGCGTGTTAATCTTAACAAGAACTCTTATCTTCTAGCTTAAATTTGACAACCATTTACATGCTAAAACATTAATGATAATTATAAACATAATATTTTAAAAATAAATACCACGTTAAAAAAGAGACATGCCCCCATCAAAATTATAATGATATAGCAATTTGTAATTCTTGAAAATTGATTTGGGTGAATTTTTTTTCTCCATTGGTTTATGTGTGACCATTTTAAGCTTTCTTAGGTCATGCATTAATGAAATCATGAACTGGAATATTTTACTAATAGGCAATATTTTAAATATTTCCTCCATGCTAGTAAGACAACCTTATTCAATTAATGGCCAGCAGAGATAATATCATTCAATCTTGAAATTGAAATTGAAATTCACTTAGTTTTCTACAAAGCAAAACAGTATGTTGTTGGTGGTGTTTTTCAAGTTGGAATTTATCCTCGTTACTTCAAACTTTAAAATTTTTTCTATATAGAGACACCACAATAATTGAGCAGGAAAATCTTGTTTAAGCTTAATCAATTTATTTAGATAGCATATTGAAGCTTCTAGAAACATACAAATATGCACAATTTAAATGCATGCAATCCTAGATCTATTGAAAATGTTAAATAGGATACTTTATTTCATATTTCTAGTTGGGTGGATTGAGAATCAGAATACAATCAAGCCTTTATCTCCTGCATAATTTTACATGGCAAGAATCCACAAGCTGAAATGTTTTTGTTTACAAAAGTTATCAAGTTGTATTTTATATCTAGCCTATCATCCGGGTATGCATTCTACTAACCCATCCTGAACTGTTCTAACTTTCACTTGTAGTTCTTTTCCTCCATGCATGCATTCTCCTTTAATATACCAATTATCAATTCCCTCTTAAGGGGTATCCAGTCTCATTCCTTGTGAAAGCATATCTATCATCCTTATATTTATTGTTTGACTTGGTGGTGTTCTTTCCAATATTTTCCTTTAGGAGCCATAGCTTACTTATAAAAAACTCCTAGCTTTATACATTTGTAATTCAGCTGTATGGAATGCTTATATTTTCTGTTTAATCATACGTGACAAGAATCCACAAGCTGCAATGCATTTGTGTATAGAAGTTAAATTTTATATCTCCTATATCATCCAGGTATATGTTTTGTTAATCCATCTTGAAAGGTTCTAGCTTTCATTCACAGTTATTTGTATTTTGCATGCATTCTCTTGTAATATAACAATTTACAATTCCCTTTTGAGGGATATCTACTCTTATCCCTTCTTGAAAGTATATCTGTCTATCCTTGTATTGATTGCTTAATTTGGTGGTTTTCTTTCCAATATTTTCCCTTAGGAGCCACATGATGCTTTAAAAAAAATTCCTAGCCTTAGATGTTTGTAATTTAGCTGTATGGATTGCTTAATATATAAGTTACTTTGAACTGTATTGGAACTCTTTAGATATTTGTCTGATATCTTAGTGGGCAGTGTTTCTGTCTAGGAGTGCCTTTGAAGAGGGTTGATGAAATGCTAGGGGATTTTTCTATTTTCTTAGATTATGAGAATTTATGCCTGTGTTTACTGATTTTTAAATTGGTAAAGAAAACAAATTTAAATTGATCTTAGAACTGCCTAAAAGTAGATTCAAAATTATCTCCCTTATCATTTTTGGTACAGTTCGGGGAGGTCTAAGAGAGATGTGAAGCAAACACTAGAGGGACCATCCATTGGAAACACAGATGGAATTCATGATATTGTGATTCAGGATTCAAAGCATCGTAGGCGGACTCAAGATCCAGTGCCAATTGAGGATGCATTGCAGGAAACAGATATTAAGTTTGAACAGGAGACTAGCAAAAAGGGCTCTGATCCGAAAATTCATGAGGCATCCAAACCAAAACATGTGCCAAATGCAGGATCCTTTTTTCAGGTCACTTCTTAGTGAATGCCTTTGAATGTGTTTACATTTCTATTATGCATATATCTATTTGCCACTTTTTTTTTTGTCTTTCATTAAATATCTTGATTATACATAGGTCATGTTCTGTTTTCTTTGAACTCTACAATTTGTTGAAGTTTATTTTTGGTTTTTTGCTAAAATGTAATGGAGCAATTTTTCATAAGGCTGATACAACAATTCAAAAAAGTACGTATATGATTTATATTTTCCCTTATAATATTACTTGTGAGCTATGTCACAAGGTTTGAGCTTATGTTCCAGTTTGGTAAAGGAAAAAAAATGGAACGTGTTTGTAAACAGATAAAATTAAATTTTTTTTTTGATCAAATTTGAATAATATAAATGTGCATTTTTTATTTTAATATATTAAAATTTAAATGAATTTTAAAATTTTAAAATTTGAATAAATTTAAATCTAACTTAATATATAAATAATAATACAGTCACTTTAAAAGTCCTAATTCAACTATATTATTGCCTTTTACCATCAAATAATGCTAGACAATCAAATAAAGAGTCAAGATATGATTAAATCATGTTGTTGATTTCTATAGAATATCTTTACTCACCGATCTTGAAATACATATAAACATTATCATTCAATCAAATAAAGTAGACAAAAACATGCTTTGTAAATGCAAAAACATCTTCTCCTCCAAAAAGAAGCAAGTCATGATGACTCTTACAGTTCAAATATTGATGAATAAAGAGAAGAATGGATTATGCTGTTCCATTCAACTATTGGAATTTATTATATGTTCAATCTTTGGCTGTAGCTCATGAGGAATGCCAAGGTTCACACGAACATTTTAAAGTTATAAAATGTTGGCTGTTATGGCTGGAACGCAGGCTTTAACACTAATGTTTTGATGATTTGGGTTGGTGGTTGTGTGGTGAGGGCAAAACCAAGTGTTTTCTTCACTTCCCTGCTTACTGCTATCTTGCTGTGGGTTGTTAGGCCATCTCTATCATGCTGGGTATTATAGAAAAAACCGAATATTCAACCCATTTTTTATTAATTTATTATTATTTTTTTTCAAAGCCTAAATTGAATTTAAGTAAATGGGGTTTCCAATGTTCAGGTTGAAATGTGGCAAAGCCTATGACATAGCTTGTCAGAAATTAATGCAGATCTTATTTTATCCATATTGCCTCCACCTGAATTAACTTCAAATTGTAGTGGTTTTAGTTTGTGTTAAGAGTAGCAGATGTGCATTGGAGCAAGTAATTTAGGCTATAGCTTGCGAAGCATGAGAAACTAGAAGAACTGAAACAAGTCCATGAAACAGATGATATTTTAACCTGGAAAAACCCTGCTGTGGGGAAAACCAGCTGGAATTTTGAATTGCACAAACATGCTATCCTTGCTTGTGCAATGGGTCCGATTCAAAAATCTGTAAGAAGCATACACCTCACACTCTTTGTTGTCTCCGTTATTTTGAATGCTTCTATGGATAGATTACAAGGAGCCCATTGTAGGCATCAGCTATGAAAATTTGATTACTCATTGTTTCTCACTCTTACATACATCAGATCTTATGCTCTCATCTTTCTTGCTTGCTAATTGCTTAACCCATGGTTTCTTTTATGGATTGTTCATGATGCCCCTTAAAAGATCAAAGAATTTCACTCACCTAGATTGAGGAGACAGTCAGACAAATTGAATGTTTCCCACTACTGAGTTTAATATTTGAAATGGGCGAGATTGTTGGAAACAGCAGAAGGAAACTGCCATGTCACATGTATGGCCACCCTGTCATTAGCAAATTGACTACGACACTTATGGAACCATTAGGCAAATAAAATAAACACATTCTGATGTATCTTGTGGTTTTGTCATTGTAGAAAACACTTTAAATTTCTCTGCTGATTTTGATGTGTTCTTAGAGGTTGATGGATTTTGATCTTTATCCTTAATCCTTATGGATCATAACTACCCTTTTTAGATTACTTTTGGTCCCTAAGAAGCTTAGATATTTATGAGACGTAGAAAGATCTATCTCTCTACCTCTTAGAGTGTATTGTGTGGTCCTTAGTTGTTTGGCCTTGACCCCAACCCATTAATTGCCTGTGCCTACAATTTGGTTTTTCTCTACTTTTACTAAACTGTCTTCCTTGCTTCTTGTTGTGTGTCCCAAGGTAGTGTTTTGCCCTTGGTTTGTTCATCTTGCAAAATACCCCAGATAGAAGACAGTGTTGCTATCTACCTTGACATTTGACATGTAAAGCTCCTACCGATATGTACATCCCTAAGAAATCATGCCCAAAACCTGTAGTTGCACATTCTTCTATAGAAGAGCTAATTACTCACCTCTCATGGATTCTGCTGTTCCAGCATTTTGTGCTGCTGTAATCAGGTCGTTTTTGTGATTCCATCATGATGTTTCCTAGTTTGAGGAGCACTTTTATTTTTTGCTGTCCTGTCTAGCATGAAATTTGTGGGGAGTACTGTTGGTTTTAGAGGTATTTAGGTCGCTCTATATCCATTTTCTTCCATCTCATGATTGGATGTACTTGGCCCTTTTTCCTTGCAAGGTCACAAGGTTTAGGCACATCTCTCTAGGTGGACCTATATTTACTAAATTGATTACTTCTTCTAGCTTGCCACATAGGTCAGAGGCATTGAACAACCTCTGGATTTGATGTACAAATGGAGATAGATTGATGAGGCATTACTCATCTTTGTGGTCTATGACGCCTAAGCTCCTTGATATCCTAACTCTTACTCTAATGGTTATAGTTCTATCCTTTATGACATTGAGGACCCTCTTATATCCCTCTTCCACATCACCCATTTTTTCATGATGTTAGGAGAGGTCCTACGTGGAGTTGGTTACCTCCTATAATTTCAGTCCAGCACCCTTAGCCCTAAGCTTTCCTTGATGAGAATTCTCAAGACTATGATAGTGATGGAGGATAACATTGTTGACTGCTCCAGTGGGGTGCTGAACACTAACTTTTGAGTGTTCTAGTTCTCAGCCAGGGTGGTCTTTGTTTCTATTGTGACGTTTTCACAAATCACCCCATTGCAAATGGGGACCCCCACTTTTTCCTTAGCTTAGTTGTCTTAGTTGGGTCATCTTAGCTTGGCATTAGTTGTAGCTGTTAGCCTTTTCTTGTGAGAGGGAGTATGTTGTGAGTGTCAAGGTTGAAAGGTTAGGGTTGTGTTGTCAACATTGCAAAAGTTGTCAAAATTGCTAAAGTTGCTAAGGTTGTCAAATGTTGTCAAAGAGGCTAGGAGAGCGAGATATTGTTTGAGGTTGATTGCACATGTAGTGGTAAGTTGACGGAACTACAAGCACATCACCTAAGGTCTTGTATTTCGAGTCTGCATTATGTAAAGACCTAGAGGGGTAAAGTCATGAAAATTTGTCTAAGTAAAATTCAACCCCCTCCTGGAATGGATAAATTTATGCAAGCTTTAGGTGGGTAAGTTTTGCATTGGTGTCAAACCTTGCCTTAGGTTAATTGTTGGCCACAAAAATGTCTAAATGAGACTTCAAGGAGCTTCAATCAACATTTTGTGCGGGCCTCCCCCTCATATGCGATTAGGAGCAAGATGATTTTGAGGTGGTCTAAGTGTTGGAATCTGTTCAAAGCAATTTTGTGCAAGGCCTTGTCTAGGATGCGCTCATGTTTTTCACCCTTGTGCAGTGATGTCTCTAGAATCTGCTCAAAATGAGGGAGGCATTGTGCATGCATGAGATTGATATGCGCTTGTGAGGTGGAGTCATGAACTTCTCTACGCAAAGGCGTCCTCTAAGTGCACCCTAGGTGAAAGATGGAGGAAGGAACGATGAAATTTTGGCTATGTAAAACTCAATCCCCTTTTTCCATATATAAAATTGTGCACAACACCCTCTAGGATGCGCTTTACCTTGAGGGGCCTCAAGTTCGCCTAGGATCTCTTGTGCTATCACTTGCCTGATATGCACTCAGCATCACAAGTTGTGCAGGGGCATCATTGGAATGCGCTCAATGAAGGAGAATAGGAAAATTTTTAAGTCTAAACTTCGTGCAAGAGCATGCCTTGAGGCCGCTCAACCTTTTGTGCATGCATTTGTCTTAGATGCGCTCTACATGTTGCTGTGTCTGCATACCTTCTAGATGCACTCATACAGGATTTTGTGCAAGTTGGGGTGTGAATCCCGCTCAGCTAATGTGGGACTTGTGCAATGATACCCCTGGATCCCGCTCAGCAATCTTTTTGTGCATTCAAACCTCCCAAATGTGCTCAGAACTTTGTGCATCAGATTCTTCCAAATGTGCTCAGTCCTTAGGAATTGCAAATCAGACTTAGATTTAAATCAGATCTTGGAAAGATGGATATCGGACCCTAAACAACACCTAACTCAGACTGAAGGAGTGAAGCTCAGACCTTATCAGGATTGTAATCGGACCTGCAAACAAACAGAAGATTAGACCTAATGATAAAGGATCAGACCTACACTCCTACACACTTATCTTTAAGGCATTATTTTGTACATGCAATCAGCTTCAATGCACTCTACATTGTGCAACTCTACCCCTGAAGTCTGCTCATCATGATTTTGTGCAAGGGGGATCTTCAATCCTGCCCTGCACACATTTTGTGCAGTTCACCATGTAGAACCTGCTATGCAAGGGAAGGTCACCCAGCTTTGTGCAGGGCTGCCTAGCATATGTGCCATAAGAAGGGGGTCAAAATCAGACCTAGGTCAGTGAATTCAGACCTAAAGGAGATGCAAATTCAGACTTTAAACAATGGAAATCAGTCCTTGGAAAAGGTAAAACACGGTGACAAGTCCCTTAAAGCCTAAGCTCAGACCTTCAGAATTGGAAATCGGATTTAAGAGAGATGGATTTTCAAGGAAAAGATTAACGTAGGGCATATGCTAATCCCACCCATCAATCTACATCAATTTTGTGCAACGCAATATGACAAGTACCCCCTATACTGTGCATGCATGAGGTCAATCTGCGCTCAAGGGGGAAATATGAAATTTTTTAAGGCAAAGGTTTATGCAAGCTAGGTCTCCAAATCTACATAGGGCAACATTGTGCATGACCTCACCTAGCAAATGCGCTGTGCAGACCTGAGTCCCATATGTGCTCAGATGAAGGGGCTTAATTAAGAGCAAAATCAGATCAAAGAGCATGAAAATTGAACCTGAGAACATTCAGATTTGGACAAATTATATTCACAATTTGATCAAATTTCAAGTTAACATTATCATTTCCAGAACAAAGTTGTTCATTTCCAGATTTTTGATTGGCAGAGGTTGATTTTGTTTTCTGATATAAGTGTGTAAGATTGAATTTATTATTACCTTCCTCTTAATTCATAATGTTTCTTTTTCAGGTTCAAGGGAGGAGTGATTAAAAGGAACCCCTTGGTATGCGCTCAGACCTGAAAGACATGAGCGATCAGTAAAAAAAGGGATGGAAGTAAGTGAGGGAGATTCACATGAAGCGGGAAGACTTCATAGGAATGCATGAGTCATGATGGAGAGCATCACAGCATCAAGTCTACTAAGCTATAGAACCTACAACTTCAAGATATATGCATCAAGACAATATTGCCATACATCAAGATGACTAAGGTTTAAGCATCACTTCAAGGATTCAACCACGACATGGGAGGTTATCTTACAATGTCTAGAGGTTCAAGGCATCACGATGATGAGGAAATTTGACAATATTGAATTTTCTTCGGAAATCCAAGAATATGGGTTAGCATATGGGGATAATCTCGATTCAAGGGCAATACAACATGGAGATACTCTATATGAGGGTGAGCAACCTGAGTCTAAGTAGAGGTTGATGCAAGGCATTCAAGACTCAATACTATATAAGTGCAGGGCCCCCAAGCAAGAGGATGAATTCACACAAGATGATCAAGCGAAGGTACAAAGGAAATCAAGGCCAAGTACACTGTGAACAAAGGATTCTGCATCAAGCATGAGCATCACAAATCTACATTAAACATCATCGAGATGGAGATGCAACACAAGGAGATGGATCAAGCGATATCATGTATTCAAGGCCAGTACAACATGGAGGTACCGCTACACAAGGGTCATCAAACATATACTACATCAAGCACATGTTCACATTTTAAAACCAAGGACTACTAGGAGGTAGGATGTTCAGGGAGGAATACATCACAAGGTCAATCTCCCAAGTTAGAAGATTGAAGTGCAAGTGTGATCAAGGAGAGCGAGTTTCAGAAGAGTTAAGCAAAGTTAGAAAGTCAACTTGAGCATCAAAGATTATGCAATTCGGGAATATGATCATTATCACATCAAACAATTGGATAATGTTGACTATCAAGAGATATTTCCCCATCACAAACACTTCTTGGTGATGATCTACATGGTGTAAGTTGAAGTGGCATCCAATCGTCATTCAACCAATCAAGGGATTTCAAGTCAACTTGTCCAAGTTCATTGAACTTGATTCAATCACATGAAGGAAACAAGCAACACATGGCATTGCATTGGAGATTGATTATCATACCTAACCTCATCACTCATTGGTTCAAATTTAAAAAAAGGACATGTGTCTATCAATATATAATTATTTCATTGGTCGAATGTGATAGTTTTGATACTTAATATAAGTACAGATCCAATAGCCAACAAGATGAGAGGGGGGGGGGGTGAATCATACAAACTTAATCTTTCATAAAAACATCAGATTCAACCTTGGTAACATATATATCAGTAATATAACCAAAACTGTTAAACATGCAAACTCAAAAGCATATGAACAATATAAACCTCATAACACCAGATTTAACGTGGAAACCCAAATAGGGAAAAACCATTGTGGAATTTCGGACCCACTAAGAAATATACTCTTTTAGAGTATGCTCGGTTAAAAGCAAATCCTGTTAAAGATTACAAACACATTGCTAGATGTGACCCGGTCAAGGGATTTCCCTCAAATCTGTTAGGATCTTCACTTTGTTAGAAGTGACCTTGTTAAAGGATTTCAAACACTCAATTAGAATGTCACCTTGCTAGAGGATTTACATATAAGGCTGTTAAGTCCACTCGGTTAAGAGATTTTCTGTCACTTTCACAAAATAACAACAATAAAAATCTATCTGCAATTTCACATCTAAAATGCTAAAGTAGATTCCTATTTGTTCAATACAATCTAGACATAGAACTAATATTGTCTATTTGCTGGGCTTCTATACTTTGTTATTCTAATAGGTCTTCAAGCTTCTGTGTTCGGTAATCACTATGTAGCATCCCTGTGCATACACTTGCCCGCATACATTGTTTATCAATAGTTTCCTATTTATAAACAATTAGGTAACCGCTTAATCTCCTTGATCACATTTCCCATGATCAATCATAACCATCAGATCTTCAATCTTGTCCAGGTTCAATGCATCTTTCGATCTGAAAATGTTTTACCCCGCCTTGGAACTTGCATAATAGTCTTGGAACTTGCGCCAGGGTATTGCGGTTCAATCTGAGCTGTAGATCTTCATGCCGACTTTCCATTGCCTTAGATTCGTTAACAAACTTCTTCCACGGCTTACCAATCATTTAATCCGCTCGAGCTCATCAGCTTCCTTCATTAAATATCGCATGTAAACATTTAATGCATTCTGTTATAGCTCGGTTACTACTCGGTAACAACTTGGTGAATACTAAACCTCACTCGGTAGACATTCCGCCTTCATTAACCGATAGCGATAACCATAGAGTTTACTGACTAGGTTCCTTAGGGTTTACCGACTAGGTTCTTTGCTTGATAACATAGTATAGTATTAACCTTTACAATTTACAACATATGTATGATGTTAAAACAATCTAAAACATCATGATCTCATCGTTGTTTGACTTGGTAGTAGTTGCCCATTGAATACCTTATTCATCATATTCTTTCCTGTGTCTTTTACCGACATCTTTATAATCTTCATATCATACTTCTCAAGATATGGCAACATCATACTGAATTAGAAAATGAATTTCTTGACATCAGTGACAAAATAATAATATCAAGATAGTAAAACATCTTTAATCAGTTATATCCATAATCATCAACCACCTTCTCAATATCCTTAAGAAATGCTAACAATTTTTCATTGTCTGTTATAATGCAATATTGCCAACAGAATGGAGTTAGTTGTAACTAACACTAATTAGGGTTTTATTATTAAATCTCGATAATATATACACTTTTGTAGCCAAAAAGTTAGAATTACATTAGGAATACCACTTATCATGCATATGCTAAACAAAGGTACCGTAAATATTAAAAATTTGAATTAGTAGGTATTTTGAATTTATTGTTCATTGGTTTAATATTCAAATCTAAATTGCTGGATCAGAATTGTATAGGTATGGGTATGTGGGTATGGTATGCTGGTATGACAAATTTTTGGAGGGAGTTTGGGTACATCGATACAAAAACATATAAAAATAATGAATATTTATAAATGTTTAGCCTTAGAAAATAATTAAGTTCAGAATACAATAAATATACTGAACAAAATGCTTTTGAAAAGGAGCCATGAACCGGTGAGGTCTCAAATGGGGGACCTCATCCCAATTTAAACCATAGTTACAAGACTTGGACTCGGCTCGGACTCGACAAACTGATTTTTGACTCGGACTCGGATTCGGCGCCTGGACTTGCAAAGACTCGGCAAATTGAAAAACCCAAGAAATTCAAAGATTTTTAACGATTTTAAACTTCTTTCATGCATTTTTAATAAATAAACCTCAAAAACACAATAATCTCATCAAATAGAAACTACTTTGAACACTTACACAAGTTTATATTCATCGCATAAGTATAAACACAAATTTTAGGCTTGAGCTGAAGGAAATATAAATAGTGTCAAATGTCTACAAAATCCATGGAATATGAAATCCATGGCATCAAAAGTTCAAAACATATTTCAACATAAAAGCTAGAGCCTAGAAGTCTAAGGCTTAGAGGAGCCAATACATTCTATTTTAATTTTTAAAGTTACAATGCTCCTCTGAGCCTAGAAGTCTAAGGCTTAGAGGAGCATTGCAACTAGAGGAGCCTAGAAGTCTAAGGCTCAGAGGAGCTTTGTAACTAGAGAACTCATTATCATCTCAAGTACATGTAGAATGTATGGTCATCGCACTAACATGTTTTGTTTTTATAAATTTACACATACCACTTTGTTATTTTCTAGTGTGTTGTATATGAATCTGGGTAGAAAGAATTAGTTGTTTAACCAGATGAACTAATATTATATTCCTTAAATAGGTGGTTTACCATGGTGCAATCACTGGAAACAATGTGTGTGGTTCATTCTTTGTAGTGGCTTAAGCGTCTCCACAGGTGAAGAAATCATTGTGCAAGCAGTTCATGATGTAGTTAGTATCCAATACCGTGTGAGAAGGAATGTCCTTGGAAGTGAAGAATGTCGCAGACAAATCAGCAATGCAGATCTTAATTTGTTCGTAAAACCAGAAAGAATTTCTTTATGTTGTTATATGGAGCCTAATCAAACTCAGAGGTTAAATTTTCCCCCCAAATTATTCAATGGGGGTTTCGGGGCAGTGCCCCTTGCGGGGTCCAGGGGCAGCAGAGTCTAGGGCTCAGGAATTCTAACCCTATTTTTTGTAAACTATTAACTATAATTTTTTTTTGGCTTTTTTTAACCTTGTTGGGTGGCAAAGTCTAGGGCTTAGGACTTGGTGCAAGTCTGCGCAGAACCGGCCAGACGAGTCCGAGTCCGAGTCCAGGGTCCTCTGGCCTCGGTAGAGGCGACCCACCTCAGGACTCTGCGAGTCTTGTAACTATGATTTAAACATTCAACAATATCACTCTAGTGGGGTTTGAACCTTGATGGCAAGAAGAACAACACCTTAACTTAACCATCACACCATGCCACTACTGACATCAACTTGTCAAACTTATACGTTATAATAAATATTCATTTTTCATAAATAAACATTTATTTGTTGATTTATAAAATAGGCAACATATGTTCTTTATTTAAATTGATACACCTTTAACGTTAGAATTGAATTTGTAGCCTAAAATTTAAAATTAAATTAAGAATACCACATATCATGCACATGCTAACCAAAGCTATCGTAAATATTAAAAATTTGGAATGCAATAGACTAATTCAATGAATTAATACAATTTGTCAAAACCTGAATGTCCTGATTGATATTTTTGATTTTTTTTTTTTGATTGGTGATATTTTGAATTTATTGTTCATTGGTTCAATAGGAAAATCTAAGTTGCTGGATTGGAATTGTATAGGTACGGGTATGTGGGTATGGTATGCTGGTATTACAAAGTTTTGGAGGGGTTTGGATACAGTTATACAAAAACAAATAAAAATCATGAATATATATAAATATTTAGCCTTAAAAAAGAATTAAGTTCAGGATACAATAAATATACTGACTAAAATGACCATAAATATTACAAATTCAAAATACAAAATGCTAATGTGATATCAACTTGTCAGACTCAAATACCATAATAATTATATGTTTTCCATAAATATTATGTAAAATAAAAATTTATTTGTTGATTTAATAAAATAGGCAACATATGTTATTTAAATTAGTAAATATTACTTAAATAAATTTAAATTTGAAATCCAAAAAGTAAACCTAAAAAATAATAAATCAAACAAAAGTGAAAAAAATAAAAGAGAGAGAAGAAACAAAAAAGAAAAGGAATTTAAAAGTTGTAAGGTTTTTCAGTTTGAAATGCTCTAGATTTGCCTTTGGAATTGCCTTATCATCATTGTAGTCGGCTGGATTCAATAGGTGAAAGTTGGGAATGTTTTAGGTGGGAGAAATTTAACCTTGGTCGAATCCATTAGTGTTTTGAACCAGGGTCTGATTTCGAATCCATCAGTGATTTGAACCAAGATCCGATTTTGGGATTTTTTGTAATTGTAATTGGCTTGTATATGTGCCGATTTGGCAACTTAGCTTTTTTTTCTCTTCTTCATTGTGGCTGCACTTTCTTGCTTTTGCCATTCTTTGGGTGAAGATGTGGATGCAGTTTCAAACACTCGCCATCCTAATGGCCACCAACCTTGTAATGAGTGCAAAAATGACTGGATTTGCGCATGCTTTTCTGAAGCAGCTTCTTTTGTCAAGCTTAATGGGATTGGGAATTCATTGGTCATCTTTGCCAAATCCTTTGCCATAATAACTCTCCTTCATTAACATAGAGCTGTTCTCAAGTATGCTTTTCAAAGTTACTACTGTATTCTTTCCACATTCCATTGGAAGAAAGAGTATGTGGTGAAGTGTTTCCCATGCATAACTGTCACAAGGTATCTGCATTTTTGTTAGAGGTTGGTCTTCTTTGCTGGGTGGACTTTCCTCTCCTCCTCACTTAATTATTATATTGGATCTTTGCCAACATTCCCCCTTTACTAACAAATCTTGTTTTAGCTCTTCCATGATACAATCATTAAATATCCATGGCTGCTCTATATGGCTTGCAACTCTTCCTGTTCGTTCTCCAAGTGCTGCACCTTAATTCTTAGCTTTTTATTCTTGTTTTTCACTTGGCTGATCTTCCTGCTTAAGGATTTAGTCTTGGCTGTTCTATGCATACACAAATGTGAATAATCAAGTGTTTTGCACACAATATTGTTACGTTTTTGTCAAACAGTTGGCATGCAAGATTGCTAATGCTAATGCACACAGCTAAAATGTGTTACAGGCTGCTAAGAACATGTTATTCTAATACGTTATGATCTGTAATTTCCCCTACAATTCTCTTGTGAGAAAATGATGCAGAGTTTAGACATAACCTTGGTGAGTTTTCCCCAAACTGGTGAGTAAATTTGCTGGTCATGTGACTTGCGAAAGACTCAAATGGAGTCCTAGAAAAAACTTGTGAGTTTTCACTGCAGACTCTACCAACAAAAAAAATTCAGACCCTTGATAAATCCCCAATTTTTTGTTGTGTTTTTTCTCATTTTCATCTGCTACGATTAGGATCTCAGTGGCATGAATTGATTGCTGGGCGATTAAAATGATTTATCAGTGGCTGGGTAAAACTAAAAGACTAAAAGTGATAAAATTATGAGAAATGGCATGTGCCATTAAGGTCCCTGTGGCTGCAAAGGCCTTAATTTGTTACTAGTGGCAAGGAATGCACAAGGGGTGCCACTGTCCCCACACTTTTGCTCTAGTTCAAAAAGTAAAACGTAAAGATCATTTTGGGCTGTGCCTGATAGATAAGGAGAATTTTTTTCTTTGATTTGGTTTGAAATGAAAAAAACAGTTTTTTGCCATATTTTCTGAAAATTTTAGCAGTTTTTAGGTTCCCAGTTGAACCTCTAGTGACAGAAATACCATTTATACTTTTGGTTCCTAGGTCAATCCTGATTCTAAGTAATGTTACTATTGTCAAAATAGACTTATTTTTTCTCTATCTTTATTTTTTATTGTGTATCATGTGTGATTCAAGTTTATTTTGTGTATTTAAGCAATTTTTTTGATTTGCTGGGCTTTTGCAGTCTCTTGAGTGTCAAAATATTGAGCTGCAAAAGTGTTGCTGAGACTGAACCATGGATTCACCCATGCTGCTACTATTTGAGTGAATTTCAGATATAGTGGTTTTAGAACGTTCATTAAAATTAGTAATTTAATTGGCAAACCTTAAGAATTGAAACGAGCACATTACAGAAAGATTTTTCAACCTTGAAATCATAGTATGAGGAAACCCAGTTGGTAGGGGCAATATCATAGCTTCTCCTCCATGTCTTACAGTTTTAGCAATATGGGCAACATAAAAGTTCTAAGATAATGCATCTTTTGCATCTTAAACTGTTTTGTTGTCTCCTATTCTCTGAATGCTGCTACAGAAATATTAATGAGCATAGAGTACACATTGATTATGAACATTTGACTACTCACTGCTACTCATTAAACACTAATTTCCTAACCTGCAGTTGCTTTTGTCCTTTGGTGGTGATGCATCTTTAATGACCAAACAATCCCACTTGCCTAGAATGGGATTAAACATTGAAACTTAGCTACTACAGAGTTTTCTGTTTGAAACAGGGGTAATTGCAATAGACAGGAGAACAGAACTGCCATGCCATGTGCCAACTCCCATGACACATGACATTGCCATCCCACAAGAGAACCACTACAACACTTTCAAATTACCATGCCAATAATGAAACTGACATTTTATTGTATATGATGGTTTTGCCGTACAAAAAGCTTTCTAATTCTGTTGATTCTGACCTTTCTTGGAGTTTAATTGAGTATGATGTATTCCTGTATCTTTACAGATTAGCTCACCACATTATCTAAGTAGTTTTCTGTATGAACCGTGGAATGCTGAAATACCGTAGAATGCCATTGCTAGATTTTTTTTAAATAATGAATTGAGGGATTTGGGGCTGGCTACCTCTATATATTTAGATATCAAAAAGGTCATTAGATCTTTTACTTCTATATGTTACAGGACTTAAATACTATTTTCTCAGCTGGAAAATATGAATAAAACCTATAAAAAGTTAAAAACCTATATATAATAAAGTATATGAAAATTAAAGAAATTAACTGCTAATCAGGATTTACCACTTAAATTTTGACAGACTTCGAACCACCAGTTTTGTCTTAATTTTTCAGGCCCCCAGTCACGCTGATGATGTTTTTATTTCCTTTTTGGTCCATTCAATTCTGTGGCTTTCCTGATGTAGATATGCCTTGAACTGCACCAAAATCTTCTCAATATCCAAGCCTAGAGAGTAATACCCTTCATTCTTCACCAAATAGCTCCACGTTTTCACAACTTCACTGACCAAAGCTTGGAATCAAGTCTCCAATTCCTTGAAAGAACCCATGAAAACCAGCCCATTGAATCCATTGCCCACTAGAAGAATATGCTGACCAGCAAAGCAATTAACAAATTCAATAGCAGGATCCAAACAGCCTCTGTGTTTCTCTTTGATATAATGATGTTCCAGCGCTTTCATCATTTCTTTGCCCTTGATGAAATCCAGTAAATACTTACATATAAAAGAAAGGATTTATTTAATCATTGAAAATATTACATAAAGATACAATACTCAAAAGATATAAGAGGCAGAGATGCTAGGCCAAAAAGGCACCAGGAAAGCTGGAGAAAGTTATAAAAACCGTAAGAGCATCATCTCCACAATTAACTTTCAGTTAGGAATGTTTATGTTTAAAATAAGGTGGCCGAGTCTTCAGTTATGAAGTGGCTGTATCTTTGTGTCCTCAAGTTGAGCAGCAACCAGGTCTGTCAGTAAGATAGTTGCATTATAGAACAAGGCATTGTGTGTGTGTGTTGGCATCACTCCTGTTTGCAACACTTTATAGTTTAGTTAGAACTTGATTAAAAGTGGACAAGTGGTTAGTTAGGTATTGGAATGACCACCAATCAAGTAGGTTAACTATTTAAAACTACCACTAAGTTAGAAACTCAGTTAACTGCCATTGATTAAGGGAGTAACTTATCAGTCATCTGCCATCAATTGAGGACTGATTGCCAACGATTGGGGAAGCTGGGATTAGGGTAAGGTCCCATGGGGGGCTTTAGTATCTATTTTCATGAAGCTGGAGGTCCCATGAAACAAAAAACATTATGCTAGAGGATTATTTGAAATCTTTTCCTGAAAACTAGCAGCCCCTACTTTTTAGGTCTGCATATTTTAGCAGGTGAAATTGGGGTGGCGCTAGAAATTGCCCCACCAGCTTACGATTTTTTTTCGCCACTTGTCAGTTAATATTTTAGATTCCAATAGAAAAGAAATAGAAGGAAAATCATCCTTATTATTCACAGCATTCTTCATGAGACCACCAACGTCCTTAAATTTTTAAGCTGAACTGCACTACTAAATTCATGGGACCACCAGCTTAAAAATATTACTAAAAAATATCCGCAGCACCTGCTGAATTTTTTTAGGAAGCCCCCTGTAGTTGGCATTAAATATAAATTGTTATATTTGATTATATTTGTTATCTGCCAATGTATTAATCATTTGTATAAAGTGGGTTGTCACTCTCGGGTAGTTATGTGTCCGTTGGTTGACGGTTGTGTTCCTCTTGGCAACCATCGGGTCGTTTAAATATGTTGTGTACTGCCAAGGAAGGCAAGATGGTATAGTCGAATGAACTGGAATCCTTGGCCGACCATCTCTGGTCTTCTTCTCTGTAATAATTTCATGTGCGAATAAAGATATATTTTACTGTTGTATTTGGTATGCATTGTCATCAGTGTTATTTATTTTATATATTTGATTTATCAGATATAGCAGTAAACATTTGGCATTGTTGCCTTAAAAGAAATCTGGTCAACTTTGTGTGATTTATGCCCTTAGGTCCTAAGAAAGGCGAGAAGAGGCCACAGTGTGGTTAAGACCAAGTGATTAGGCGATATTTAAGGATTGTAGAATAAAGAGAACAAAGAAGAAGATTATGATAAATATGAGGAAAATCTAGTTGGACGATCAGACAACACATCCGTACAGCCAACGTCGACAAGGAGTACAAATAAGGAAATCTTGAACTCACAGATGTATTCCGTCGACCATCCATCTCAGGAGAACCAAGAATTGGAGGATATGAACCGCCAACCCTTGGATGGAGGGAGCACATGAACGAGCTCGAGCATGAAAGTACTTGGAGTGTTGGGGACGTTGGAGGTGGACGTGTAGAGGATGCGCACGTGGCTGATAGTGTTGGGAAAGCACTGGAACATAGCAATTGGAACAATCCACCTAGGTCTGGCACACAAGGGAGTAAGCAAGCGAGAAAGATGGTGACTCCTCCGACAAGTTCGAATGTAGATTGGTAGAAACTGTTGAAGTTCATGGGGAATGGGTTCGAGGATCCTACACGACACTGCAAGACGTGCATGACTATATGGCTAGCAAGTGGTCAGGATGATGAAGACATTTGGCTGTGGTCATTTTCGGCCACGCTACAGGGAATTGCCATTGACTGGTATATAGATTTGGCAAATATACACAGAGTCATGGGACAGATTGAGGAAGGCATTCAGGGAGGAATTCAACTGGTAAGGGATGACAACGAGATTGTGGCAGAAATCTACAATACCAAGCAGAGCAAAAATGAGAATGTATGAGATTACAATCGTAGGCTCAAGGAGTTGTTGAGTAAGTTGAAGAACTAGCCAGTCAACGGGTTTAAGAAGAGGTGGTTCATCGAGGGATGGATCCCCTCCTTGCACAATAAGATGAAAATAGTGCCTCTGTCCTCATACACCTATGCTTACAATCGGGTGATGGACATCGAGAGTAAAAACAAAACATCCTCTCGAGGGAAGAGGAAGACCAATGATGATGAGAGCATTGAAGGTAGCAGTGATATGGGATATAATGAGAATGATGAAAGGATTGAAGGCACATAAAGGAACCAATAAAGAAACTAACAAACTATGGTGTAGTGAGTGCAAAGCTGAGGGGCACATGAAAGGTAATTGTCCTAAAAAGATGTTTTGTGAGATTTGCCAATTGATGGGTTATTCAATAAAGGAGTGTACATATAATTTGAAGACTAGAAGTACACAAGTACTCTTCACACAAGGAGAGTCTAGCCCATCAAAACCACAAAATGTATCGCCAGGCGGTTATGGAAATCAATGAGGGCAAAATCAAATATAGTACGACTCTAGAGGACGTCCTATAATATAGTGCCAACAATGTAGTGAATAAGGAAGACAACATACAATTTTTTTCAAATGGTGTGGACTGGGGAATCATGAAGACATCGACTGCTCGAAGCGAAAGGGTATTAATATGCTAGACGTGGCAGAACAAGATGAGGTAGTTTTGGCAATCGCAAGAGCACAGACGAAGAAGGCGGTCTACTCGGACCCTTCTACGGAGAAGGAACAACTTCGAGAAGCTAGAGCAGAAGTAGAACAAGTGTTGGCAAAGGAACAAATAACTTCCAATGGAACTACAAGTACAACATTGCGGGAGTTAGAGAATAACATAGTACGATAGGTGCTACAGACAACCATACCTATCAAGGTGACAAACCTTCTTCAAACTATGGCGCAACTGAGAGTGGCAATTACCAACATGGTCAACGATGACACAGTTAGCTAGAAACAATGTAAGCTAGAAGAGGAATCGACGGGGAAACTACCACGTGAAGGGAATGAGGCCAACACTCCAATGTTGTTGATGATGAGCATCGGGAGGAAGCCAACTGTTGTTGAGATGGAAATTATGGGGAGGAAATTGACAAACATCATCGTCGACGGATGCTCGAGAGTAAATATATTGCCATGGAAGACCAACACTCTGGCCGCTGACCTTCCACTTGGTAGGTGCCGACCAACACGACATCGATTTGTTGGGAATATTGATGGCACAAGAAGTAATGATTGGTACACAACAATTTCTTTTGGACTTTGTAGTCATTCTCTTGGAGAAGGTGGTGCACGATGAACTCCTTTAGAGGGGATGGTTGATTGTTGCCAAGGCAAATTACAATTGGAAGTGAAACATGCTCTCGATCAAGAGCAAAGGAAGGAGGTCCAACATCAACTTGAGAAATCAAGTGGTGAGTGAGGAGTTGGCATCCTCCAAAAACTAAGAGTTGGGTATGGACAAAGGAAGGAAAGGCATGGAACCAAATGATGAAGGGGTGCTTGAGTTGGAAGATTGTTCAGAAGATGAGAAGAGTTCCTTAAATGGACTATTCTTCTGGTAGATGGAGGACTACAAGATATTTTCATTGGCGTGTAATTTTCTTGAAGCTACAACTCTTAGTGAAGAGCAATCAAAGAAAGCATGTAAAGTTATGAACAATCCATTTGACAATTTGAAAAGCAGAATATGTAATGTGGAGCATATAAATAATTGCCAAGGGAAATCAACTTTATTGGAAACCTAGAGGGGAAGGAAGAGGGAATTAAGAGGGATGGAAAATAGAAAGCAAAAAGTAATGGAGTTGGGACCAAACACTGCCATAGCTTACATGAGAATTTGTCAAGCAATGTCGTACAACATCATAGACTGCGTTGAGTATGGTATTCTCACACAGTACGACCAACATCCGTATTGGTAGCAGTTGTTTCATTTGTACGACAAGTGAGAAATTTCTCTGTAAGGTAGGCAATATCTTACCTTGAATGAGACTCTTGGCAACTTTGGCAATGTTTAGTACGAAATCATCTCTTTAGGCAAGTCTTTGTCGTACGACAAATTTGGCACAATTTTTATGTACAACTATTATATCATTATTGGCATAGTACAACACAATTTATCATACAAGTTCTAGGGCAGTTGGTACAACAGGATCATGATTTTCGCGTGGAATCACTATTTTTTGGCTTCATCAACATTGCTTCCCCTCGACCCCACCTTGTATCGTGATAGGGTGTTGCCTTGGGGCCTCGCGGGGGGTTGCTACCCCTTGACCTCCATTTGATTTGGTAGGTAGACTACAAGTTGGGGTTGCCTAGTATAAGTCATTGTCTACACTCTTGTCATTAGTCTTCTCGAATATTACTTGATGTTTACTTCTCGTTTGGAAGACAACTTTTTCAAATGGAATGCCTATTGTTATATTTGATAATATTTGTTATGTGCAAATGCATTAATTATTTGTATTAAGTGGCTTGTCACTCTCGGGTAGTTATGTGTTCGTTGGTTGACGGTTGTGTTCCTCTTGACAACTGTCGAGTCCTTTAAATATGTTGTGTACTACCTGTTACCTATTTTCGCTACAAGCTCAATATGCCTCAAAAGGAGAAACAAGTGCCAAGTATGAAAAGAATACATGTTTTTGTCTAACTTGTTTGCTTCATGTGCAGACACAGGGTAAATAACTTTTTGTTCATTGAATTATAGCATGTGGGGTAAATGTGGCTCCCATGAAGGTTGAGCCCAGCATGCTGAGGGAGATGGGTGTTTCTTTGCAGTTTTTTGAATTTTTGCCTTATCGGCAAGACCTACCCCGATGACCTGATAAGAAGTGCAGAGCACGGAATGTTGTCATCGGTTATTGGAAGGAGCTATCTTAGGTTATCCCGATTACCTGATGGAAAGGCCCAGGCCTAGTCCATTTATCCCACATTGGCCACGGGAAGGAGCATTTCATTATTTAAAGGCAAAGTCCCACACATATTAAGTGTCAAAGCTTACTGGCTTTTGACAAGGAGCAGCTCAGCATTGGTGGGCCCCGCGTGCGCGTGCATCTCAAAGCGGCCAAATTTTGCAGTAAAAGGGCAAATTAACAGGTGTGCAGGTTGCAAAGGATCTTACGGCCATCGCTATACTGCATGATGAAGATGCTCGATGATTATCCCTTGCGACATAGCGACTGATGACGTGGTGGTTAAGGTGGCGCCCAGTTGGATCCAAAAGCGGTGACACGTGGTGACACCGTGGCATAAGAGAAAGTGCTCAGAGAGGCTAAAGATCGTGCAAATCCAAAAGATCCGACGGCTGTTGCTAAGCCGCAAGGAAAAGTTGCTCGCCCAGTTATCGATGCGACTTAGCTACAAGGTGGGTCCAGGTCCAGATGGCAGACAAAGTGGACCTGCGAGCAAATCAGAGGCTGACATGTGGCAAAAGTCTACAGATGAGCGGATGGCTATATTTTAAGTCAACTTTGAACTTGAACATTGAACCGGTTCAAAGTGGTTCAATGGTTCAAAGTTCATTATCATCGTTCATTCCCGTCGGCCCAGGATGAAGAGAGCAACAGGAGTGATAGAAAGCAAAAAAAGCAGTGGTTAAAAGCCGAACAGGTTCTTGAAGATCCGAGGGTTATCGCTATACCACAATGAAAAGGTGCATAAAGCTTAATCCTTGCGACATAGCGACAAGCCGTCAGCAGTCCCCTCAGTTTCTGTTATGTGTTGACGGTTAATGCAGGTGGCTAAATCAAATGGCCAGGTAACCGGTAGCGTCCAGGTGAACTCAGCGCGAGATGACGAGAAGTTGTGTTCAGTTTGGCTACTTTTTTTTTGCAGTTTTGGAAGAATTTCTCTCTGAGTTAAGCCCCCCGATTTTGAGGAAAAGCTTAGAATTGATGACAGCTGATCCATCTTGGAGCCAAAAAATTTCAAATTTCAAATTCTTTGCAAGCTTTGGTATAAGTGATTGTTTTTCAGTCTTTTGAGGAGAGGTTCTGGAGTTTTGAGATTGTGTACTAGAAGATACTCATGCTCCCGTAACTCATTTCTTATGAGTTTTCGAGATTTGTAATGCAGATACCTCTTATTGTTCAATAAAGAAGTCCATTTTCCTTCTCAAATTTGTGTTGTTTAAGCATTGTGTGTGAGTTCTTAGAGTGAATCCTTCTTTTCATCTTATTGCCTCAGTGTTATGATCATATGCAACATGTATGGTGCAAGTCAGTGAATGTGTTGTTACTTTTAATGTTTGAAGCTGTGAAATATCAGTGTTTTCCTCCTGCAAACATATAAAAGTTTAAACCTTTCATATGAATCGTTTTTGCAAGCATGCATATTTGAGTTGTGAGATTAGAAAGCTTCATTATCTGAGTATTTTGTGAGGTTTGTAAGCATTTGCAAGTCAGTTTCGGTCATTGGTGGATCACCTTTTTATCTATAGTTTTATTTTATGCATATCCTTCTACCTCTTTTCCAGTCAAGAAGACATTAGTTTTTAGGTGATCAAATAGGAACCGACCTATAATCCGGAGGTCTGCTCTCATAATAGGATACCCACAGCCTGAGAGTAGTCCAATGTGTCACTGGATTGCAGGAATTTCAAGCTTGCATTGGGTGCAAATCCATGTGACAATAGTTTTTTGGCACGCTCGGTGGGACTGTTGGACTTTATAGTTCATAGAAGGCCACCATATGCTGTCTTGGTGTGTGCAGCAGCAAATTATTTTTCACACCTGGCGACTCAAATCTTTGGTATTTTTGCAATCCACCCTTCCTAGCTTATGAGAAAATACCAGACTAGGCAAAGTGCAGCCTCAGTCAATCATACCTAGCTATCACCCGCAAAAAGGAGAGCTAGGGTAGTTAACAAAGTTCCAAATCTAGCAGTTGGTGTGCTGCCTTAGTTCTAATTCTTACCCTGCTGTTACAGCTTATAACAATTCACTGTTTGCAAGTTCTTCCAATCAGAATACACCAAATATGGCTCTTAATCGGCCCCCTAGGGTTCATCCATTTGTGCCTTTTAATCAGGGTAGTCCTTTAAATTTGGTTCAACATGATGACACACCAGCTGCAGCACTTAAGAGTTTGCCATTTTTCACTGGAGAGGATCAAATAACAGCTATTGAACATATTAGGGATGTGGCTTCCTTGTGTGGAGTGCATCATATTGCTGCAGAAAATGTTGCTTTGAGGCTTTTGGCAGCCTCTTTCAAAGGGAAACCCCTTCAGTGGTTCAGGGGCCTGCCTGTGAACTCAATAGCTACATGGGATGAGCTGGGACAACTTTTAAATCGGCATTTTGAAGACAAGTTAGATCATCTTTCATTGGTGGAGCAACTCACTACCATCAAAAGAGCTCCACATGAGCATATGATGAGATTACAAAGCTTCATTATCTGAGTATTTTGTGAGGGTTGTAAGCATTTGCAAGTCAGTTTCGGTCATTGGTGGATCACCTTTTTATCTATAGTTTTATTTTATGCATATCCTTATACCTCTTTTCTAGTCAAGAAGTCATTAGTTTTTAGGTGATCAAATAGGAAGCCGGCCTATAATCCGGAGGTCTGCTCTCATAATAGGATACCCATACCCTGAGAGCAGTCCAATGTGTCACTGGATTGCAGGAATTTCGAGCTTGCATCGGGTGCAAATCCATGTGACAACACTACCAAGGTAGGTAGTATGGTATAGCCGGATGAACTGGAATTCTTGGCTGACCATCTCTGGTCTTCTTTTTTGTAATAATTTCATGTGCGAATAAAGATATATTTTACTCCTGTATCTGGTATGAATTGTCATCGGTATTATTATTTTATATATTCAATTTATCAGATGTAGCAGTAAACACCCCCCTCCATGGGACCTTCCCTTATAGAACAACTCACAATGCAAAAGAGTAGACACTTTTTTAAAATTAACAAAACATTCAACCCTCATTTCAGTCTATTGGCATAGTTACAGCAACTGTGCACATTATAGACAAAAGCGTTCAAGCAGGAATCTGTCAACTTGGGGATATATATGCTTAGGAGCGGTATGTTGTGTATCTTGACGGCAGACTTTGTTCAGAGGTTTGTCAACATCATCAGCAGACCAGATTGCGGAGTGCATCGGAATTATCAAGGGCCATTAGTTCTGTATCAGTGGTATAGCTATGTTTCACAGGGACGCGTCCCCTGCATTTTTTGCCTCGTACTCGTACCAGGGATGAAACAGGGACGGGAATTTGCCGTTTCCTAGGAGTCCCCTTTTTGGCAAATTCACTGGGGACGTTTCGGGGACGGCTGTTGGGAAGCAGGGGACGGCAGCAAATGGGCAGCTGTCCCTGGGACGTCCAAGGGACGCCTAGGCGTCCCCCGATTGTCCCTGGGACCCCCGATTGTCCCTGGGACAGCTGGCCGTCAAGTTCAAAATATATATATTTTTTTTAATTTATAAAAGAGGTTTGGCTGGCCCCACCAAGACCAGAAATAAATATTAAAATATAACAAACCGTAATCTAATGCATAAAACAAACAAAAGGAAGAAAAAGACACTCCTTTTGACATTTGCAAAATAGGAAAAGAGCAGCAAGAAGAGAAGAAGCAGCTGGCTAAGGAGTGAACAGAAGGTGGCTAAGGAGTGAACAGAAGGTGACTCAGATAGAGACTCTAGCTCTGATCTTGATTTAGACTCTTAGTCTTAGACCTACAATGTGCTGATTATGGACAGCCATATATTTTCTTAGTTTATCTTGACATTATGATAGACAGCTGATTATGGACCTTCTATGTTTTAACTTTCCTATTTACAGTTTATGTCATCTCATAGTTATGGATGTTTAATATTTAATATTAATCATTTTATGTCTATTATGGATGTTTATGACATACGTTTGTTGGCAATGATTGATAAAAGCATTTGAATTTTGGTAAAATGTTTGTCAATTCTCTTGTGAAATCTCAATTCAAGTCTAATGCAATGTATTGATGTCTATGATGAATGCTTTACCATTGTTATGATATGCATATTTAAAATTTCTCTATACTTGTAAAACCACACCCACCCCCCTATATAGATCTCATTGAGGTCCCCGTCCCCGAAACTCTGTGGAACATAGTAGTATAGACTTTACTTGCTGGGAGTGCCAAGAAATATTATATTAGTAGGTTCAATTTAATTTGTGTATGACTGAAAGAAGAAAAATAATAAATGTGTTTGTATATTGGTTAAAATAGTTCTGGGTTTGTTTTTTCTGTACTGTTTGTTGAGGCTTATTATAGTGGTATATTTAGTTTGGGTCCTTACAATGAGTTAAGGACAATACAAAGAGAAAGCAAATCTTCAATTCTGAAGATGCTCAACATGAGCTGAGCAAGGACAAAGAAGTATGCCTTCACTGGCCATTTTGTCAGCAAGAGAGTTAAAATTTCTACAAATATGCTGCTAGCTGATCTGGTTAATATTATGTAAAAGTTCGAAGGCACGATTTTGCAGAAGATGGAGTTGTTCAGATTTTAACACATTTTTACTGGAGAGGCAATGGATTATTGGCTTGGGATCCCCATAAATAGTAAGGTTCTTAACATTTTTCTTGACTGTAAGATGAAGACCAAACTTGTAGCAGCCCATGAGTTCAACACATTGTTGGAGGCTTGCCTGAGGTTTTTGTAGAACTCAAATTTTTTGTTTTGGCCTGAGGATTAAGTTACAAGTTACAGCACACCACTTGCAGTCACAATGCAAGTATTCTCTTCAAGATGCTATCAGAAAAGTGCAGGATTGTTGAAGTGTATTTCTGGAGTGGTGCAAACACAGATTTGCTTAATGCACTTTGCAAACTTGCTACCTCAAAAAGGGTATAAGAGAGCCAATAATCACTTTGATGCCTGTCAATTTTGTTGAGGAAGGTAGCATCCCAAGTGGTGAGGCGGTCTTTAGAGGCTTCTCTGACACTCATGACTTCCACTTCAGATCTGATCCTGATAGATTTTCATGAGCTAACTGCACTTGTAAGGCCAAGTTTGATTTCTTGTATTCCTAACAAAATAGGAGAGTAATCTTAGATGAGACCTTTGAGGTATTTTTTCTTTAGGGCAACACCTAAACGTTGATAGATCCAAGAGAGCAAGATCATTTTTTAGAGGGTTTCTTGCCTTTGGAGGAATCTTCCAAAGTCAATTCGGTTTTAGCCACAACAATTTGTTTGGCTTCTCCAATTCTAATTTCTTGTTTCATTTTCCTTCCTGGCTTAGTAGGCGATTTGGTGAGGATAGAATGAGGACCAGAAGATCCAGGGGCAAGAACATCCTCAACAATTTCGTTTCTTATAACATAATTTGGTTCTTCCAGAGGTGCTTTATGCGAAGCTTTTGGAAAGGGTTGAAGATCCAAGGAAGCATAATGAGGGGCATCTTGCTTGTCGATCTCATCAATGGGCCCTGCATCAGAATTAATGATTCCAAATTTGAAGAGAGGACAGCAAATTTGTTTGAACTCTCAGGAGATTGAGAATCAGGTCTGGGTTATGGCTTCTTGTTTATGGAATTGCTGTTTCTTTCCTTTTTCTGGTCTTCTTGAAATCCACCATTGCCTTCATGCTTTTCTCAATTGGGGCTTCATTATTGAGAGGGCAGTCCTTGGAGAAGTGGTTATATTTATGACAAAGTATACCTTTGAAAGGCAGTTGTTCATAATCTAACAACTAGGTATGCACCTAGTCCAAGACCTTTATTATAATGGCTTTAGGCAGGCCCTTTTTGAGGTTGATCCACAACACTGATCAGAGCACATGTTAGCATCAGAAGATTTGGGAGGGATCTAATCCAGAAATTTACCAATTTTATTTTTAACAATTTCTGAGGAATATTTATTCCAAAGATGTAACGGGAGAAAAGGGAGCCTTACCCATACAATACATCCTTGGGCACAGTCACTTGTGGATCAAACAGAGCAGACAATAAATTTAAGAAGAGAGCACTTGAGCCCATAAACCATGGCCCTTTTTGAAAAATATTGCCCCATTCCACTTTGGATTCAAAGATGACCATGACATAGTCACATCTGCACAGTAGCAATTTAAAAGAAGTAATTTTTGACACCCAAACAGAGGAAATCCATCTTGCCATTCTACCAACACAGAAGGGCTTGGTGAAAACCCTACAAATGACCTATAAGGGCACGATCTGGGAGAATCTCAATGGAGTGAGCTAAGTTCTTAGCAAGAACCTCTACCATAGGCATGGAATCTAGTTTGGGCACAAATATGTTAGAAGCCATCCAATTGGATTTGCAAGTTGCAGGAACGTTATGGCAGCTTGTTTTAGGAGGAAGCTTAAACCTGATGGTGTAGAGAAGAAGAAAGAGAGCCAGAGCAGGGATGAAACCCTGCCACCATGGCAACAGCCCAGGTGTAGTTGGAAATTTGGAATGTAGCTAGGGTGCATAGGAAGTAGTGTGCATTTTTTTTAATCTCAAACCCTAGTTCTCCTAATGCTATTAATGGTAAACATCTTATCAATGGCTACATGGGATGTGATTGAAATCAAGTAGATAGAGACAAACATAAAAGTTATCTGAATTCATCTTATTAATGGTAAACATCTAACCGATGGCTACATGGGATATGATTGAAATCCAGCTGATTAGAGACAGACATAGAAGTGATCTGAACTCACCTTATCTCTCTATAGATTTGAGAAAGTCAGCCCACAAAACTCCCTTTGTGGTTGTCTCAATACCACTGTTCCAAATCATGAATATCATCCGCAACTGCATGTCAATGATCTCTCCTTTGAAGGGCATCTGTCATTTTTGTTCAGATGAGTGAAATTCGGGCTCCATGGTGGCTGTTGGAGATATCTGCAGAATGGAGAAAAAAAAATTCTCTTTTAATTGAAGAGCTCTGTTCTCAAAAGAGATACCTCACCTTAATTTGTAATTACTTGACACCTGTTGAAGCAGGGGCCACTTTGTGAAGCAAATAGATCATAAGAATGGTGAAGCCATTGCTAGATCTTTTTATTTGTGTGTTTTCATCCATTCTTTGTTAATATAGTTAGCTGTTTTTAGTTAGTATGAATCGTATTTGGTCAGTAAAATGTACTTGTTGGATATTGTCATCAGAAAGTTCTTGATGTATGCTTAGTTGATTAACATGAGTTGCATTATACTTAAATTGGAAGGTTGGACTAGTCAATACGGGTTGAATATGGGTTTCTCATTTTGTTTATTACCATAAAAAATGGTATATAGATTTGTTGAAGCGAAGACAACAGGCATGGGAAAGTAATTACGTATGATCTTATATTTCTTTGTGATTAAGCACTTGTCTGAATTGCTCAATCATGTCTTTGCTTCAAATTTGGATGGGTGAGAGAACAAGTATATGTTGAGAAAACATTTTGCTATTTAGGTAAGATGTAATGCCTTCCTTCAAGAGTATGCTAAGCTTACATTATTTAAAATGTTGAACTATGCAATCCTTGATACATGCTTGCATACTATAGCTTGATACACGTTTATGTAATCTGGCTTGATACAATGAACGGAATTTTTCCAGACTTTATGCTGAGAAATCACATTGTTGAGTGGTTGCAAATAGTCTAATTTATTCGTTAGGCTTGAGACAGCTATGTATTTTGTTATTTTGGGTTTGCCTTTACAATGTGGATACAGACAATCTAATTGCTTTATTTAAACAATTTATTTCCCTTTTTGAAGGTAGCAAGTTATTTTTTTTCTTTGTATAACAATTATACTATTTGGATGCAGCTGGTATTTGTTCAATGTCACTTTTTTTTGCATCAGTTAATTCTGTAATTGTCTTTGTTTACAATAAATCATATAAAGGAGGTATGCATGTGCTGTTATAGATGATTTTGTTATCACCAGTTAAGCTATTTGGGTAACTGTTTTCTGTTTAGTTTCATTGTCTATATGCAATGCAGTTATTGTTCCATAATCTTTTTCAAGTAATTTATTGGGTGAAATTCCTCTGAATATCTATATTCCTTGTGTAACAGCACGATGACAGGAGCGCAGTACAAAATAATCGAAATGTGAGGCGAAGATTCAGTGGTATGTACTATGTATAGATACCCATGTGGTTTTAATTTTTTGTTATTGAAGGTGTGGGCAAAGTTTTATTTCGAGGTTGTGATTGCATATTTTGACTTGTATTCTAAAGCACTCTAAATTTAATTATTTGCATAGAGCATGGGGGTTGGAATGACTCTGTTAAGGGTCATCCTAGTGACCGTTACAGAGACAGAGCTAACCATGTAGATTCACAAGGAAGAGATAATAGGGGACATATGTTGGCGAAAGAGGAAGGTAAAGATAGAGTTTGGCGTCATGATAGATTCTTTGAATTAGAAGCAAGTGAGCCTCATGAAACACGCAAACCAGCATTTACAGAAACAAAGATGGTTTCACGTTTTGTTGGTAGTGGAAGCAAATCTGCTGTGGCCAATGACAATGAGGATGGGTATGGTAAGATTACAGATGGCAAAAGAAGAGAGGGAAGAGGTGCTGTTAGTGAGTGGCAAAATGAGGGCAAAAGGGGATCTAAGAATTTTGTTGAGATAGAACAAAAGAATAAAGATAGAGATCATGTGCAGCAAAATGAGGATCTTGAGAGGGGCCGTTGGCTTGAAAGAGATCAGCGTGATGATGAATTTCAGAACAGGGGGAGGTTTAACAGCATTTCTAGAGGAAGAGACATGATGGGAAGAGGTTTAAATGGGACTGTAAGGAATCAGTTGCGTCCTCATGCTTTTACTGGTGAGAAGTGGAAGCATGATCTATTTGACGAAGCTAATCGCAGTCCACCACTAAAGAATGAAGAGGAACAGATTGCAAAAATAGAATTGTTACTTTCAGGATAAAATCAAAGTTTTGATCATTACTTGCCTTGAAGAAAGGGACAATGTAGAAATTAATTAGATTTTTTTCATTCTACAAGGGAGGATTCAGCTTTATTCCATTTAGCAAAAGGAGTTATAATCACCTGAATTGCTGGCATCTAAATAGAAGCCTTTTTAATTGTATCATATGCACTATTAGGTTGCTGAGGATCTAGTTTGGCCTTGTGACACATTGTATAGGCAGCCTAATCTCTTTATGGGATGTATGTTTTTGTCATACAATTTTTATGTGCCTTGGTAAATATATGGTAACATTTGGAAGGAATTATATGCAGTTTTAACATGAATTCTCTATTTTTTCTCAGAAAAGCCACTTATTATGTAGCAGTCCAGATATTTGCTTTTCTGTGTTTCTTGCACGTTGGTAGTGGAGAGGATATTTGGATTATTTTGTAAAATGGTTTTAAAAGTATTTGGAACTTGTTTTGAACTTTCCATCTTTTGTTACTCATTTATGGACCATTTTTTCCCCAAAAATGGAAGATACATTTTGTCTATGATAGACATTGTAGTGCATAAGTTTTATTTGAAGTGCAGACTTGTTTTTACGTTTATTTGTTCTTTTCCCTATCCCATGGCATTTAAAAAAAACAAATCTCTCTCTATGTTCCATGTCGTTTTTGGGACAGGGACACAATGGAACATGCTTTTGGGATTACCGTAGTGAATATGATTTAAAAAAAGATACAGGAAAATTTAAATATATTTGAAGGCATTCATTGTTTTCATTATTGCATTATGCTGCAGGACATCATAGTTGATTCTGGAATTCACATGAGACTGACAAATAAATTCACAAAATTTCATTTTTTGATTATAATCGTGCTTTGTAACAAGTACAACATAATCGTGATTATATTCGTGACTACAAAATGACAGATGTCGAAGAATACCGCAACAACTAGATCTCCTACTGCTGTGGTTGTACTCTGAAAATACTCTCAGTTTGTAGATCATGTAGTTGCAAGATGCCATTTGTGGCCACCAAATTATATCCTTGTTGAGAAGTATATATTTTTTTTTGATGAGTAAATGAATTGTATGTAGTAGAGGGATTGACAATTTGTAAAAAGATACAAGCAACAAGTATCCTCAACTCTAATGCACCCTTACCTTGATATCTCCACCACATAATGACATTTTGAGCTAATATAGCCTTTTGGGTCGTCGCCTTCAGTTTGAAAATGTTGGACCTTGAAAATTGACAAAGGTGATGCATTGTTTTTGGTTAAAATAAGTAGCAAAACAAGGGTGCTGGCCCTGAAGAAGCTTAGGTCAAATAGGCCAATAACAGCAAGTTAGCCACTGTTTAAGGCTTGCCAGACAAGTAACAACACAAAAGCAAAATTTTAAGATCCCAACTTAGGAGTGGGGAGAAACACCTGAAACTCGATACAAAGGAGTTTTGGTGGGGGGGAACTTACCTTTCTGCCTGCGACAAACAAAAGTCCGTACAATACTATTACTAGAAATGTAGATGTCTTAGTTTTCTACATCTTGTGAAGGGCTTCCATAAAATTAATTTTTGCCTTGTTTAAGAAGACACTTTCCCCAACTCTTGGTGGATACCAATTGAAATTTAGAGCATAGGCTGCCATATGAAGTGTGGTATTCAGTGTTTTGTTGCTTCATTACAATGCACTTGATATGCTCATAATAAAATGTCAAACTAATGTTTTATTGTGAATTGTGTGTTCCATTTGGTCAAGCATATTGTTAGATGTTTCATTATTTCTTTAAGACTTAAAAGAGAGTTTTCAGCATACCAAGTCACTCACCCAACAAGTGGTGTGAAAGAGAATTTCTGAAAATAATAAGGCTTAAAATAATTGTAGTGAATTTTATAATGTTCAAAAATAAAAAAATTAAACATAATTTTTTTGAGTTACAAACATTATTTATTCATATTTCATTGTGAGGCACTGGTCATCAAGATTTTTTTGCTCTTTGCCCACCTATAGCCATCAAGATCAACCATCATCAATCATAGGGCATGTGCATCCTTTTTAGCAAGATGAAGTAGTAGACACGTTTAGTCTCCACATGCTTGAGTTATCCTTTCGTCGAAAGTCTTAAAAAGTGTGCACGTGAGATGCATGGTCTCAAATAAAAACTCTAGCTTCCATCACTCATCCAATCTATCTTTTAAATTGTTTACAACATGTTTAAAACATGAACATAGGTCCAAAAAATGTGTCTGCAAGCACCTTCCACTATTATGCTAGCTAATCTACAAACTTATGTTGAGTTGATCTGAACTTACAAAATTTGAGGCCCCAATGACCTACTTTAAAATATGAAATTGAAAATTGACATTTTTGTACTTCCCTTAACAATCATTGTCTCAAGGAAAATAGGAGCCAACCACACATATAACTATGATATTGATGAGTGACCAACCAATATCTATCCACCATTTATGGTAATTAAGCAACTTGTCTTATACCAAGGATACTTATGTGGTCTATGTTTTCTAGGGAGGGTATAGGAGAACCCTGTGAGATTTTGCCAAGATCTAGAGGCAATGGAAAGCATAAATAAGAGAGAACAAAATAGATGATAGGAATAAACCGTATTTTATCAAGATACAAAACATGATCAACTGGATCATTACAAGACGTTCAATGAATGCCTGTTGTCTGTACAAACAATGTAGATGAGTCTGCTTATATAGGCAAGGCAATATGGATATGTGAGCACACAAACATGACATGTGGCTCAATAAGAAACAAGGGTAGGTAGGAAATATTAGAATATTTAATTATATTTTAGTCAGCTATATTTAGTTCCTTATTTAATGGTCATTTAGCATTTTAGTTAATTAGCTTTTAAGCTTTATTTAGCATTTAGCTTTTTCTTTTTAATTAATCAGCTTTTAAGCTTAATTTAGCATTTAGCTTTTTCTTTTTAATTAATTAGCTTTTAGCTCTTTAATCTTTTACTTTAACGTTATGTTCTAATTATAGAACATCGTCTTGTAACCTCTATATATACGTGTGTATATCGTTCAATGTAATCATTCGATTATTGAATCATTCATTCAATTTATTTTTCATGGTATCAGAGCATGGAAATTAAAAATTTCGAAATTTTTATTATTAAAATTTTTCGAAGTTTTTTTTTGAAGAGATTTTTTTAAAAAGCAGATTTTTTTCTCTTCCTGGGCAATTTTTTTTTGCAGGTTGACAATTTTCCTAAGGTTTCTGCAATTTTCGACTAGGGTTTTGACCCTTCTGTTCAAGTCGAAATTTTATTTTGGTTGCAGATTCTTGGTGGGTTTTTCGAGAGCTCAACTGGGTCGTTCTCAAATTTTTCTGGGTACATCGTTTTCCATGCCTCAATTTTTGAGCCATCGGATCTGTATTTTGTTTTCAGATTCTTGGTGGGTTTTTCGAGAGCTTTTTTGGGTTGGTCTCAGATTTTTCTGGGTGCCTCGTTTTTCGTGCCTCAATTTTTGTGCCAACAAATTTGCCTTGGAATTTACAAACAGTTCACAATTTCTGCTATTTTTGTGGACGTTGGGATTTTTGCTGTTTTTTTGGCACCATTTACGCTGTTTTAAGTGTGCAGAAAATTTTAATTTTTGGGTTTCTTCCAAACCTCGAAATTTGTGCCTTGGAATTTGTGCCAAAATTCTCCTATAGGGTTTCAGTTTTTTCAGCAGCTGTTTCTATTCTGATTTTAAAAAAAATCAGATTCTTCTGTCTCTTGCTTTCACTTAGTTGACCTCGATCAACCTCAATTTCTGTGATGGAATCATTAACCAATATCATGTTGGAACACAGTTAGAAGTTCAACGACCGCAACTACAACACCTGGAAACAGCATATGCTTACCATCTTTGAGTATCGTTGCCTTGATCAGCTTGTTTTGGGCAAGGAATCTCGTCCTACAACAAGAAGTGATGATCAAGACAAACATGATGTGAAGAATCGAGAGGCTGTTATACTTATCAAACTCTCTGTCACAGATGATCAACTCCCACAGGTGCCTTCAGGTAAAACAACAAAAGAGATCTGAGATCTTTTGAAGGATCTTCATGAAACGTCCGACAAGAGCCGAGCTTTCTTTCTGAAGAATATGTTGTTTTCTATCATGATGGATGAGAAGTCATCTATCCAGACACATCTTACGAAGATCAAGGACATCCGTGATCAGTTGGAAGCTATATGCCGAACCATGGGGGAAGAGGATATGGTAGTGATAACGCTAAAAAGCCTTCCCAGATCCTACGAGCATTTCATTGATACACTCAATATCTCCTCTACTAGTGTTGATTTGAAGTTTCCTGATCTTTGCAACAAGCTGCTCCAACAGGATCGATGGAAGCAGCAGTTTGGAAGCAGCACTAGTTCATCCACTGAACAGGCTTTCACAGCCTCAGCTTCGCATAAGTACAAGGGTAAAGCTCCGTCCTTCCAATAGAAAGGACAAGGTCAAGGTCAACCTCAACAGTCTTCCAAAAAGAAGAGCTTACAGTGTTCCTACTGTCATATATATGGCCATTTGGTGAAAGATTGCCGGAAATTGATAGCATCCCAGCAATCCAAACAGGGAGGGTCCAAGCAGAAAGAAGCCAATTCTGCCATGCATCCTGATCAGAAATCATCTGCCTTCTATGCGTTCATGGCCCAAACATCCTCTGATGATGTTCAATCATCAGCCTGGTACATTGACTCTGGAGCCTCTCGACATTTCACACATCGTCAGGATTGGTTTACAGAGTGCATGCCTTTCACTGATTTAGTGATCTTTGGTGGAGGTGAAGAGTATACTGTTGTCGGCAAGGGCAACGTTCAGATTTCATTTGGTGGGAGGGATTTAATATTCCTCAATGTATACTTTGTACCTGGTATGAAGCTCAATCTACTGTCAGTCAGTCAGATTATGCAGCATTCACCACAGTTGGATGTCGTCTTCGGGTTGCATAAGTGCAACATTGTTGACAGGGAGACTCGCACTATAGTTGTAGTTGGTATTGAGGATCATGGTCTTTATAGACTTGATTCTACTGGTTCTCAGGAGCTCGCCATGGTAGCTAGGAGTACTTCCATCAGCACTCTTTGGCATCAATGATATGGGCATCTCAATGTCCACTACCTCTCTTAGTTGGTTCAAGAGGATCTATTTGTAGGATTACTTGAGATTCAAACTCAGAATCATGGAGTTTGCGGAGCGTGTCAAGTTGGAAAGCAGCATAGGACTCCGTTTTCAGATGGAGACACTTGGAGAGCATCCAAGGTCTTGCAACTCGTTCATGCAGACATCTGTGGTCCCATGAACACTCCATCAGTCACTGGATGCAGGTATTTTCTACTATTTGTTGATGATTTCAGCAGACGCATGTGGGTTTATTTTCTTCAGCAGAAATCAGAGGTGTTCACCATGTTTCAAACGTTTAAGGCCTTAGTGGAAAAAGAGTCTAGCTGTCAGATAGTCTCTCTTCAGTCCGACAATGGAGGGGAATTTTGTTCTACAGAGTTCACCAACTTTTGTGCATCACATGGCATTAAGCATCAGCTTACCACACCTTACACCCCACAGCAGAACGGTGTTGTTGAGCGCAAGAACCATATAGTCACTGAGATGGCTCGGTCTATGTTGGAGCATACAAATGTTCCAAAATACTTTTGGGCTAAAGTGGTCTTCACTGCAGTTTACCTTCTGAACTGGTCTCCCACAAAGGCCATTAAGAAGATGGCTCCAGAGGAAGCTTGGTCTGGCAGGAAGCCCAAAATCAGTCATTTGAAAGTTTTTGGCTCTACAACTTATGTTTGGATTCCAGATGCCATGCACACCAAACTGGATCCAAAGAGTCAGAAATTGATGTTCATCGGCTACAGTGACAACCACAAGGCATATCGACTGGTTGATATAGACACTAATCACCTCATATTCAGTCAAGATGTAGTATTTGATGAAGAAAGAGGGCCTTTTCAGCCTTCCTCTCCTGATTTGAGCACTGAAGATCACCCTCCAAAGGCTGTAAGTATGGGTGTTCGTCTTCCTTAGCTCCATTTGATGGGAGGGATTTAGTTGACTTTGAAGTTGTGGGGTCTCCTAGGCATGACATTGCACCCCCTGACTTTCCTCAAGATCTTCTCGATCCACATCCAGAGGAGCTTGCTCCAGATATTCTAGGCACTCTTAATCCTGCAATAGATGTTGGTACTTCTACTCTTCAGCCTAAGCGGTGGGCCAAGACCATTGGTGATCTTCATGATGATGAGCTCATTGAGGGTAGATCCGTTAGAGGTAAGAGCCAACAAAACACAATTAATTTTGCTCTTATGGCCAACATTCACAATATTTATGAGCCTCAAACGTATACAGAGGCTAAAGGTGTACCTGAATGGGAAAGGGCTATGGCAGCAGAGCAACATAGTCTTATGAAAAACAACACTTGGGTATTGTCTGATCTTCCTCCAGGAAAGAAGCCCATTGGCTGCAAATGGGTGTTTAAAGTCAAGTATAAAGCTGATGGAAGTCTTGATAAGTACAAGGCTCGATTGGTGGCAAAAGGGTTGTCACAGAAGGAGGGCATCGACTATGAAGAGACATTTGCTACCATAGCCAAGATGAGTACCATTAGGCTTGTCCTCGCTCTCTCAGCCCAATTTGGATGGAAATTCCATCAAATGGACGTCAAGAGTGCCTTTCTCAATGGTGATTTGCAGGAAGAAGTCTACATGATGCAACCTCCAGGTTTCAAGGTTGCCGGTAAGGAACACTAGGTATGTAGACTAGTCAAAGCACTCTATGGCCTCAAACAGGCTCCTCATGCATGTACATCAAAATTGATAAGTACTTGATTGATCAAGGCTTTCAGAGGAGTCCTTCAGATCCCAATTTGTATGTCAAACATACTAGTGATGATATTCTATTTCTAGTAGTCTATGTTGATGAACTCATCATTATTGACAATGTAGCACATTTGATCATGCAGGTCAAACAAAATTTTTGTCGGCATTTTGATATGACAGATTTGGGACTTCTCCATTATTGTCTCGGTGTAGAGGTTTGGCAGACTGATAGCCACATATTCATTTCTCAGTCAAAGTATGCCAAGAGCCTACTAGATAAGTTTCGAATGCAAGATTGTAAACTTGCATCTACACCTATGGAGATAGGGCTCAAATTATTAGCCAAATTAGATTCACTTGTAGTGGATGAGTCTTCATTCAGGCAACTCGTGGGCAACCTCATCTATCTCACCGCCACTAGACTTGACATCAGTTATGCTGTGAGCTATATTTCTCGCTTCATGTCAACCCCAAAAGTTGAACATTGGGTTGCAGCGAAGCGTGTGCTTAGATATGTGAAGGGCACTCCTGATTTTGGCATTCTGTACAGTAGAAGCAAAGATCCTAAGTTGGTTGGTTTTACAGACTCAGATTGGGTAGGTTGTGTTGATGACAGAAAGTCAACTTCTGGGTATGTTTTCAGCTTGGGTACAGGTGCAGTCACATGGACCAGCAAGAAGCAACAAGCAATAGCTCTTTCCTCGACCAAAGCAGAGTATCGGGGAACTGTTAAGGCAACATGTGAGGCAATTTGGCTACGTAGGATGCTTGCAGACATGCAAGTGTCTCAACCAAGACCTACTCCCTTGTTTTGTGATAATCAAGGGGTTCTAAAATAAGCCAAAAATCCAGTCTTCCATGAGTGGACAAAGCATGTGGAGCTTTATTGTCATTTCATCTGCCAGCATGTTGAAGATGGATCAGTGATACTGCAGTACGTTCCTACAGAAGATCAGATTGCAGATATCCTCACCAAGTCCTTGAGCCCGACAAAGTTTCTCAAATTTAGAGGGCAACTTGGTGTGATAGATAGCATGACCATTAAGGGAGGGTATTAAAATATTTAATTATATTTTAGTCACCTATATTTAGTTCCTTATTTAATGGTCATTTAGCTTTTAAGCTTTGTTTAGCATTTAGCATTTTCTTTTTAATTAATTAGCTTTTAAGCTTAATTTAGCTTTTAGCTCTTTAATCTTTTACTTTAACGTTATGTTCTAATTATAGAACATCGTCTTGTAACCTCTATATATACGTGTGTATATCGTTCAATGTAATCATTTGATTATTGAATCATTCATTCAATTTATTTTTCTGGAAATAGGTGTGGGTAGGTAGGAGAAATAAAATAATATTCCACGAGGTGGAATGTAACAACAAGATAAGATCAACACTATAAAAGGTGGAAATTCTCCTACACACACTATCCCAATGTGGCACAAACACCCAAGTGTCTCATACCCAAACTACTATTAAATGCATGTACCTAAGTAAACTTAAGTAAGGTGTAATAATATCCAAGATGAATAATTATTTACACCAACACCACCCCTTAAGTATAACTTAGGGGAATGCACTAAAGTCTACAATGCAACTAAGCAATGCAAGATGGATCCTGACTACGAGGCCATGTTAGGTACCCATGTACAAATGCAAATGCAATCTCCCATAAATGGAGAAAGAGAGAAAAACCCAATGGGAAAAAACCCTCCCCAAAAAGAGAGATGATGAAAACACACAATGCTCTCGATGATGAATGAGAAGAACAAAAGATATGTCCCCTCATAAGAGAGAAGAAGAGACCATGAAGTCCTCCCTCAATGTCGAATCTCCTGCAAAGATGGTCCAATGATGATGACCAAAATACCTCCCCATAAGGAAGAATGAGAGCCTATTTTGCACCAATAATGTCAAAGTGTGACAAAACCAAGTACCAATGTCGATGCCGATGAATCACTCGTTGCAACAAAAAGAAGATCAGGCATGGAGACAACTTGCTTTGAGCATCATCTGGATACTCATAAATGATAGAAATACTGGTACAATCTAAGTCTCACGAGAGCCATGCACAAATGTGTACAATCTAAGTCTCAACTGGAGCTATGCACCAAGTCTCACAAGATATTCTTAATCTACGTGTATAAGAGGATTACATCAAATAGTCAACAATGACAAGATACACAGAGGTGTGACATTTTATGATAGTGCGAGTACAACATTGCTCAAGAAAGAGCATACATCATGATAAAATATTCAAATGTGGAAACATGAAAATGATGCCACCAACAAAGAAGCCCTGTAGAATACTGCAGATGAAGATGCTTCCGAATGAAATTTCACCAAGAGATATAAATGAACAACTGACCCCCCATAAAAAGATCATGTTGGCACTTGCAAATAATAGCAAAGTGGACATCTAATTTCAATGATTACAACTTCTCAAAATCAGATATAAGAGACTTCAACAAATATTGCTAGTGACCTAAACTGAGATCTAAGCAAAATACAAGTACCAAATAGGCCAAAAATGACCAAATACTAAAAGTATAATTTCTACTCAAAATGATTGCAAACAAATGGCAGATTATGAAAGTAGACAAAAAATTATGCACTCTAAAAAAAACGGCACCTGAAAAAGAGTCCATATGAACCCAAATGAAGCCTCCAAAGTTGTAAAAATCGGGATTTCACGATTTCAGAAAAAGCTGTATCCAAAAACCAGAAAAATCCTACACCACTGTACAGATCACAAAATTATATCCCAAAACAAAAAAAATTGCTCGAAAAAAGGAGTCCGGATGAGTGAGATATCACTATTTGAAATTTGTCTGCAAAATTATAATTTCTGGAAAATTTCGGTTGCAACTTCAAACTTCAAATGCCTCTAGATTTGGCCTCCGAAGTCCGATTTGGATGAAACAAAAGACAAAACTAACTTTCCTGGACCTCCTCAATCCAATGGTGACCTCAAATTTGACCTATCAAGCTTCAATAAAAACCTGCAATAGAAAGCTCCAAAATATACAACTCTAAATAACATCAAATTTCTCTCAATTGACAAACTAATGACATTCTAATGGTTTTAATACCATGAGAATTTGCCAAGATCTAGAGGCAATGGAAAACACAAATAAGAGAGAACAAAATAGATGATAGGAATAAACTATATTCTATCAAGATGCAAAATATGATCAACTGGATCATTACAAGATGTTCAATGGTTGCCCGTACAAACAATGTAGATGAGCCTGCTTATATAGGGTAGGTAGGAAACAACTGTGGGTACCTGTAGGAGGAACATTATAATATTCCACATGAGGTGGAATGTAACAAAACGATAAAATCAACACCATAAAAGGTAGAAATTCTCCTACACACACTATCCCAATGTGGCACAAACACCCAAGTGTCTCATACCCAAACTACTTTTAAATGCATGTACTTAAGTAAAATAATATCCATGATGGATAATTATTTACACCAACAACTGGATCATTACAAGTTGTTGATTGATTGCCCGTTGTCTGTACAAACAATGTAGATGAACCTGCTTATATAGGTAAGGCAATATGGATATGTGAGCACACAAACATGACATGTGGCTCAATAAGAAACAAGGGTAGGTAGGAGAAATAATATAATATTCCACATGAGGTGGAATGTAACAACAAGATAAGATCAACACCATAAAAGGTGTAAATTCTCCTACACACACTATCCCAATGTGGCATAAACATCCAAGTGTCTCATACCCAAACTACTATTAAATGCATGTACCTAAGTAAACTTAAGTAAGGTGTAATAATATCCAAGATGAATAATTATTTACACCAACAAAACCAATGCTGTTTTTCTTTTTAACTTGTTTTTGAAATTGATAGAATGTGTCAAATGAAATGAGATGTCATGAGCATATTTTTTTTTTGGCTATTGTATTATTTGTTGACTCTTGTGATTGTTAGTTCACCATCTCTACGATGGTGCCTAGCTTATCTCTAGTAACACCTCTTTTCTTTGATAGAACTGTCTCCCATTTAAGTCTCAATATCCATGGTAGACATGACAGAGTGTATAGTATCTATTGATGCACCTTAAGCTATTGCCTCAACCATCATATGCAACTTAGAAGGTTTGAATTTTTGTCTCACTCTTTATGCGAGACATAGAAACCCCAACCTTCTTAGCTAGGTTTTTTTTAACAAATTCTAACCCCATCTCTAGCATACACAAAAGATTATTTAACTAAATGTCCACTTCCTCTTGATTACTTTGGTTTTGTCTAAAGTTGTCATGAATTGTGAAAAGGGTTTGGTGGCATTGAATGGACCAATTACATAAGTTTTTAGAAGCACAAAATAGTATTCAAAAGAGTTTCTTCCCACTTCACTTACAAAGCCCCCATCCAACACCTCTTTGGTTTGTTTGTTTGATTTCAACCCCTTGATCAAAATAACCCTCATTACTACTTAACCTTATTTTGTGTGAAAAAAATACACAAATATGAAAACAAAAAAATGAAAACAATTTTTCTTTTGAAAAAATGAATACAAGATGCCAAACTCACCTCAAATGACAAGTTTCGATAACTTACCTCCTCTCTCATTTCCTTCCCTTCTCACAAAATGAATGTATTTTTGTTTTTAATTGTAAGTGGGTTTGTTTTAGGTTAGGGTTTTGAAGACGTGTGTGGAGTTATGACCATGCTTTTTCCCTTATATTTTTCTTGTTTTATAGTCTCTACATGTCTCAAACCACTTCTTATCCATTCTTTATATGTTTCTACTTTTACCAAGATTCTAAGGTCATCTATACAACACCAAAACATGTTGGGGATAAGAAAGGTCAGAAAAGACTTGTGGATGCATCCCCATATACCATTGGCATCTTTCATTCTCTCTCAAGAAACAACTTGATGAAAAACTCATTAGTGAGGCTTGAAAAGCCGACAATGAACAGTCCCACATAGTTTAATCTATAAATTCATCTTGCAATATAAAAATTATAAGTACATGTTTAATCCCTTTTCAAATGACACCTCACATTTTGATCAATCACCTTATTCATAAAAATCAACTTCGAAATTAGCCATTGACAAAAAAACTAGACTTCCTCTTATACAAGTGCCAATATACACACAAATGGATATTACATATTTACAAAGGCAACCTAGTAACTTAGTCAATGATAATTGGAGGAATATAATGCTTTACATGACAATGTAGATGTCTTGTAAGGGTGCAATAGCAATATGGAGATGAGAGGTCTAGATGGAGAAGAATATGAGAACTAGAATATATTGTTTCATTAATCTCTGCATTCTTTATATGAAACCCTTGAAAAGATGTATGGTTGTGTATTTACTCCTATCTATCCTATGCAATATTTAACTATCATTGCTTATCTACTTATGTTATATATGTACACTTACCAATTACATGACCATGAAGAGAAAGATCATCATGAAAGTTGAACTAGTTAGCCTTCCACTTTTGATGCTCACCTTTTGACAATTACAATTATGATCACTTGTTATATTGAAACGTCTTAAGAAGATGTGTAGGATTATTGCATAGTTCTCTAATAAGTCATGTGATGTTTTGAATCTTATGCCTTGTGTGTGCTAAAGTGCCAAGGTTCAAGTGGTGCATATTTTGGAACAAAGATATTGTAGTTGACAAAGGTGTGACATGATCCTCAACATTGTAGTGATACATGACGTAAAGGGATACACATGAATGAGGAAGTGGTTTCTAAATTGCATGGGATGGGATATGCACATGCTATGTTGTTGACGAAATTATCTCTATGCACTTCAATATTATTGTTTATACATAAGGACTTGAGCACTTGTTTTCAATTAAAGACAACCTCAAATGATAGTCTCACTCAAGGTGCATGTGTATTTGGGACCTAGTGCTTTTCTTACCATGGATAATAAACATGCAGATTTGTAAATACATATTACAAGCAAAACAATGCTCAACACACATGCACAAATATAAAAGCTTCTGACTGACCTCACAACAATGGCTACATACAAATGACCTTCCTTGCCCAATGAATAAAACACTTTTTACTTTCTGTTTTGTTGACATGATATGGTTTCAATCCTCTATCTCAATTGACAATCATCAATCTCCTTCAAATGCATATGAGTTGTGCATACAAGACATTTTAATTCATACATGCCCAATTACTATAAATTTATTTAGTTTACCTGCACAATTACTATGTTTATTTAGTTTACATGCACAATTACTTGCACCTAACCCTCCTTTGAATAATTAAATATTTATTGTTTTTGATAAATAAAGCAACGTTAACTAGGGCGCTGACCCTTTACAAAGCCAACATGCTATCAAAATTAAACAGACCAAGCAGGGGTGCAAACCCCAAACAAACAAAGTTGGACAGGCCAAACAAACCAATTTGTCAAACATTCAACAACCCAACCCAACTCAAGAGTGGGGAGAACCCAAAACTCGACGAAGGGGGAGCTGGGGAAGGGGGGTAGATTTTCCCTTCTGCCTGTGACAAACAACCGTCCAAGCAACACTATCATTAGGAATATTCAAAGAAAAATCAGGCGGGGAAGACCTCACAGAGTCACTGCCAGATTGCTGTTGCAAGAAAGCAACATGCTATTGTTGAAGAAGAACTGAAGAAGAACATAATCGCCAGGAGAAGAGCGAAGCTAAGGAGCAAGAGAAACAGATGTAGGAGCCAAGGGGACAAAAGAGTCTACAACAACATAAAAAAAGGCATCATCAACAGTAAGGAGCACCTCATCTCGAGAGGATTCAACCAAGATAGAGTCAAAAACATTAATTGTCAAGTGATCTTTAGTAGCATCCTTCCACCAAGTAGCGGCACCTCTGCTGCGAGAGAGAGAGCAGTTTGAAGCTAAGTGCCCCGTTGAGAAGCACCTTCGACAGCGAAAGGGGAGGCCCTCATAATCCAGTGGTTGAGCCCATGGCCTATCCCAACCATAAGAACCACATCCCTTGGGGGGGCCAGAGATATGTCAACATCAATTAAGAGGCGAACAAAGGTAGAATGACCCATGGAGATCATGGCATCATCAACCTTCAAGAAGTTGCTAATGGAGTTACCAATGGCCTCAAAGCAAGAAGGCTCCCATAAATGGAGGGGGAGATTGGGGAGGCGGACCCAAACTGGATGAATAGAGAGAGATTCAGTAAGGGGGTTGAAGGGAGAAGACCAGGGCTTAATAGAGAGATAGTGATCCCCCCAAGACCATAAATTTCCCAGAAGCAAATCACGGTCAAGAGTAGAGGTAAAAGAAGCAACGAAAAATCCTTTAGCACAAGGGAAAATCTCAATGCCATGAGCAACTAAAGGCTTCCAAGAATCACTCACCCAAAGATGAAGGTTTGGAAGAGAAGGCCAAAACCCAACAAATCTATAGACCAAAGCACTGCGTTGGTAGAAATCGATATTCTCCACAACCTCCTGGCCACATACCACAACATGGGAAGTCTTGGCACAAGGAAGAGGACAAACCCCCTTGAAAGGATGGGCAATAGATCTGGCCACACGAGCAAAGCTACGATTCCTAGCAAAATAAGGTTTGGGCAAAGAATTAGCGCTCGCAGGAGGGTCGTCAGGAACACCACCAATTTGAGGAGAGTCCCTATTAACCCGAGCATCCGTAGAAGAAACAAGGTCATCCAAATCAAAAAACGGATTAGGGACACCAGTCGTGGGGGAACCAACACGAAAACCCACCACCACGGGAGCATCGCGCACAGACCCATCGATAGAAAGGGGAGGGAAGGCAGTAGTAAAGGGCGCAGAGAAGCAACCCCCACCACTACCCACAACAACATCGACACCACTAGCAGCTGCACCATTCACAACGATAGGGTCACGAGAGCTGTTTGAAAATGCCTAGGCGAGAGACATGACGAGAGCTTTCAATGTTAGAACCTCGCTAGGTGGTTTTTCTATTCTTTGGCTATTATTAACTATTTATTGTTATTCTCAATTCTTAATAGCATATATTGTTATTCTCAATTCTTAATAACATATAAAGAGGCCATTCACAACTCAAATTGGTTGGTTCTTGAAGGTTGATGATGCCACTTCCTTCATAGGTCATTCTACATTTGCATACATTCTGATCGATATTGACATCTCCATGCTTCTTCCTAGGAATGCAATTCTCATTGTTAGGGATAGGCCATGGACTTAGGTGTTGGATTATGAGGGCCTCCCCTTTCGATGTCATCGATGCTTCTCACTTGGTCAATTGGCCACAAACTGTTCTCTCTCATGTTGTAAAAGCACTACTACTTTGTCGAATAATGCTAATGGTGATCACTTGATTGTTCGAGCTTCCAATTCTTTTTTTGATGACTCTTCCTAGGATGATGATGACTCCTCCTAAGATGTTGATGTGCCCCCTATTGTTGGTGTGACCTCTTCGTGCCCTTTGGTTCCTGTTGGGAAACCTCTTGCTTGGTGCATGCATCCTTCTTTGCCTATTGCCCTTGTTCAACCCCTTCCTTTTGTGGAGGATGGTCCTCTTCTACCTTCTACTCCATGTGTTGATAGTTTGTCTGTGGGGGTCTTCCCTCATGCTTCGCTTTGTTTTGGTGTTCTTGATGATATTATTGCTTGGACTGTTGTTAGGTGATGGAGAAAAGGTCCTTCTTGCTCTTCGCAAACTCTTCCTTGAGTTGTGGGCTTGAGTCCCACCCACTCTTGATGTGAGTTATTTGTAGCTTGTGTGTGGTGTGTTCATGGCTTGGGTAGTGTTGTAAGTGGTCTGTTGTCAATGGCCTGTGTAAAACTGTAAATGATCTATTTTTGGCCCGATTTTCTTAACCTTTGATCAACACCCTAATTTACTACTTTTATTAATTCTTAATAACAAATAATTCTTAATAACTTTTATTTTTATTCAATTCTTAATAACAAATAATTCTCCTAAGTAGTTTATATTAGGTGCCAACATTCTCCTCGACACAAATAGCATATTTCACTACTGGAATACTTTAAGAATAACCCAAAAATGCTAAACTTTGTAACGCCTGACAACAACCATGAGCACACCTACAAATTTCAGCAGACCTCATTTGCTTACCTAGGGTGTTTGCTTGCTATAATAAACCAAGTAATGAATGCATATCAAAAGAGCAACAAAGAAACTTTAAACCAAAATGTAATGCCAAAAAACATCATGACTACATGAAATTGAAAATCAACATCACCACACCACAAATCAAAAGGGAGCACAGTAATTGGAAAAATAAAACGTGGAATGAACGCCATCTTGTTGCAATAAATTGATATAAAATTTACACAACCCAATGGAGTGCCATAGGAAAAATATGACCTCCTCCCATATACAACCATTATGTTTCAGTAGTGTTATATACTTAAGCGTTATCCTCCAACAATAACTATTCCTTGGTTGTATGCAAGTAATTCTCTCATTTCTATATGCAACCATATAAAACAAAGAAAACAAACAAGAAACACACACTATATTGATACAGATCACACATACATTGAAACAAATTACTAGACATCAATTGAAAGTAGCCTTGATTTTTGAGGTTAATTTAGTTGCAGATATTGCATATGCATCTCTATTGTCATAGATCTGTACTGGTGGGGCTTCTCTTCCTTTGATGGAGGGAGTATTTAATAGCATGGTTCATGGTTGCTCGTAAATTTGCATGTGAACCACACTCGTGCACTATGTTGGTTCCCAAATCAACAATCCCCGAGTTCTAGAGGAATTGCAACTAACTCATCGACAAACTCGGGGAAGGATTTGGCCAACTGAACAAGACTCAGTCACAAGACTGAGATCTCCTACTCTTTTGGCTCTGCGAGACCAAGGCGGGTGAACCTATGCAGTGTCTACCAACTTTCAACTTAAAAACACTCAGGACACTACAACTTACAACATATCATCCCAACGAAAATGTACTAAGGAAGATGGTTTAACTCCTGGTTTTGGCTTTAACCTTAGTTTCTAAGCATCTATGCACTTCATTGAGGGGGGGTTTCTACACTAATCCTACTCGTAATGCAGGAAGGAAAGCAGAAAATAAAAAAGATTTTGAAAATGAGAACGATTCTGAAAATCTGGAAAATAAACATTAACCAGTGCCTTCATCCAGTGAGCAACAGAGTCTATCCTCAAAAAGTAGTTTTATATTCAAGTAGTTTGCATTGTAACCAAAGACATCTAAATAGAAATGCATTACATCAATACCCATCAACTCAGTTCTCTTGCAATCATGCTTAATAACCCTATATGCACAAGATATTACTAACATTTTACTCAACCATTTTAATCTTGAAGGAAGAGAAGCAGAAACAAAATGAACACCATACTAGATGAGACAAAACATGCAATCTTTGATTGTATATTTCATAAGTAACTCTGTTGCATATTGGAGACGAGCAAGAAAATACTAGTATTATCTACTTGCACTGTTGATTACAAATACTCAAGATATAAAACATACACAAGCTAAAAATATTTCTCTAACTGTCAATAAGCCCTACACTGTACATGGCTCCTATGGAGCAGAAATTTTGGAGCTTAACTCCTCAGACTGAAAACTAAAACTAACTACTACTATCTCTCTCCTACTACTGAAAAACTGAACTCAGAATGAGAACGAAACCCCAGGAAACCCTAGGTTGCATCCCATTGGCCATTATGTTTCCAGGAATTTAAAATTCCCTCTTTGAAATCTGCACTTAATTTCATTGGCTGTCCTCTCTTTCTTGAGCCTGCTGAAGCCTTTTGAAAATCTGGAGCCATCTTCATTCAGTAGCTTGTCTATTTTCAAAATCTGCACTTTGTCCCAAGCTTGCCATTTTAAGCCACTGTCCACCTCCTTTTTCTGCACTTCTCTCTCTACGCAAAAATGGCAAAAAGCTCTCTTTCTGCTGGAAATGACCATTTTGCTTACATTTTAAAAATCTCTATCCTTCCTCTGGCTGGAAAAAATGAAAAGGTCACCCTCATGCTGAAATGACATGTCACTCACATTTCTTGCATTATCTCAAACTCAGATTTCAAAAACAAAATACCCCCTTTGCTGGAAGGATCCTCTGTCAATTCACCCTTTTCTGCAGCTTGTGTTCATTTGCCAAAGTTTTCTATATTTTTCTCGTCCTTCTTTGACTGAAAAGGTCACCCTTCCCTCTTTGATTGCAGGCTGACCAATTTTCCATTTTGGTGGAAGTCAGAAAATGACTTTTAGCTGCATATTTCCATCTGCTCAGAAGTAGCAAATCTCCTCACTGACTGTAAAGGTCATGTGATTACCTTCAAAATCTCTATGCCCTTTTTACCTTTCGATTTTGCTCTTTCTCTTTGCATTGACTTGGTAGAAATTTCATTTTCTGCATTCAACACTTTACTTTGACAAAAAACCCCCTTTGTTTCATTTTACCATCACCCATGGAAAAAACAATAGTTTCCTGCAAACGTATACACTGCCCTGCACATTATCCCTCCTTCCAAAGTAAGATTTTACTATTCTGATTCTATAAATTTCCTCATTTGGTTTATGATATGTGAGTTAAAAGAATGCTTTTAAAACAAAAACATTCTCGTGACATTTTCTCCTTCGTGGGATGAAACACATCCCAAAGTAAAACATTCTGACCTTTGACAAATCTGCAAGAGCACACTGTGCCAATACTCACTATTATGGATGGATCGGTACTACACAAGCATACACAGCTTTGGACCTGCTCAATACACCATTGCAATATTATTCATCTCTTTCAATTTTATGTCGCCCCCACTTTCCACATTTACCGTATTTTACCTGAATTCATATGATGCATCAAATACCCATGTATGTAATACCACGGTGATTGTTGATGAAAGACGTGGAAGTACCAAGCTCCATCTCCTCATTTCCCCTGTATATCGTAGGCCTTACCGGGAAAATGTGCCCATATAGTCACAAATCAACCAAATGAGATGAAATAGATATACTTTGCCTGGCTAATTGATCGGATTATATCCTTAAGCAAAATGTCGATCACAGACAAGAAGATGGCGATACCAAAGCATTTCATTCAGATTATAATCGGGGCTAAACCATCGCAGGGGCAGTGTAAAGCATGCTTGGAGTCTCCATATTCTGCTACAAAATAGAGAGAAAACCCGACATTGACTCGCTACCTGCGTATTCCCATTACATGTGTTCTAAAAGCCATTGCGTTGACTGAAGTGGTTCCCGTACTTGGCCAAGGCGTTACGTCTGCTCCCACATTGCACTTGCTTGAAGGATTCAAATAATGCCTTCATCGGTTCCAGGCATCTAAATACGACAGCACAACATTTATGCCTTGTCCATTCGTCCACATAGCTTCAACTAATACTGTCTACACACTGCTAAAAGGTTGATCGCGGGCTCACAGAATAAAACTTCAGAACAAAACATAGAATGGAAATGAAGAAAGGTCACTTCAATGCTCCCATAAAACCTCATTGATGCCGGATGGACAGAGTTCCGCGCAGAGACACCAAGCTCAAATCGGCGTGAACCCTAGAAAATTTAGCTCTTTCCATTTTTGCCCTAAACTTTATTTTTGCTTGCATCGGTTTTGCCTTTTGGTCAACGCTGCACCCCACACTGCCTCGCACCTCCACTCAGCGAGTTTAATATATCCGTTGATCATGGTGTCACTCTAAGGAACATCATCGAAAAAGTTTGGGATCATAAGGATGAATTCTTTTGCTGTTTTGTAGATTTCAAAAAAGCATTTGACACGATCTGTAGGGACAAACTTTGGTACAAATTGGAGGAACTTGGAGTTCCTAGTCATCTCAGGGCAGTTGTTCATAGGTTGTATGAAGAGGTCAAAGTTAAAATGAGAACTTCGACTGGCATCTCAGAAAGTTTTAGGAATGACATTGGGGTCAAGCAGGGCTGCCCTCTATCTCCTACACTTTTTGGTTTATACATCGACAAACTCGAAGATTGGTTGAAATTACAAAATGGGGATGGTGTTCACTTGAACAAGTTTGTCATAAGACTCCTTTTATATGCAGATGACCTTATCATTATTGCTAAGTTTGCTATTGGTTTACAAGAACACCTACTCTCCCTTGAGCAATTTTGTAGAACTGTGGCGATGAAAGTTAACATCAACAAAACAAAAGTGATGATTTTCTCTACCAAAAGAAAACATGACCAGTATGTGTTCCATTTTGAAGGTAATACTCTTGAAGAAGTAACGGATTACAAGTACCTTGGTATTGACTTCAACAAAAACTTAAGTTGGGAAGGGTGCAGAAACAAGAGAGTTTTGGGAGGGTGGAAAACGTTTTATGCCTTTCAGAATAGGTGTAGAGAGGCTGAGTTATGAGACTGGAAGCCTTTTCAAACTCTTTTTGGTCTTTTAGTGCTTCCGGTTGTCCTTTATGGCTGTGAAGTGTGGGGCAACAATACTTCTGTCTTGCAATGGAAACAAATTGAAAAAATTAAAAAACGTTTGATTACAAACAAGTTCAAGCTTAAAAATTCAATATCTTATGACATTATGTTGGGTGAAGTGGGGGCAACACCCGTTGAGGTTATTGCTATGACGAGACTCGTAAGTTATTTAAAAAGAATCGAGAGAATGGATGAGGACCGATGGCCTAGGATTGTCTTTAATGATACTCTATGCAAAAGAAATAAAACTTGAATGCAACAAAATAACAAATGGTTAAGTAAATGGAATATCTACTTGAACGCGTGCCCCACCAATAGCAAGGAGATAAAAGCATTTGTTATAGACAAGTTTCGCAAGTGCACTTGGGATAAAAATCTTGGGAGAAAGAAAAAATACTATATTGAAGAGTTTAACCCCACTTGTAATTATCAACAAAAGACGTACATAGGGGCCAATATTCCTTGGAGAGCCAAAATCCTTATTGCTCAATTAAGAACTAATTCTCACCAGCTTCATAGTGAAACCGGTCATTGGAAAAGACCTAAAGAAGATTGGGAGGAGAGAGTGTGCATTCTTTGCTCAATGGGTAAAGGGGAAACAAAAAAAACACTTCATTTTAAAATGTGAAGCTTTCAAGGACAACAAGGACAACTATAATAACATCTTGATAGCTAACTCTTGGGACAATCTTTTCAGTGAGGGAATTGTTGAGAAGCTGGGAGCACTTATCATCACGCTGCATAAGAAGAGAGATGAAATATAGAAGGCAATCAGTGCTTAATCCAATGCGGTTGACAGTTTTGTCCCATAGGCTATATTTAGTCTCGTGGACGTTAAAATAATTTCTTCTTCTTCTTCTTCCGTGGGGCGGCGGGGAGAGCATTCTTCCGCCCCTTCCCGCAAGTCCGCACATGTTTCTATGCATGTGGGGATGGCGGGGTGTTGGAGTCTTCCCTTTAACCGTTATGCATCCCTTCCTCCCACGATATCTTTTGCGCCTCCTCTATCAGGCTGCGGTGGGGTAACAAATTTGTTAAACCCCTTCAATTTGTTTTCATTAAAGATTCACTCATGGTGAGGGCCCACCGTATTTCATAAAGAAACAAATTACTTTACCATGTTTCTTAACAAAGTCACTATAGTCATTAAATAAATCATAAAATGATTTATTTAATTCTTGTTACATATCCCCACATCCAAATTAATTTAAAGATTTGGATACACCCTGCTTGGCCATAAACAGACACATGGCATCTCTATAAGGTGTATGACCATTCCCCAAAGGGATTCTGCATGACAATTGTCTGGTGCAAAGATATGAGCTCACCAAATGAGATACTCCAACTTTCTTTGAAAGACGATTCTAAATGCAATCTACAAAATTGAGCCTGGGTCTTCAAGATTAGGCAAATTTTTTGAAGTCCCAACACAGTACTCTTTTTTCTAATTGCTATATTAACTCTGCACCATTGCAGATAGTGCAAACCTTGTGCAACGATCCTCAAAGTAAAGTGGTGTGATTAATGGGCATGCTTTCTTGATACGCCCATGTGGTACCTTTGTTTACAATGGTTATGCTATTTAAATGACGGGTTTCCTCTATTTGCTCCTCTTGTATGTCCACCATGCATGAAATTGGAATTCATATTACCCCTAAAAATCTACATGCACTATTACATATATCATTCACAATTGAAATTTGGACCCAATGACTGGATGTTCATTGAAAAAAATTAACCGTGCAAGAGTCATATCAAATACTTAGATAGATCACAATCCTCGTACTGTCATGTTTTGAGCTCATTCATCTTATGGTGGAGACTTGGGTATACAAAATTGTGTGCTACACCATTTCATTCATACTAATTTTTGTGTGTGACATTGTTGTATTGCTTGTGCTGCTGCTACTTGTTCCAATAGTTTCCCCTTATGCCATAGATGTCACAAATGTCTCGTGCCCATGACACCATTAAACTATCAGAAGTACACCAAATTCATTAATATATGCCACTCTCTATATAGAAACTCATTTTTTTGTTTCGTGCATAATGTATTTCACTTAATTCATCCTAAAACGTATTACATGCATGTGTATAGGAAAAAAAAAAAAGTAAAACAAAATAACAACTTCAAAAATAGATGTATGTAGCTCCAAAAGCTACATTATCTTCTAAATCCAAAGCTTACACATATGGTTAGAATTCCAATAGTCATCATATCATTTGGAATTCAAAATGAATGGTTGGATGTGAACAAAATGGCAAGTTAAAACAAAATTTTCAAAAAACATGTGTATTTTACTAACCCGACTTGGTGGGGTCATAACTCTTAGCTAAGTGGTCAAAATTTGAACTTCATTATATTGTTGGAAATATCTACAAGAGCTATAAGTTCAATCCCTTGGATGTAGACTATTTCAACCATTTCAAGATACTGATGATAGTCTTGACCCCAAATTTCACTTCAAAAGCCTCCAAAAATGTGATTTATTGGAACGTAGAAAATGCAAAAAAAATATTATTTTGACATTTTTCATTATTGCTTATTGTAGACACCTAAAAAAGTCTCATTAATCTACGCCAATTATTCATCTTGTTAATTAAATATTTTTTTAATTATTTAATTTAACTAATTAAATTCTTCTTAATTAATTTTAATCACATCTCTCCAACATTACTAATTATTCTATTTCTACCTTATTAATCAATTAATCCTTTAACCATTTCTATATAATTAATTAAATATTTATTATTTGATTACTTACAATTTAATCCTTTAATTTAAATAATAACTATTATTTAATTAAATTCAATTTCTAATAATTAAATAATTTTTTAAAATTATTTAATTAACTAATTTATTCTTCTAATCCAAATTCCAAATTTCAAATTTCCCCAAATTTCAATTTCATATTCGAAAATCCAAATTTAAATTATAATGAGAATGAAATGTGAATTTAATGTCAAAATCCTACAACACGTGTTGAAATTCTAACTCCCATTGACTTTCCTGATCAATCAATTCGGTCAACTCCTCAATCTATTCAGTCATCTCCCTAATTAACTCAGTTAACTCTTCAATCACCTTTCTCAACTCTAAATCAGCTTTTCGGAACAGAGTAATCAATTAAGTTAATAGACCAATCATTTTAGTTCACTGATCAATTTAATTAGTTCACTGATCAATCAATCTAGTCAACTCATCAATCAAATGAGTTAAACTCCCAATCAGTTTTGTCTCAAGCAATCTCAGCCATTGATAAATTTTGTTCCAGAATGAATCTCAACCATCCATTCTCATCCTCCAGAATCTATAAATTCAACATCCATTCTCCCAAATTTCTGAACCATTATCTTCAAAATTATTGTGCCATCTTTATGGAGGTACTCCAACGCAACACTGAGAGCTACATAGCAACAATGATGAAGAAGAGCAATGGAAGCCATGAAAGAAATCAATTGAGGGATTTTTAATTATGTTTTATTATGTTCAATTGATTTGATTCCATTTTATTGTTATTTGTGAATTAGTTAATTAGATTAGAGTATTGGTGGTTTACTCTCTTAAATATGATTAAATATGACTAATTTTTTCATAAAACATTCGGTGAACCCGACGTGAACTAACAACAACTGACCTTTTTTTTGTTTTCTGTGCATTTCCAGGTTATAAGTACAAATTTTCATATTCGTGTCCAAAATTTCGCATTCGCTATAACAATTTCGCATTTGTATCAACATAATTTCGCATCCGTTTCAATAGAATTTCACATTTGTAATTTTTTAAAAATTCACTGTTTCATATTCGTGTTAACTATTTCACATTTGCACTAACTATTATGCATTTGTTCTATCTATCAATTTTGCATAATCAATCTAGCATTTCGTATTTGTTTTGACAGAAATTCGCAAGAGTTCTGTCAAAATTTTGCATTAGTAGTAGTAGTATTTTGCATCAGTATAGTCTATGTTTTGCATTCGTTTAAATTAGTTGCGCATTTGTCTGGTAAAATAGGAAGTTTATATTTTTGGTTTTTCCATTTTGTTCTGGTTTTCTGGTGTTACTGATTTTTTGTGTGTAGCATGTGGTGAGGAAAACAGGGAAGGCACAAACAGTCCAAGACTCTTATTTAAACTACTAACTTGTGGATTACAGGGTTTCCTTGATTGACTTCTACTGTTGCTCACATTTGGATTTTCGTGCTTTAAAATAAACCTATGTATGCATTTCACATTTTGATTTGGGCTTAAAAATGGACATGGATTTGTTTTATGTTTATATTAGATCACACATTGCAATGCTTTAAGGTTAATAAATCTTGTTTCCTGTGTTTGGAGCGCTTGCTCATTTCGTAGGGTGAACCCACAGTTGCATGAAGTACCTTTCCACCCGCCTTTGAGGTCTTGGGTGATAGGGAATAGTGACGACACCCAATTTTTATTTTAGTAGTGAGGAGTATCTTTGATTGGGGACTTCATCACCCCACAAAGGTATCTCGAATTGGGACACGTTGGTGATATCAAGTCTCTCAACGCTATCTTGAGCGGGTTTTCCGAGCTGCTATATAAATATGTTGGTCAAGTGGTTGGAGCATTGAGTGAATTTGACGTATGTGGAGGTCCCCTTTGCATAAGTTTAGTTAAAGCATTAAGTGGCTTGCTTCAAGAATCCGCAGTTGGATTGGTGATCCCTTGGAACTATACTACGAGTCAATTGTTTTAGTTAACCCAAAATCCCACATTTGATGGTTCAGGGAGTGCATATCGTACCTCATAGATACCTCTCATGTACCCATCTTGATGAGACATGAATCCCCGGTCATAAGATCTTTGGATCTTCGGGGTAAGAGAATCTGGTGTGCCTGAGAAATGTGTGCCACGGAGTGGAGCCAGTGCTACCAGAATCTCTATCAGTCCGTCTTGTATGAGGTATTTTATTGTAGAGGCCCCATTGAATTGTTTCCTATATCCAACCTAGGTTGTAAATGCTTTTCTCATGTGTCTAATTTGTTCAATGTTTTAAACTAGTAAGGGTCAATCCTTTTTGGGCCAATCTAGGCCCTTTTGCTCACGTAACTTGTATTTTTTAGAGTTGTCAAAAACAAGTCCATTTGACCATACTGTCTTTGCTATTTGTATACAGTGTTCTCAAAGTCTCTCAAAAACAAAATTTATGCTCAAACAAGGTCATAGAAAACCAAATCAATCAACAGAAAATTTGCCAGACAAGTTCCTCAATTCAAAACAAAAACATCTTATTCACATCTTTTGCAATCATAGGTTTTTCCAAAGTCCTTAGTCCTCATCTTGCATCTAATCCAAAATCAGAAGAAATGAGTCCTGAAATAAATCAAGATCAAGAATGAACCCTTTCGTCTAATCCAATTTTTTATCAAGATCCCACCTAGCAAGAGTCTTATGTTGACCCCCTAATCTTTTTGTATTTGATCAGGATTAAATTGGGAAAATATTGAAATCTAATTTTTCCAAAATTTTATATGTTTTAGTAAATTGCAATTTTGAGGGTCTTCGGTGCATTTTTGGACAAATATGGTGCGGAAACATGACGAGACATCATTGATGTTTTTGAAATTTGGTTCTAGATTATTTGAGTACCTTTCCAACGCATCAAACGGTTTGTAATTCGGAGCTAGGATGAGAAAGTTATGCCTTCTCAAAGTGGACTGAAATTTTATATTTAGTTTTTTTGATAATTTTGATAGTTTTAATAGTTTAATTGTAATAAACATTATGATGACTCTTCATTTCAAATTCCAAGGGATTTGTGTGACCCTTGGGATACATTCGACTTGTATAAACTCCAATTTTGAATAGAATGGAGACAGTTTTTTTGGTTTGCAATCTTCTTGTTGTCAATTTCTTTTGTGTTGAAATCTACAATACCGCAAGTATCACACTAGGTATTGTAATCTGGTTTTCATAAATCAGATCAGTATTCCATCCACAATGATCCCTTTCCATCTTGAGAGCAAAGTGTCTTTTTAAGTCCCATTCAACACCCACCTCCTAAGCAAGATCTTGATATCTGTTCTATCCCTTCCAATGATCCAATTCAAAATCAAGAGCGAAGCACAAACTCCGATGACCCTATTCCAAGTCAAGATCAAAGTATCCCTTCTTCTAAATCCAAGCATACATAGTCCCTATCCTCCAAATCCATTTTAGGTCCTTTTTATCCAAAATCAAAGCCTTCCTCCCTTCCATGCATATTAGGATCCTATGTCCCTCCATCCACTATTCATATGATCCCTATCTCACAATTCAATTATCCTATCGTTAATCAAGATAAAAAAAGGCACACATCTTTGAGCACCTTCCAACCATTTACCTACATTAAACTGTCCAAAAGACCTCCATATCATTCCTAATCATCCATGAATCCCATTCCCTTTGGAAGAAATTTGGATGTCAAGAATAGAATCCACAAGTCCAAAAATCCACATACATCCAAAGATCAACATGTCCAGTCTAAAAGGCATGTCAAATGCAATAATTTGATCCAAACGCAAAAAGAAATATCGAAAAGGGTACAAAGGCCCATTATGAGATAAGAAAAATAAAAAACCATGTGGGTTCCTAAATTGCTCATAGAAGCAATGTGTTCCAAAGAACTAGAAGGAAAAGAAAAATCAAAATCAATGTGGATTCCCATAAGAACATTATGTCCCAAAGGAAAATCAAAATTGGCATCCAGACTTGTTATTCCAAATGCTTCCCTCAATCATTTGTCTACACATATCCCACTTTCCAAATCTATTACTCCATTTCCTTCATCCATTTTGGGTCCTTATGTCATGAATTCCACATCCACTCCTCCATCAAAACCTCAAAATCCAAAATCCACTTTTCCTTCATCAATCCACCACCCCTCAAGGGGTGTGCCAACTTTGATCTTGAAAACATTTCTATCCATCCAATCGCAAATAATCCAACATCCTAGATCTACTATCCAATACCTCTTTTTCATCCTTCCATCCCTCCCATTCAATCCTTTGCATACATTCTTCATATGTGAAATAGGAATTTATGTCATTTTGTCCATGCTCACCATGATCAATCTTATGTTCGATCCATTTCCTAGATATATATTCATGAAATGCTTTAGAATCTAAGGTTGTTCCTCTTTAACAATATCTTTTGGTTGGGATGTGTACTCGATCCAAAAAAGAATCACTTATTGTATCTTGATATCGATGTCTTTTGATTACTATATCTTACACACTTAATTAATTGCCCTAAGTCATTGTGGTTTCTTAGGTGAAGACGTGGCTAGTGAAAAATCTAAAATCCTACTTCAATGCCACTATAATTATGTAACCAATGTGAGCTTCATTGCTTACAAGCCAATGCATAAAAGAATAAGTGACGAGAGAAAAAAATATCAAAATATCAAAACAAAAGCATGAGCAAAAAAATAAATATCGAGAAAAGAAAAGAAAAAAATGCATGGAATGCAATATGAAAATGCTTGGCTTTGGGAACATACGAGTAACTCCATCAGGTCTATGGATGCCTGGCTGGCAATGGAACAATATTCATGAGATTATATAGGTATCTTCATTGGAGCTATGGACACTTGCCGACATCAAGACTCTATCCAAGATGCTTTTGAAGTCAGGATAACTCGCGTAGCTAGTCACATCGAAATCTAAAGATTACAATGATCATATGAGACAAAATAAACTCACTTGCACACACATAGGTAATCAAAGACTAAGTACCTTGGTCCAGTTTGGGTTTCTTCTTCCCTTTGGAGTATGTTTCCTAGTCAATAGATATGTTCGGTTGAATTTTTCAAAGGTTCTAAGTGTGGGTTGGGTGTCTAACTTTGAAATGTTCGGGAACAATTATTCAAGTGGCGCTAGATGTTCTGATGATTTCACACATCACCTTTTTGCAAATGGAGACCTCTATACTTGGGGCAAATTTCATCCACTCTATCCTTCTGGTCACATCTCCCATTACCCTTCTTCTACTATCCATCACCCTATTTGCATCCATCTTGTTTTTCCATCTTTGATCTTGACAAAGCTAAGGATCTTTATAAGCATCAAGCATCCTCTTTGCTTCAACTTATCCATACCCTCTAGTTCATATCCCTTATCCTATCTATTCCTTGCTTCCATCATCCATTACTACCTATGATATTATCTATCCATATCTTATCTCCATCCATATCCCTTTTTTTCCATCCTTGATCTTGATCAAAGCTAAGGACAAAAACAATGCAAAAAAATGGTTTCAAAAAGCTCTTGACATGTCCCTTCATATGGATCACATGTCATTGCCTTACACTATAAAATCTCTTAGCTTGGAAACATGTTATCTCATCGCGAGATAGTCCTTGGAAACCAACTCACTTTGATTCATAATAAGCTAGACATTGGGGCAAATAAATACATCTTGCTTGCAATCCAAAAACATCTCCAAAATCCAAAAAAAAAAATCCTTAAAGTAAAAAAAAAAGGACCTGAAAAAAAATCCTAAAAATTAGAAAAAGTCTTGAAAAAATCCTAAAAATTAAAAAAATGACCCTAAAAAAAATAGAAAAACATCGAAAAAAATATCGAAAAGAACTAAAAAATAAAAAAAATAATTAATTTTTTTTGCAATAAAGTGTCTCGAAGAAATTAAACACTCTAGTAGATATCCAACAAATACGTCAAACAAAGTTAACAAAAGGATAACACTATCCTATCAACATCTGCAATCAAACCGATCAAACTGTCTTATCAATCAAATCAAGCAACCGTATCAATCAATCATCTTGTCTTAAATAGGGAAGGGTACACTCAAAACTAGACAGATCAATCTGACATAGGGTATTCAAATCTTTGAAACTAGACATTATCAACCATCACATCAAGCAATAAAAAACAAAGGCACAAATCAATATGGCTGTTGGGTTTTGTCTAAGTTAGTCTTTATCTTTTATCAATTGGTGACAGATCATTCCCTATGCAACTCAAGGATGCCCACAAGTGACTAGAGGAGCCAGGATGGGGCTGATCTTTTTCTTTGTTTTCTGTTTGTGGTGTGAACCAATGAAGTTCAAAGGAAATGGTACCTTGGGTGTCTATGTTGGTACCTTCATTCGGAAAGTATCCTATGCAAAAATGAAGTCAAGGATAACTATTCTTGTGAATATCGCACATGCCTTGACCCTTGATGTTACACCCAGAATGGAGGGGTTCACTCCTTGTCTGCAATGTGTTTGTTTCTGCAATGAGATATCATTCACACTTTGGTTCCTTATACCCTAGTTTACAAAGCTCCATTGATATATAATAAGGCTCAATGATGAAAATGTTGCGCTAAAAACTACAGGCACAAGAAGTATTGGTTATGTCTTTTCCAAATTCTTTATCTTATCTATAATTCCATCTCAAATCATTTCCTCATATCAACTATGCTATCCACTAATCAATTCTATTTTCAAACATTCTTCACTTCTTACTAATCATTCTTCATTTCATAATACTTCATCAGTCACATTTTATACAGGATGTGTCCTTCCTGAAACCAGACGTGATCATCTATCTTTGTCTTTTATAGGATGTATCCTTCCTGAAACCAGACGTTTTGATCATCTTTGTCTTATACAGGATGTGTCCTTCCTAAAACTAGACTTGATCTTTATCTAATCAATCAAATCAATCAATCTACAAATCATTCCAACCATCTCTTCTATCCAATCAAACCCATTCATGTCATCAAGTTAATCATTCTTTCATCTTTCATCTAACATTCTTCTGTTGAGAGATCATTCATGCCTTTAATGCACAAACAATCTCTCGAGGGGGCATCTTACCCTATTATTACTGGGGCACGCCGAGGCAAGAATTTTTTAATTTTCTTTGAAACAACGTTGTTCCAACATTGTTTCAAAGAGGGGCAAATGCAGACACCTAAAAACGTCTCATTAATCTATGCTAATTATTCATCTTATTAATTAAATAATTCTTTAATTATTTAATTAAACTAATTAAATTATTCTAAATTAATTTTAATCACATCTCTCCAACATTTCTAATTATTCTATTTCTACGTTATTAATCAATTAATCCTTTAACGTTTGACCACTATGGAGGGGGGGAGGGGGGTTGTACAGGGCTTCTTGGTTTTGTTCTGGGATGAGTTTGGTCTATTACCATGTATAGGGTGTTGTCACACTGATATCTTTATATGGTTTTTTTGATCAAAGACTATAACCAAAGGTTTTCTTTGCCTGGTTCTTTCCTGCCGGTATGCCTGTCTAAACCAGGTTTTTGTTAACACTCTTTATATTAATAAATTTTTTCAGTGGCTTTGCCACTTTTATCACAAATGAAAATTAAATTGTTATTATTTAAATAAATTTAATTTCTAATAATTAAATAATATCTTTAAATTATTTAGTTAACTAATTCATCCTTCTAATCCAAATTCCAAATTTCAATTTCATGTTTCGAAAATCCAAATTAAAATTAAAATGAGAATGAAATGTGAATTTCTTGTCAAAATCTTGTAGCACATGTTGACATTATAACTCTCACTGACTTTCAGTTTGACTGAGCAATCAATTCAGTCAACTCCTCAATCTATTCTGTCATCTCCCTAGTTAATTCTTCAATCACCTTTTTCAACTCTCAATCAACTTTTTGGAAAAGAGTAATCAATTTAGTTAAAAGACAAATCATTTCAGTTCACTGATCAATCAAATCATTTGATTGATCAATCAGTCCAATCAACTCATCAATCAAATGAGTTAAAATCCCAATCAGTTTTGTCTCAAGCAATCTCAATCATTGATCAATTCAGTTCCAGAATGAATCTCAACCATCCATTCTCATCCTTTAGAATCTATAAATTCAACATCCATTCTCCCAATTTTTTGAACAACTATCTTCAAAATTATTGTGCCATCTTTATGCAGGTACTCTAGCGCGATACTAAGAGCCACACAACCATAATGATGAAAAAGAGCAATGGAAGTCATGAATGAAATCAATTGAGGGAATTTTAATTATGTTTTATTATGTTCAATTGATTTGATTCCATTTTTTATTTATTTGTGGATTATTTAATTAGATTAGGGTATTGGTGGTTTACTTTCCTAAATTTGATTAAATATGATTATTTTTCTGTAAAACACTTATGCCAATGCCATCCAAGTTCTTTTGGATTGCTACTAGATCAACTAATGTTAAATGGTGCTATTGTGATGTTATCACTTTCTCCTTTGTTGACCTTGTTGGAAATTTGAGTTGTTGTGACTTGTTGTCGTTGACTACTAATTTTACATTAAACACTAACAACCTTATGAGAAATTCAATGATGGGGGACCTTTTGCGCGAGATTCACTGAATAACCTCCAAGTTTGAGAAGCCGACTCTTCATACAATTGGGGGAGAAAAGGGGGAGAAGAAAACTTAAAAAGCTACACTACTTAGGCGATACGCCAAAATATTTTTAGGATATTAGCAGCACATAAAACCCAGATACAAGTAGTTTTAAGGTCCATTCAACAATCTACGCTCAACACCATTTGAGAAGATAATTAAACCAAACTCATTCAACATAATATGCCATTCACCATTCATCCAACATATAACAAGTCCTAAAACATAGTTTAATCCATAGAGTCTCACAACATATATCATAGAAGTTACTAAATTCGAATATAGCACAGACGTTAGTCTATTAAGCTTCAAAAAAAACAACCATAAAGGCCATAGGCACAATCTGGTATGTCTGTCCTTCACAAAATTTAATTAACATAAAGGCTTCTTCAATGAGCCAAAGTCTAATAAATTCTCCAAAGTCTAAACCTCTAAAAAAGCAAAAAAAGGCCTATAAATAGCTTTCGGCCTTCAACAAACAACAAGAAAACATCAGAAAAATCCTAGCAACTGCTTCCGATCACTAATCTTCCCTTGTGGCACTCACAGAGATGCATGCAAACGAAAACGACCTTTGATGTTGTTACTCCAACCGTGCCATGGTGACCCCTGCACCTGCCAAACAAGAAAATTGTGGTGCAAACAACATTCTGGTTCACGAACCATCAAAGAAGACACGCGACAACTCGGGGGAGACCTAAAGTCGAACGCAAAAAGGGAACTGGAACATGCAACTCTGAGGCGCCAAGTACCGCTGCTAGCATTATAAAGATGGTGGGGCCAGAAAACATACGCCGAGGAAAAGACCTGCACCACGTGACAACTCCACGTTCTCTCAACACAGGACGAGAAAAGCAAGCCACTTAGAGCAACACCGAGACACCACTTGGCATGCACATGAGTGATTGGGAGAGGGGGCCAAAAATTAAAGGGGCCGAAACTTTACTAAAATGCCGCACATGAACCACTTTGAAAGAATATTAACATTTCTTGGCGACTAAATGGGGAATTTTGCGTGCGAAATGTTAGGACCCAAAATTGCTGGTTCAGAGACCAGACTTTATAATTGAACACGAAAAAGCAGATCAAAGACCCGTTGCAACGGAAACCAATCATCCTCAGAGGGTAACACTTGAGTTTCCAGATCCTGGCAATTCTGGTCCAAACAGATCACTTCATCAAATGGCAAGCTCGTTGGTTCATAATGGACCATCTTCAGGAGTGTGTAGAACTGGGCCAGGGGGTGCAAGAGCCGCTCAACTTCCTCCATTGAAATAGGACTACTAAGGCTTGTAGGAAAGTCCGATCTTGCTGCAACTACTCAATTTGGCTCATGACTTGCTCAATCCCTAACATGAAGCCATCTGCAGAAAAGGTGAAGGCAAACCCAGGAACACAAACTTCTCTACACACCGCTTGATGTCTGGAACTGAAATCCTCAAGGACTCAAGTGCTGTTGATGCTTGGATGGTTTCTCTATGTTGGTTAATGAAAATTTTGTCCTTCCTGATCAATTTTTTGCGATCTACAACCCCTTTTCTCTTAATTCATCATCTAAAGAAGCATACAACAACTAAATCAAACTCTGGGCCACGGGGAGCTTAGGACCAATGAAAAGCGTAATGTTGTCAATAAGAGTGCCCGCTCCAACATAGAGAAATTATGCTTCACCTAGGAACCTCAGCATAGGCTACACCAAAGAATAATACTGCTTAATCTTCTCCCAATGAGAAACATATAATTCTTCCACGATCGAGGAGAGATCCTGAGGAACTTCCAGAGGGGGAGGAAGATGAGATAAGCACACGATTTCATTGTCCTTCGCTCTTATCTCATTTTGGATATTTTTACATCTGTCCTACTCATGGGCCACCTGATGTTCCAAAGACAGGATCTTGGTACCTCCATCTTGAAAAGCTTCTTGAAGTTGTGCTACGTGATCCTGCTCTTGTTGTAAAAATCCCTTTGTATCTTGGAATTTATTATTAGTCTGTTCCAGGTTACTCTGCATCTCACGCGCTTCTGTTTAAAACTTTTCTCTCTCCTCATAAAGTGTGACCTGTGCCTTGCTCAGCTGCTGAGCGTATTCCTCCTTTAGGCGAACCTCTTCCCACAGCTGAGCTTGAATCTAGGTAGCATCTCTAGAAGCTGCTTTTAGATGCTGTATCTCTTGCCCCTTCTCTTGCAATTCTTTTAGTGCCACATTCCTCATCGCCTCTTGCCCTTTCAATTGAGAATTCACGTCGTTCAGGGCGGATTGCAACTTCCCTTTTTCAGAATTGGCTTGAGTTAACAAGCCTTGCAAGCGGTTTATTTCAGTACTTCTAGCTTTGTCCTCCTTCCTCTGATTATCCTAAGATTCTCTGAGGTGGATGAGCTCTGCTTGCATTTTGTCGAGGCAAAGAGTTTTCTTGATGAAATCCAAAGACACAACCTTCAAATTTTCTTCCATCATTTCTACTTTATCCATTGCCGTAGCGTTGAAGAGATTAACCCCGACAACATGTAGGGTGTAATCATTGGGCCTCATTTGGGCCTCCATCTTGTTGACCTTTGGGAACACAGTTGCAAAGAGGAGACTATTATTTTTCTCGCTGAAATGTGTCTACACATGCGATCGAGTTGGCTTGGCACCATCCTTCTCCTTTGTCTTGTGTACTCGGCTAATCTGTGTAGATTGTTGGTATTTTGGTATGGTTTTGTCATTGATGTCAACACCTACTAAATACACCTACTTTGGAGATCCAGCAACATTCACCGACAAACAGTAAACTGTGCAACAATTACCGTTGTATGATTAATCGGCAGGATATAATGTTCATCGGTACCTACAATGACATGGAAGACACTTGGTAATGTCGAAGACATCATGTGGACACTTTATTTGGAAGTAATAATCATTGGTATATTCTTATTTGCCTATTTGCTTTTACTGACAAATAGGTCAAGGTTATCTAGGGTTACACCAACAGGTTTATCTTTTCCAGATCAGCATGGCACGCTATGGAGATGATTTATTATTGTTGTAAATGCATTAAGCCGACATGTTCAATCGGTTATTGCATCGGATATTGTATTGTTTGTAAAATGTTTTTATTGTAATATCTTGTAGAGCCAACCTACTAAAATTGGTCTTAGGGTATGATATAAATGTAAGATCTTATTTGTAAGATCAAGTGTGGAATGCGAAAAAGATTTAAGAAAAGGTATATGCCAGATAAAGCAAAGGCATACACGAAGACATCATTTGAAGGTGAAGTTAGGTTTTTGTAGAAGCATATCAACATTACATTGGTACTGAATGTAGCATATGAAGATGCTATTTTGTGCAGTACATTCTTATTGGATTTAACCATCCAACTATAGTCAGTGTGACTCCCATTTGTGATTGAGCAGTGAGCTCTAGGCTGTTGGCCTTTCTGCATGTGCAGACCCCTCTTGTACACTTACTATCTGTAGTAGTATCATCTGATTGTGGGTAAGGTTTCCCACCGTGGTTTTTCCCCTTATAGGGTTTCCACGTACAAATATTGGTGTCATGTGTTGTAAATGACTTTGTGCTTATGTTTCATGCATTAATTCTTACCGGTATAGCAATTTACTGTCAACACTGTCTACCGGCATACTTAACTAATTTACCAGTATTAAGCATTTAGTTGGTTAATAAGTTTTTCATTTGAATTTATTAGACAACTGATTCACCACCCCCCCCCCCCCCCCCCCTCTCAGTTGTCTCTGGGACCTACAATTGGTATCAGAGCCTAGTCCTCTTTTTGCAGAAGTTTAACAACTTGAGGAGATCCAATGTCTACTAATTATTTCAGAAAGGATAGTCCTAAACTTGATGGAACCAACTATGGGATATGGAAAATCAGAATGGAGACACATCTGAATTGCATTGGTAAAGACATCTGGGAAGTTACTAAGAATGGTTATACTGCCGTTGTAGCTGGTTAGACTGCTCCCACTACTTTAGCTAAAGATGAAGAAAATGATTGCAAAGCAAGAGAAGCACTCTTGAGCGCATTATCAGATCAACAAATCATGGGATTATCAGATAGGTCCACTGCAAAAGCTATTTCGGATCATTTGGAAACACTGAATGAAGGGGATTCCACAGTCAAAATTGCAAAACTTGAAAGCTTCCGAGTCAGGTATGAACATCTGAAAATGGAAGAAGATGAAAGGATTTCTGCTTTTATGGAAAGAGTAAATGAAATTGTCTTAGGTATCAAATGTTGTGGAGGAACCTTGAGTGAAGATGAGATTGTTTCAAAAATCTTAAGAGGTTTGCCACCGGCATATAAAATGAAGGTTACTGCTATAAATGAGTTGAGAACAATCCTAATACATCAGTAACTAGGGATACATTGATTGGAAAACTTTCAGCCTTTGAAATTGAGGAATTTGGTCCTGTTACTACTATAAAAACTGATTTGGCCTTCAAAGCATCAACATCATCTGCTCCATCCTTTGACAAATCAAACTGGAGAGCCTTTTATGCAAGAGAACTTGAAGAAACCAGGAAGGAGAATGAAGAGCTTGAAGAACTTGAAGCACTATTTGCAAGAAAAATGCCAAAAGGCGCAATTGGAAGTAAGTATGAAGGTAAAACACCCTTTAAATGTTTTAACTACAATAAGATTGGTCATATGGCTTCAAGATGCCCTGATAGACATGCTAGACTAAGAGAAGAAGCTAGAAGAACATACAAACCTAATCCTGAATATCAGAGATACAGATTTAAGAAAAATAAAGATAAATCTTGTTACATTGCTGATGAAGGTGTGACTGATGATTCTGATGAGGATCCAACAGACAATGGATGGGTCTTTGTTGCTATAACAGAAGATCAACTGGTACCTATTGCTCAATCCGTAGAACAAGCCCTAGCAGCTAAAGTTGAATCAAAGGATGAATGGATTATTGAATCAGGATGCTCACATCACATGACTGGAGACAAAGGTGAATTCTTGAACTTTCAAGAATACAATGGTGGTTTAGTAAGATTCGGAGATGACAAAGCCTGTTCAATCAAAGGTAAGGGTTCAATATCTCTTGATGGTAAACATAACACTGACAATGTCTACTATGTTGAAGGATTAAAACATAATCTTTTAAGTGTTGGTCAATTAGTTGAGAAAGGTTTTTAGTTACAATTTAAAAATGGAAAATGCAAAATCATGAATAGAACTAGTTTGGAAATTTCAACCGGTAATCAAACTAGAGGTAATATTTTTCATTTGAATAATAGTGAAAAGGCATGCTTAATTGCACATATAGATGAAAGTTGGCTATGGCATAAAAGACTATGTCATGTAAATTTTGATTGCATGGTAAAAATCAGTACTTCTAAGGCAGTTAGAGATCTACCTAAAATTGTGAAACCTCAGAATACAATTTGCAAGGAATGTCAATTTGGAAAACAAGTTAGAGCTAGTTTCAAAAGTATTCCAGAAAAATCCAATAATGCCCTTGATTTAATTCACACTGATTTATGTGGTCTAGCTAGAACTAAAAGCTTACAAGGTTATAGATATTTCATGCTAATTATTGATGATTATTCTAGAATGTGTTGGGTTACTTTTCTCAGAGAAAAATCAGAAGCACTTGGGAAGTTCAAGCTACTCAAAGCAATGGTTGAAAATGAAACCGGTAAGAAAATTAAATGTTTAAGATTAGATCAAGGAGGAGAATTCACATCTAAAGATTTTAATGCATTCTATGAAGTAAATGGAATCAAAAGACAGTTATCAACACCTCAGACACCACAACAAAATGGAGTTGTTGAAAGAAAAAACAAAACCATTTTGGATGCAGCAAGAAGTATGTTATCAGAAGCAAATCTACCACATGTATACTGGAGAGAGGCAGTAAGCACTACTGTCTATACATTCAACAAAGTTCACATCAAAGGTGAAACCGGTAAGACCCCTCATGAACTATGGTTTGGTAATACTCCTACTCTTAAGTATTTCAGAATTTTTGGAAGTAAATGTTATATTAGAAGAGATGAGTATATTGGCAAGTTTGATCCTAGAAGTGATGAAGGAATATTTCTTGGTTATTCATCTAAAAGTAAAGCATATAGATGTTTTAATAAAAGATTACAGAAAATTGTTGAGAGTACAAATGTAAAGTTTGATGAACAATTCAGAGGAACTTCAAGGTATATAGACTTTGAACTGGAAACAAAAATTATGACAAATATAAATCCACTGGTACAGAATGATGATCCAGTTACTCCGGTATCATCAAAGGATTCCACAGTAATTGAAGAACAACAACAGAGTAAGACACCCCAGTATGTAAGACTGAATCATTCTGAAGATCAGATAATTGGAAGCAAATTTAAAGGAGTCACGACAAGAGGAAGATTGACAAATGAAGAGGTATGTCTTATTTCTCAAATTGAACCATTATCTGTCAATGAGGCATGTGAAGATAAATTTTGGATTAAAGCTATGAAAGAAGAATTAGGACAAATTGAGAAAAATAAAAATTGGACATTAGTTCCCCGGCCTAAAAATAAAAATGTAATTAGAACCAAATGGGTATTTAGAAACAAACTCAATGAAGATGGTAAGGTTGTCAGAAATAAAGCAAGACTAGTGTGTAAGGGATATTCTCAGAAAGGAGTTGATTACAATGAGACCTTTGCACTGGTAGCCAGAATTGAGGTAGTTAGATTATTCTTGACTTTTGCAGCTCACAAGGATTACAAAGTTTATCAAATGGATATTAAATGTGCATTTTTGAAAGGAGATCTTGAAGAGGAAGTCTATATTGAACAACCCAATGGATTTTCCTTGACAGATGACAATGATATGGTTTGCAGATTAAGAAAAGCTCTGTATGGATTAAAACAAGCTCCAAGAGCTTGGTATGCAAGATTGGATAAGTATCTTTTAAAGATTGGTTTTACTAAAGGAAATGCAGATAGCAATTTATATTACAAAGTAACTAATGATGACATCTTGATTATGGAAGTATTTGTTGATGATATAATCTTTGGAGGAGAAGATCGATTATGCAAAGAATTTTCTCTTGAAATGCAACAAGAAATTGAAATGTCTATGATTGGAGAAATAAAATTCTTTTTAGGATTGCAGATTTTACAGACTGATAAAGGCATATTTTTGAGTCAATCTAAGTACTTGAAAGAACTACTTAAGAAATTTGGGATGGAGAACTCTAAACCGGTAAGCACACCTATGACTACAAATGACAAATTATCTCAAAGGGATGAATCTACACCTATTAATCCAACTAGATACAAATCTATGATAAGAGGTTTACTGTATTTGACACAAACCAGACCTGATATTATGAATGCAGTATGTATAGTTTCTAGATTTTAGAGTAATCCTAAGGAAAACCATGAATCAACAGTAAAAAGGATTTTTCGGTACTTACAAGGCACAACAAATCTTGGATTATGGTATCCTAAAGATGAAAATTTTGATCTATATGCATACACAGATGCAAATTGGACAGGAGATGTGGATGATAGAAAAAGCACCACTGGAGGAGCATTCTTTCTTGGAAAGAGATTAGTTTCTTGGTTAAGTAAGAAACAGAGCTGTACATCTTTATCAACAACAGAATCAGAATATGTTGCAGCAGCAACAAACTGTACACAGGTACTTTGGCTTAAGAAAATGTTGAAAGACATAAAGGTAAAATGCAAGGAACCTATTACTATATATTGTGATAACACTGCAGCAATTGATATATCTAAGAATCTAGTTGTAATGCCCCGCCAGGAAACCCCTAAGGGTTTAAGTTAAAAGCACTCAATTAGAGTGTAAATTTTTAAAAATAAATAAATTAGAGCGTTAAAGCAAAGTTACAACATTAAGATAGTTGAAGTTAACTCAATTCATAATTAGACACGACATTAAAATACATTGGAGTTATCTGTCAACTTAGATATCACAGCGGAAGGCTCAAACAATCCTAAGGAGTTTCCTAACGCGATTACATAACCTTACACCTAACTCTACTTGCGTCATTGGATTCATTAAACTGGATATCTTATTTACGAGATATTGCATAGATCTTGATTATATAGGTGTTCAACAGCCTGACCTCTTATAATTTTAGGAAACATTCATTTTCTTTGGTGGTTAGGAGGCCTTTGGTAGATTATTTATTTCAGTGCACTTAAATTCATAATTTCTTTTAGAGGTCTCCAATTGGTTCCAAGCGTTTAATATAATGAGGTTCATTCAGTAGGTTTTTAAGATAACCATCCACCCTTGACGTCATCCTTTAATGCTATAAATATGCTTAATGAGATTCATTCGTTTAGGGTTAAACTACGATTAGTAAAGCGAGGGTTCCATCATTTGATTTTAAGGGATTCACTCACATTTGATATCCTTCTTAAATATTAAAAGCATGGTTGATAAGAGAAATTCATTCCGTAAAGATTAACTACAGTTAATAGAATGAGATTCCCTTCGTTAGATTTCGTGCATAGCCGACTGATGAGTTAATATTCTTTTATGAAAGGTATAATGCGAGTAGTCATAGAATTCATTAGAAGTTTTAAAATAATACTATTAGATGGCTAGAATTCATTGCGTTTAAAATGTACTTGAGCCACAAGAGTTCATCCTTTAACTTTAAGATATAGTTAGCAAGATAATATTTAACATTTCAAGATTAAAGTATAAGTTCCAAGAGATGTTCTTTCATTAGGTTGGAATTACCATTATCTTGTGGGATATCACCCCTTTTTTTTGTGCTAAATGAAGATAATGTGAGGGAGGTTCTTTTACTAGATTTAATGTGTCAACAACTAATTGAATCCCTTCTTTTTAGTTCATCCTTAACAATCGTAAAGAAATTCATTTGTTGGGGTTATAATTAGGGTGGACTAGTTGAGTTTCACCAATTATCAAGTTAAATTTCGGTAAGGTTGCTTTGATAAGATTAAACGTAAATGACCAAACAACTATATCCAATATAATGAAACATAATTAACATGACGTTTCCCATTCTAGTTCAGTCTTAGCAAACATGAGGGATTCCTTTTATAAAGATTAACATATGGGTTTTCTAGTTGGGTTCACCCGGTTATAGAAGTAATCTGGTGAGGGTTATTGATTATAATTACAACATAAATTACTAAGTATATTCATTCAATATACAACATGAATACTTGATTGAGTCCACACGATTTTCAAATTAATCCGGTGAGGATTATTGTTAAGATTAAAACGTGAAATAACTTTACAGATTTATCCAATGTAATGAAAAATAATTGACATGGCGTGATTCATTTTCTAAGGTAAAAAGATAGATGTTTATACGATGTCCATCTTCTAGATTTCAATCTACGATTTTGTGACATGTATTTTAACTTTGCTTTCCCTTTTACATTCAATCCATTAACATACTTATTAACAAATTAATCCAGTGTAGTAATTCTAACTAGATTTCTTCCACCATTACAATTTAAATTAACATTATCAAATTACTTTTTTTTTTTTTTACAACTTTAATTACAATATTTTAAATACTTTGCCATAATCGTAGCTCACAATGTTTACGAAGTTAAATAACTACATTTATCCAGATGTTTAATATTATGCACTTAAATTTGAATTCGTTAAATTTCCATCATACACTCATGCAAGAATACAACCATTCGTGATAATTTAAAACATAAAACCAAGTACACTATAAACATCGCATAACACAGGAATGATCTCGGAGTTCACCCCGGATGGGCTACATCTCCGGGTCTGCTCAACTGCAAGACCCCTTTGGTATTTAATATAGTTAAGGTTACATATTTACATGTCTTTACAACTTTGCCCTTTAGGCGAACACATACACTATTCAACATCTACCCCGATTGATCATTACATAGTTATCCCTTTAAAAAAACGGGTCAAATTGATTTATAACCAAAAGAAGACAACAAACCTAGATTCTATTGCTTGACGGTAGCCTAACTAAGGGGTTTAACCGACTTATAACCAACCACTATCATAACAAGTCTTGCCATACCATAACCAAATTCTATTATAGAAATTTAAACCTACATAAGCAAGTCCGGAAGAGGTGTTCGTTTACCATATCTGTCTAACCATTAATGCCAAACAAGTTTAGAGATTTGATAATTTAACTTTTATTCAAAAATTCGTATGAGTCCACCATGACTATTTAGTCCATGTAAAAAAATAAGTGTTAACTTGAGTATGCTGAAACCAATATGAAATTTAAAAGAAAACTTGTATTCAAGTATGGATTTACTAATGCTGATTCCCTAAAGTCCAATATATTAATTTATAATCCAAGATTAATAGTATAAGTAACTGAATTTAAAATTGAATAATAACAAAGAACTAAATGTAAATCCCCTTATACTAACCTTGAATTCACTTGCTAATATGATTCTTCTCTATTTTTTTATTTATTTTTATATCTTATAAGCATATATTCATTTATTTATTTTTAAAACAATTATATAAAATAAATAAAAATAAATAAATAATTTAAAAATGAAATACGATAAACCTTTTTTTTTTAAATTTAAAAAGAACAAAATAAGGAGTGGGAGGGTACCCACGTGGACACCCACGTGGGCCCTCCCCCCTGGCAGCCTAGCTACCATTGGTAGCGCTGCTACCAAATGGTAGCAGGCCGCTACCTTTGGTAGCGCTGCTACCATTTGGTAGCAGTCCGCTACCTCTGGTAGCGCTGCTACCATCTGGTAGCAGTAGCTACCAGTGGGCATGGGGGTGCAATAACCTTTTTTTTATATATTTTTTTTTTATTTTGTTTTATTTTATTTAAAAAAAAACAAATCTCTGGTAAAATACAATACCAGATCCAAATTATTTTATCATTCCAAACCCAGACCAAAACTGCCTGAGTGCAGTCCACAATTTGCTAATGAATATTTATAGATAATTTTTTTTAAAACAAGGAAAACAATGTATGTAAATAATACAAATAAAATGTATGATTATCTCACCAAAACACAGTCTGAAAACACAAATTTAAAGTATTTTCCAGCAACCCCATTTTGAAAAAAAAACAAACACACTCACAACCATTTCTCCCTTTCTTTTTTTTCTTTTCTCTCTTTTTCATTCTCAGAATATTATGGATTTCAAAAGAGGGCAAAATAGAAGAGTCTTTGAAAAATAACCAAGCCTTCAACCAACTGAAAACTAAATCTTAATAAACACTCATGGGTAGCAATCCTCTCTATTTTTCCAGCATTTCATGGAGGGCATAACAATAAACAAAAGGGGAGATTAAAATTTCTTACCTCCAAACGCTTTCCAGGAAGAGATTTTGATGAAGATGAGCTCCCAAATCAGCTACTCTCATTCCTCATCCCTCTCCAAAATCCCCAATCTCCCTTGCAAGAACCATGTTTTCCCAAAAAAAAGACCAAAGGCCAAGAAGCCCCCCTAAATGCTTACCAAACAAGATTAAAAAGAAAACCCTAATTTTTGCCCTAATTTCAATTTTGAAATTAGGTATTTATTTTTAAAATAAAATGATTGAAAGTCCCAAATGGAAGTCATTCATTACCTTTATTTATTAATCGTATATGTTTTCCCCTATTAAAATTAAAATGCTTCTTTTTCTTATTGAGTTTTAAATTTTAATTTCTTAATATCGATTTAGGCCTACATTTATATTTTGGGACTACTTACCGGGTAAGGCGTTTTGATTAAATTTTAATTTTCTAAAAATCAATCTTTTTATACTATATCAACTATACAAGTAAAAAGGAAATAATTTCGTTTAAATAATAATAATTTATCCCTTTTCTTCCAAAATGCGAAAATGAGTAATTTATTTCCATCTCCCAAACGACTTAAAAAATTTTCCTTCTAAAATGCATAATTTATTAAAATCGTAGTTATTAAAATTAACTATTAAATTAACTCGCTTCAACAAAATAAAGCGACATTTTTAAATAAATGGCTAATCTAATGCAAGAGTTTAATTTATTCTAATTTCTCAACTACAATTGCGTAAATGTTACAAATGCGTAAATGAGCACGCTAATCCAAGTTAAAGACCTTACGCTTACTACATTAATAATTTAAAGCAATCTCTTAAATTAATGATTTATCATACAAAGGAAGCTACCCATTTAAATTTCTAAATTGCTATTGTTCTCGTCTACTCATAAATTTTGAATTTAATACTTAGGACAACAAACCTCACTTACCTCGCGCAAGGCACGCAAATCGAGGAAGTCCTCCAAGTCTCTCGACATGCATCCCAATGAAATGCAAGCCCCACGAATCCACACACGATGCTCACCTAACCATGGCTAAGGCAAGACGAGAGTTATATGACCACTAAATCCGAATTCAAAAGATGAAGGAGCATACTCAACCTTGCAAATTCCAAAGAGATGAACCTTGCCCTAAGCGGTGTTGTACCTGCAAATCTCCTGCACCCATGAATTCATACAAGCATGCATATACAAATACATATTCAATGAAGACGTTAGCTCAAGATTTATCACAAGGGTTAGGAACAATTACATTTACACGAGAATCGATGCAAAAGCACAATAATATGTATGCTCAGTTTATTTATATTATCTAAACTACACATTGCATATCGGTTAATCTACCATTCGAGAATGCCACATAGGAAGTCAATCAAGGTTAAACGGGTTTTAAAAGTCCGACTAGGGTATGGGCATTACACTAGTATTACATTCTAAAACAAAACATGTTTCTATCAAACTGAATTTTCTAAGGGAAAAAGTTGAAGAAAAGGAGATAAAACTGGTTTATGTGAATACTAAAGAACAACTTGCAGATATTTTCACAAAACCTTTGCCTACAGAAACTTTTGAGTATCTCAGAGATCAGCTTGGAGTCATACCTCCACCGGTAGAGACTTAGACAATTGATGATTGTCATCAACCGGCAGAATTAAATGGACAAATCTTTTATTCCAGTATTTGATGAGGAAGCTACTTCTCAGGGGGAGTAGTTGGTATTTTTGTATGGACTTACATTTTATAGCTTTGGCATTTGATGTCAAAGAGGGAGAGATATATGGAAAACCACATTATCAATTGAGGAGAGATATCTATGGTGAAAATTGGTACAAGATAACATAAAATAACTCATGTTGCTTCCAGGGGGAGAGATTGTCACTTTGAAGAGATTGTTGGTTTTACACTTGGCATTTCTGTTTTGGCACTTTGATGGTTTTTCCATCTTGTGTTGCCATCAATGCCAAAGGGGGAGATTGTTGGTATTTTGGTATGGTTGTGTCATTGATGTCAACACCTACTAAATACACCTACTTTGGAGATCCAGCAACACTCACCGGCAAACAGTAAACTGTGCAACAGTTACCGGTATATTATTAACCGGTAGGATATAATGTTCACCAGTACCTGCAATGACATGGAAGACACTTGGTAATGTCTAAGACATCATGTGGACACTTTATTTTGAAGTAATAATCATTGGTATATTCTTATTTGCATATTTTCTTTTACCGGCAAATAGGTCCAGGTTATCTAGGGTTACACCGATAGGTTTATCTTTTCCAGATCAGCATGGCACGCTATGGAGATGATTTATTATTGTTGTAAATGCATTAAGTCGACATGTTCAATCGGTTATTGCATCAGATATTGTATTGTTTGTAAAATGTTTTTATTGTAATATCTTGTAGAGCTGACCTACTAAAATTGGTCTTGGGGTATGATATAAATGTAAGATCTTATTTGTAAGATCAAGTGTGGAATGCGAAAAAGATTTAAGAAAAGGTATATGTGAGATAAAGTAGAGGCATACACAAAGACATCATTTGAAGGTGAAGTTAGGTTTTTGTAGAAGCATATCAGCATTACACCGGTACTGAATCTAGCATATGAAGATGCTATTTTGTGCAGTACATTCTTATTGGATTTAACCATCCAACTATAGTCAGTGTGACTCCCATTTGTGATTGAGCAGTGAGCTCTAGGCTGTTGGCCTTTCTGCATGTGCAGACCCCTCTTGTACACTTACTATCTGTAGTAGTATCATCTGATTGTGGGTAAGGTTTCCGATCGTGGTTTTTCCCCTTATAGGGTTTCCACGTACAAATATTGGTGTCATGTGTTGTGAATGACTTTGTGCTTATGTTTCATGCATTAATTCTTACCGGTATAGCAATTTACTATCAACACTGTCTACCGACATACTTAACTGATTTACCGGTATTAAGCATTTAGTTGGTTAATAAGTTTTTCATTTGAATTTATTAGAAAACTGATTCACCCCCCCCTCTCAGTTGTCTCCAGGACCTACATAGATTTGGAGTAAGTAACTTGCTCATAATAAGTATCTAGGGCTGAAATAGCTTGACCTGCAAATGCTACACTAGGAGAGATGACATAGGGGAAATGGGAAACAGGGTCGCCGAAAGTGGTTTGAATTGGCTGTGCTAGCGTGGTTGGGGAGAACAATGGTACAAAGGGAGAGGCTCTTGAAAAATATGGATCAATGAATGTTGTACTGACATTTGGGGGAGGATTGGACAGTCCGAAACCAAGACTATGCAAAACAACGACCATAGCAGAAATCTGTGGGAAAAATGTTGTAGGAATACGACATCAGGGGCAGGGAGCGAAGAAGCGGTTTGCAATGACGCAACTTGGGGCTCAACCGACATTCTGGTGGGGGATAATGTAAGAACAATAGGGACCTAAGCAAACATCGATGCAACTTGGGGTGTTGAGGAAACCACAGATTGAGCAGAGAGGAAGGGAAGAGTAGAGCAAACCTCAATCATGGAAGTCACCAGTTGCTAAGGGGCTGGAGGAACCACAGGGACTCGAGAAGATGGACCCTTCTTTGCTAAACCCAATTATTGTTTCTTCTTAAAAGGGGAATTAGGTGTCTGCTTTTCAGCCGATCTCTTAGCGGATTGGGAACGGGGCCTCCGAATTGAGCTAATGAGAGGAACTGAAATGTTAGCTTCGGTACCTTGCTCTTCTACATTTATAACCTCTACCTCCTTAGGTCGGGCCTCCTCGAGAGATGAGTCATCACGTGGGGACTCATAACTTGTCTCTTCTTCTAATTTGTTGTGATTACGCCATTCTTCCTCGAAACCTCATCAAAAGGAGCATTCCCCAGATTAGCCCTAGGCTGATTAGTCTCTTGGCGGTAGATCCAGAAATCGTCCCTCTTCTTCCTCGACCAAAAATATTTTTTCATGGATTGAAATATGTTCTAAAGAATAGGCTTAGCCGGATCATTCATTTGAAAGATAGGATAAAAAGCCAACCATGGGGGCGCACAATGACAGGAAATTCACTAGGACCCACATAAAGTATTGGGTCATTCACCAGTGGGCAGATGCATCCCTCCCATGAGCTACGCGACAAATGTTTAATAGCATTTTTCCTGTGTTTACTAGATAGACAGTCGTCTGGGTCATAGCTCCATACATAATCAAATGCTACCAAGCCTAGTTGCACTAGCTTGGAGATCAGGATCCTCTCAATGATGCTTCTCCACTCAAGAATGATGGGGCCAATAACTTTGTGGTCCTTAGTTATGGAGGTATCGTGTTTCCCGAACCCTATAGCTTTTTCAACCTCCACCAGCTTCCGAAACATCTTGAGAGCCAGGTTTCTCTCAGTAACATAGGTAGGAAGGCAAAAGGGCTCCTCAGAGAAGCCATGCACTCAGACAAAAGATAAATCCTTACCCAAGAATCAGTCGCAGCGGGGGCGCTCATTACTCATCCAATTTATTTGGATTTGAGAAAAACGAGCAAGAGGCTCCTTAGGGATGACACCAAAAATGCGAAGGACGGGAGCCAGGAAACAGTTTGAAAACTGGTATACATCATAAGTGGCTAATAGTACGAGGGTCTAGGCAGACACAGGCATTCTGTTTCCTAACTCATCATGAGTAGCCAATTGTATGAATTGACTAAAGAAAATGACATTTTGGTGTACGAATAAATGAACTAGGAATGAGGCAAATCTAAACCACCATGATTGCTCAAATTCGACCAACTGCTTCACTATTTCTCTAGCTATCAACACATAGAAGTCAAAATGGAATGGCTCCTTCTGCTTTTAACATTTGAACAAGAAACCCATCTTAGGAGTGGTGATCTCTCGGTGATTGTCATGACCGCATAGGAATGCAATGGTAGAGGCGATATCTTTGAGATCATCTTTCCTTAAATCACTATAGGGGATAGAAAGCTTTGGAGGCTCGACCACCGAACTCTAGTTTAGATTAGCATGACAAAATGGAACAATGTCTCGCCTAGAGTGCCAATAGTCTTCCATAGCGTCTTTATCAAACACCTCTGTGCTATTAATTATAGGACAATACAACATGTCTCGAATAGCTTCTAGGATTATGACGACCTGCAGAGAGGAGCCTTGTATCGAAAGAGAGTCTGGCATGAACTTGGTTGTGCATGCAATGACAAATTTTGGATAATGTGGAACCATAGGGACCACGAATTGAGGAGTGTCAGAATTCTAGAATTTGAACATCGTAGACTACGACTCGTTTATGTGATTTAGCATTCTTCCACACACAACCTCCCTGAGAGCTCTTGTCTGTTTGCGCAGTTCGGGCTCAATGACCTCTTCTAATGAATCAATCATTGCCATGTAATCACAAGTGATTGTCTTTGATTTGGGTTTGGTTCTGGGATATTCTGGCTTGGGGAGCATAGCATGGGACGCGTATGAAATTTCCCCATATATGTCCACCCACATTTCACCCTAGAAAAGATTTGAGGTTGTTGCTTCCATTTCCATTTTTTGCAGGCGATCTTTTTTTGACACTTTTGAAAGGCTTTGGCGCTGGAAATGCAAATTGAAAATATGACATGCACTTTTGAAGCTCTCTTCCTTAAATGTATCGCAAGGCTAGATTTGTGCACAAAAAAGAGGCATTTATGATAGGCATCTACCAACACGTATGCCACTTGATTTTCCAAGCAACATTAATGCTAATATGGGAAATGCCTGTGTGAAAAAGTGAAATAAGTTTATAAGATGCAAGACACAACACTTCAATCAAGTCATTACATGTATGGTTAGACAGATATAAGCATGAATAATAAAACCATAACAAATCGACCAATTGCCTTCTAAAAGATGCGAGTATAAGATTGCTCTCAGATTTGTATAAGCAATACCAGTGACTAGACTACAACAAGATGAAGGATTTAATCTATATGAGTATGTGATTAAGCTAAATGGATGCAATATGGATGAAAGATTCAAGTAATATGAGTTCAAGCAATAATGGAATAAACTAAATATGCAAAAAGCTAAACTAAGATGCAATAATCTCAAAAAGAAAGCACAATATATTCAATGACTCCAAAGCGAAAAGTGTATAATAATAAATCTCCAGGGTGGTCTGAATGAGAGCTGAAGGCTGAATTTATAGAGAATCACAAGAGAGATCAAGAAAAAGCACAATTTAAGATTAATTGAAATAATTGAGAAATCAGATTCAATTAACCTTGAGATAGATTCCAATTATAGTTTAATTGAAATGCATTCAGATTATAAGTTCGAGTTGCATTGGTGATAGAATTAATTAATTCCATGCACTTGAGATAAAAATAGGTAATTCTTTGGTTTATTCAAGAAAATAGTCTTTTCAATGCAACTGAACTTCTTTTTCTCAAAAGCTTTGAGTTCCAATTTTAGAGAATGATTAAATTCATTTTAATTGCTTTTTTGATTTCAAGTTATATCAATTTAGAAGAAGAAATCATATCTCAAGATTGATTTCTCTCAATTCAATTCTTTTATTTTATTTTCAATTTAACTCTTGCTTTGTGATTAATTCCTCTTTTGTGATAAAATAATTCTTTTTTGCATGATTAAATGGAAAATTTATTAATTAATTAAATATGCTAGGATATTTAATAAATTAAAATAGGATAATTGATCAATATGATTTTCTTGGAATAATTTAATTAATTAAATAGATATTTAATTAATATTGAGTAATTGACTTGCCATGTAACATTTGATGATTGAAGAATTAATAATGTGCTCAAGATTGATTTAATTGCCTTTGGTTAGGACCTTGGTGATGTTGTCGAAATTAGGGGCCAATGGTTTAGATGACCATTTTTAGGGTATTACATTTGCCCCTCTTTGAATTAATATGCGAGCAGCGCATTGGTTCAAAGAATAGTTGATGTCTAGGAGATACTAGTTCCGAACTTGATTGATCACGAACTAGATGAAGAGCAAGGTGTTTAGTTTGATTTGAAGCGATGAAGCTAAACATAGTTGATTAAAGCAAAACCGATCCCGAACTTGATTGAACTAGGAACGATAGAGAGAAAAGATACCGAACTTGAACTTGATTGATCAAGAAGTGGATCTTACTGATCTAGAACTTGATTGAACTAGACACAATAAGCGAAGATAAAATTGGTCTTGAACTTGATGGATCAAGACACGATGAGCGAAGATAAGCTCTCCAGCTTGATTTGAAGCGATGAAAGTGAACACCTGCTTAGATTGAGCGTGTGATCAAAGATACTCTTTAAAGTTTCGATTAAGTTTAAACAAATAATCAGCTTGATGAAAAATGATGAAACTGATTAACATTAAGAAATTGATTCAGATGAAGGCAAACATTAGCTTGGTTTGAAGTGATGAAATTGATATGCCCCTTAGCAATAAGAATTTGATTCAGATGATCGAGAGATCTCAACTTGATATGAAGCGATGAAGTTTAGATGCCCCTTAGCAATAAGAATTTGTTTGATTTTCTTTTAATTGAAAATATTTTTGCTCGACTTTTGATGAAGATTTGAAAAAATTTCTCGACTTTAAAGATGTAGGTCATAAGGTCATGGGTATGCCCCCTCGGGAGTGAAATCGAAAGATAGCGAGGGTACACGATTTTAGGCAATTGTTGGCGATGATAATTATTTGAGCACAAATGATTCAGAGGAATTTTCAAAAATTTGGCGTTTGATTGATGAGAAATTGAGCAAGAAGTTGATTTGTAGAATAAAATTGAGATTTAACATTGATTCATGAGAAAATGAGTGCAAATGTGAAGAAAAATTGAGCATTTGATGAAAAGCGCTAAGTGGTCCAAATTTTGTAAAACTGACTAGCAGAACGATCTCAAATTTCAATTTCGATCCTAAAAATGGAATCAAAACAAGCAAATTAGCTAAGGGTACAATTTTCATGTCCATCAGAGCAAGTCAAAAAATTAGGGTTTTGGCTATATAAGGGGTGGAAGTGTCATTTTCAATTCATTTTAACCCTCCAAGTTTGAAAATTCTAAAAACCTTATGCGAAGAAAAATGGTGGTTCCCACACAAAAGCATCGATTTGAGCGCCAGAGATGACATAATCGACCTCAGAACTATGAGCCAATGGTAAGTGATCAATCCTAATCCTCTTAATCATTTCATTTTTGATTTTTTGAATTTTCCATCATGCAAAAGTCGGGTTATGTCGTTTTGTCATGAGAGACAGAATCTTGTCTCATACGACAAACTGCATTAATTTCTTTCATTGTTTAAGTTGACTAGTTTTGTCGTTCAACACCCACCCTTGTGTAGTACGAGCGTGATATAAAAAGACCATTTTGTCATTTTAGGGCTTGTTTCATGTCGTATCAGAGTCTTTTGTCGTATTACGCCCATTCCTGACTTGTATGAGTTTCTGCCTCTATTGTGTTATGTCGTTTGGAAAACAGTGAGCATTTTGGAGTGTGCAAACTTGAAAATTTGATTTTGCAATTAATGTATTTGGATTTGCGTGATGTTTTACTTGTCTTGTAGCATGATTTGAAATGTTTCTAATGATCTTTTGTTTGATTCTTGCAGGTTCAACTACCTCATATTCTTTTCAGATGTGTCTATCCATCGACCATGACATTAGTGCGTGAGTTATCTGATATAGACAGAGCACATATTAATTTGTGTGGATTGACTCACCTTTTACAGATGCCAGATATGCATGTGAATCACGGGATGCCCACTGCGCTTATAGAGAGATTTCATTCTAAGCATAACACATTTCATTTGCTAGTTGGGGAGATGACTATCACTCCCAAGGATGTATATAGGATTATCCGGATTCCATTCGCTAGGGATAAGGTGGATTATGATTCAACAAAACGTCCTAGCCTACTAGCTTTGAGGCAGGTATTCCACGATGCAGACTTTTTGACACAATCTATCAGTTGGGATGACATGATGGCCAGGTACAGTGAGCAGTTTCCACTGGCATGTGTCTTAGTAGGATTTATCGGTTGTTTTTTTATGCCGGATAGGGGACAACAGGGTTTCTTATGCGGCTGGAGCAGGATGCTAGAGAGGTTTGTGGAGCACCCCTAGAGATTAGGATGGGGTTCTTGTATTCTAGCACACATGTATCATGAGATGCATGAGATTGTCTACCAGGAGGGGAAGAGTATGGCTGCAGGTGTTTTGATGTTACAGATATGGGCCTGGGAGTACCTCCTAGTTTGCAGACCGATTGTGGATGACACTAGAGATCCACAACAACCTATTGTTTACAGATATTGTGGATACATTACCCAGCCCCATGTGGACAAGATAGATTATTGGAAACGACAGCTGGACGACTTGATAGTCATGATATGGAGACCGTACAGGGGTCTAGAGCCTTGGGATTATTGGAGAGCTATTCGTAGGGACCTATTTATGGCCTGACCTCTCATAGGTAGATCGGTGCCAGTGGTCGATCGGTTTGTTGTATCTCAAGTGATGAGGCAGTATGGTAGACCTCAGGGGATCTCATAGGAGTTTACTGTATATGTGCATTATGTAGATAAGGAGAGGCAGGGATGGGCATTGAGGCTATCATACGCTCTAGGCATGTAGGAGTTGACTGGGTTACAATGACTGAGATGAGATTATTTGGATGATATTGCAGATGCGGGGGTATTGCCCCAGTACAGGGATTGGTTTCAACAACATCCTTTCCCAAGATTTACTGATCTAGCAGAGCAGGCACCTCATATAGAGGAGGTTGAGGATGATGCTCCCGTGCAGGGGCAGGGACAGAGAGCCAAGGCTCTGAGGCAGACAGGTGGCGATCCTGACACTAGCAGCAACAAGGTTCCAGCTAGTGGTAGGCAACAACAAAGAGGAGAGGGTGGATCCCTAGGGATTGTTGGCGTGAGACTGGGTGGAGCTAGGGCGATGAAGGGTGGAGAAGAGGAGGAGAGAGTAGCTCCCATATAGGTGAGACAAAGGAGAGATGAGCAGGGTGGAGCCAAAGGTGGAGATGGAGACGAAGAGACTAATGAAAGTACTGGTTCTATCTTGTATCCATCCATGCCAGTATTTGTAATCTTCAATTTATTTTCCAAGTCCTTCATCAGAGCTTCTGGAATTTCATTTGTAGAGGCTACCCTATTATGAGGCACAAAGGTATCAACACCTTTTGTCAATGCATTACATGGGAGATTTGTATCAGTAGGGATACTGACTTCAACTTCGTTATAAGAAAATTTTAAGCATTGATGGTATGTAGATGGAACTGCCTTCATTTCATGAATCCATGGCCTGCCCAGTAAGATATTGTATGACAGAGAAAGATCAAGTACCTGGAAAATGACATCTCTTTCTACACGTCCCACCTTGATTACATGGGAGATTTGTATCAATGCATTACATGGGAGATTTGTATCAGCAAGGATACTGACTTCAACTCCATTATAAGGAAATTTTAAGCATTGATGGTATGTAGATGGATCTGTCTTCATTTCATGAATCCATGGCCTGCCCAGTAAGATATTGTATGACAAAGGAAGATCAAGTACCTGGAAAATGACATCTCTTTCTACACGTCCCACCTTGATTGGTAATAATACCAGACCTTTAGAGGTCCTTTCTTCTTCATCATAGGCTTTAATTGTTATTTTCTAGGCTGGATCAAGACATTTTCAGAAAATCCTAGCTATGTAAGTAGATTGTAAGTACAAATATTCAACCCCACGTCTCCATCTATCAAAACACGTTTAACTCTGTGTTTATGGATCATGGCTTCAATATGCAATGGCTGGTTATGTGGATGATTTAGCGAGTTATCTTCTTCAGAGAAGGTTAGATAGTGAGGTGAAGTTAGATGACCCACCATAGATTGAAACCAATCAATATCTAAATCTTTTAGAACATTAGTGGTGAGCAACGCTTTGTCCAAAATCTCTTTGTGATCAGAAGAGATTTTTAGTAATTCAAAGATGGAAATTTGAGCTTTTGTCCTCTTCAGTTGTTCAACAATGCTATATCTAGAGGACGATGATGAAGTTAGCTATTTAAATTTATCAAATGTTGATTCTTTTTGTTTGTTTGATGAGGCTGGTAGGTTTGATGTTGTTTGAGTAGGAGTTGAAGAACTAGCTCCTTGGAGAGTGACTTTCTTTTGAAAACAGGTCATAGAATTTGCATGTCATGATTCATGTTGTTTGTCTTTGATTATAATCACATTGCAATATTCAGGTTGGGAAGACTTAATCATGTTGATGACGTTGTCATTGCTGATATAAGTGTAATTTACTTTGGCACCTCCTTTTGTTTTTGAGGAATGACCTTGTTCATAAACAGGTAAAGGATCTTTAAATGCTTTGTGATTAGCATTTGTCAGGTGATTCCCCACAACAATTTTACCAACATCTATAAGATCTTGAATCTCATGCTTGAGCTTCATGCAGTTGTTTGTGTTATGACCTTTGCTTCGATGATAGTCGCAGTATTCATTTTCTCTCCACCATTTTGGTTTGAATTTTGGATCATATGGCCTAGAATTATCTGGTAACGTTATCAGGTTGTTTGCCAACAAAGTTTTGAAAGCGGATTCGTATGATTCTTCCAGAGGAGTGAATTCGCGTCTAGGTTTCGAAAGCCACGATTTATCTTTGAACCACTCTTTTACTTTATTCAGAGGATTTTATGTTGCAGTTTTAGCTACTTTGAGTGCTTGCGTGCCACTAGCCAAGTTAAATATCGTGGGCTTTGAGTTTGTTTTAACAGTGTCTACCACTCCATCATTAACAACATTCTTGTTGTTGTCTTTGCCATATTTCCAATACTTGTTCTTTTCTTTAGAGCTAGATCCTGGTTGTGTTTCTTTCCAAGGTGAGATATCTCCTTTCTTTATAAGCACATCTTCCATTCAGATAGCATTATCTACCATTTTGTTAAATGATGGGTACACTTGCATTTGGATTCTATATTTCAATTCAAGGATTAGATTGTTGACGAATATATCCATTTTCTCAGAATTTGGAATAGGCCGTGAATACCTAGAGAACATCTTTCTCCACTGTTGGAGGAAAGTGAGAAAAGGCTCCCCTATTTTTTGTTTGGTATTGCAAAGATCGATCATAGTAATAGGGTGTCGAATGTTATAGGAGTATTGTTGTAGAAATAATTGGATTAATTCTTCAAAATTTTTTATTCCCTTAGGTAGACTTGAGAACCATTCCATAGCTTATCCTCCCAAACTTCTTGGGAAAAGGCACATGAGATATGTTTGGTCATGCATGAAATCCATACATAAAGCACAAAATTCTCTGATATGGTCTTGGGGATCTGAGGAACCATAATATTTGTCAAATTTTGGGATCTCAACTCGTGAAGGAAATGGAGGCATCTATAGGTTTTTGTCAAATGGAAATGGGCATATTGTCTCCAGAAAATATTGTTTTGGGGATTTATCTTTGTTTTTCAGTTTCGTGATCTCATTTCGTAAGGATTGTAATTGTCTACGTACCATTATTATGGGTGATTCTTCCTTTTTAGTGATGAGAGTCTGAACATCATATCCAGTAGGAAGTTTGGCACCTTGTTTTGCTAGTTCTAGAAAATAGTCTTCTTTTTCTCTAGCCATGATAACCTTCATCATTTTTTGGAAATCTTTATCCTTTTGACATCTATGAATATCTTTTTCTGGAGGTTCAGAGTCTTCAGAATCACTTGATGAGGAATCATTGTCGGTATCATGAATACATAGGTTGTCTTTGGTATTTTGTTCTGTTCTAGGTATAGTGGGAGATAAAGGTTGAAAAAAATCTAGCACATATGATGATGAAGGTTTATCACTGAGTGGGTCCTTTACATAAAACAATTTATCTTGATATGAAAAGGATTCCCCTTTGCCTTTTGCATATTTCTTACGAGAACTTCTGGTTTGAATAGGCATTTGGTGCAGGAGCACCTAGCTTCATTCTCAGCTTCATTTTCATCATAGGTTTGATTTTTGTTAGTTTTAAGTTGGAAAGTTGTCTTAGATGTTTTTGAAGTTGTTCTAGGTTGTTTGGATGAGTTTTGAACTCATTGTGTGGTTTTGGTTTCTTGTTTTCATCTTTTTGCTCAAAGTTGCCAGTTTGGTGTTGCCTGACAAAATGATGGAAAAATGATTTTTTAATGTGATTTGTGTTTTGAAAAGGTTTTAGACATGTTTTATGCTTGGGTTTTAGGTGTGAGAAGTGTTTTTAGGTGATTGTTAGTCTTGGAGGTCAATCTTGCATTTTCTAGGCACCAAAAGTTATCATTTAGGCATCAAAATGTCAAATTGAAGTGCCCTTGGACATGTACCTATCCATATAGGAGGCTAACCAACTTGGAGAGGTATTTAATCTCCTATTTTAACTATTTTAAGGGTTGATCATTCGAAGTTATGAAGCATTTTGCAACCTTGCACTAGTTTTACTTGGGTTTTCTCTAGTTTTTAACTCCATGTGAACAACAGTCCGTACACCTGCTGTACTTGGCCGAACTGTTCTTACATTTTTAGTTTCTATTATGTTTTCTTAATCTTTTCCCTTTGGTGGCATCTAATTTTATCAAGTTTTGAGTTTGTAGCAAAATTAGTTTGATTTGACAGTTTCACTGCCTTGTCTAGGTAATTGGCAAGGATGCTTGACCAACTTTGTTTCTTGAAGTCCTAAAATGTTCATGGCTTCCCAAGAACCAGTTGGTCAATTTTTAAATTATGTAAATACATTTTTTTCTTTCAAGAATGCAAGTGCAAGGAGTTTTGTGGCCATGGAGCCCTAGGCAAGTGTGCCATTTGGCTAGGGTCTTGAAGAAATTTGATGCTTTGCTCTTCTATAGCAAGTGCATTTAATATTTGAACAGACTTGCCTTGATAATTAAGGTTGTATGTCAAGGAAAAGAGGCTTTCTAATCCATAAGGAGAATGATTTCATGTTTAGTTTGTGCAAATAATGTAAAAGACAGTGAGTCACTGTTTTAGAGTCAATTTCCTTTCATTAGCCTACTCTCCACAATACATTGGAGCTTGTAAGGTTTTGTACCTCCTTATAATTTCTTGCAAACAAGAACAAGGAGTGATTTTGGGTGTTATCTATGGGTTTGAAGTTGCCAAGATCAATCAATGATCTTTGAGGTAAGGTTGTAATACCAATTGGCTGTCACAGTCAACTAGGACTGAGTTTTACATTTTCTTTTGAAGTTATAAATGAATCTTCTCCTTCAAAATGACAGGTATGAAGGTCAATAAACCATTAAAGATAGAGCCTTGTTAAGGAGCACAAAACATACTTTTTGTAAAGAGTTTTAACAGTGAAAGTGCAAGGATAAAGTGGAAAAAAATAGTGAAAAGAGGAAAGTGCAGTGATAGTTAGTTGACAACGGATACTCCAATGCTTTGTAATTTGATTAATGCCTTTTATGTAGGGCTAACATGATCCATTTCTTGTCATTTATGATAGCCATGTTCACATTCTTTGTATTGCAATTGGTTCTCATGCAAAAGTTGTGTTTGTAGAAAGCAAGTTTTAAAAGTTGTGAATGTTGCTCACTCCCTATGAGCATTTTTGTAAATTCTTGTTCTCCAACCCTTTGAGGGTGAAAAACTACTTAATTTTGGTCTAAATAGCATGAGACATTGTAGTAATGAGGTTTCATGGTTCCCTTTGAATATTTCCAATTTACAAATTGATTCTTGCCTCCAAAACCCTTCCAAACCCTCCTTTTTACACTCATTTTTGGGACAGTCATAGAGAAGGCTTAAGGGACCCTAAACCTTAGAGAATCTTCAAGTATTCCCAAAAGGGTATCCATATATGTGAATCTTTTAGTCTGAAAGTCCATCACTTGAGCAGGGTGAGCACAAAACCCCAAATGGAGGGCTAATTCCTTGTAGCCCATTTTAGGCCTCAAAATTGAGTTTTTGTCAAATCGGGTACAAACATGAAGGATGGAAGGCATAAAGTTAATCAATAACAGTTGAAAAAAGTTGTACTTTTATGAATTTAACCTTTTTGGTGGGAAAGACTCCAAAATTTAGGTTGCAGCACTTGTGAAGGCTTCTACACTCTAACATGTAGAAGACCCAAAAAACACCCAAGGAAACAAAACTTGTCTCAAACTCATAATTCACTAAGAGGAGACCTTGTGCAGTTAGAGAGCAGATCAAGAACAGAGGATTGAATGCCAATTGGGTGAGTAAGGAGTTGGATTACCATTCCAGAGTGATTATGGAGTTGAAGCCCTTGAGTAGCCAAGAAGAGTTTGACATAGGGAGGTGGAACAAGGTGAGTTGTTAGATTGCCTTTGAGCTAATTTGCACTCTGTCCTTGGTGACTACACCTTGAAAACAGTAAGGAACTATCACTTAGCAAACATACTAGCCACTTGACAACCACCTTGCACTATCCTCCCTATCAACATTTTTATTGATTGATGTGACCTAAAGCTGTTTGTGATGCAGAAGTCAAGATCAAATTCAGAGCTAGTTGTTCAGTTAACATATTGATTGAGAGAAGCAACTAAGATTTAGTCTGGTTTTGGGAAAGATCTATCCTGTGTAAGACATTTATCTAAGTTGATTCGAGAGAAGTGACTGAGACTTAGTTTGGTTTCAAGAATGATCTATCCTATGTAAGACGTTATCTAAGTGACTTAAGTTTGATAAGTAGTTGATTGAACTAGCTGGAAGATGATTGACAAAATCATGCAACATAAATGACAGAGGTACACTGTTTTTATTTGTTTATGCTCAGGATGATGATAACTAGTTTTATGCTCGCTATAGATTGTTTTAGGCAAGTTTGACTATTCTGGACTAACAAAATCAGAGATTTGTACGATAGGTTTTATAGGACCAGACGACAGTTTGCTAGCTATAGGACGATGATAATAGTGTTTCGTATGAGTTGCTGCCTAAGACCGTACGACAGATGGGTATGTTTGAAATGACAAACTGATCAATGCAATGGTTTATTGTACGACACAGGATGCAGGCTCAAACGATAGTTCCCTAAATAGGACGACAAATAATCAGGACTCGTACGACATAGAATGCATGATCAAACTCCAAACTGTTAGGATTGATGGAATATTGTATGACACAAAATATGAAACAAGATGATAAATCAGAAGACTCATATGACTGTTTACTGGACAGAGGCAAACTTCTAAGTTTTCAATGATTGAGTATGACCAGTTTTGAGATGGACTGAGTTTTTGACTGACTGACGATGACCAGTTTTGACACAGACAGAGTTTCGACTAGGATAGACTAATTTTGACACAGACAGTTTTGACACAGATAGTTTTGACTAGGATAGACTAGTTTTGACACGGACAGAGTTTCAATCACTAAGTTTGTTTCTTATTTTCTCCAGTTTTGGTATTCCAGTTTTAGTTTGAGGGATGAAAACACAGGAAACACGTAATATGAATAATAACTCCAATCACAACATGCAAACCCTACGGAAATTAGTGAGAGAAGAAAACCTTTGCTTGTAGACTCAGGTACACACCCAATACCTAATCAGAATATGGGCGCTGAGTCTCACACTGTATTAGCTGACTCCAAACGCTAATGGGGGCATGAAATGACAAGTATCTTGGGAGAGTTACTATCTCTCTTGCACAAAGATTACTCCCCCTTTCGGAGGTGAACTGGGTAGCTTCTAATTTTAATTGGAACTAGTAAGGGATCCGTTCGACGCGTTGAGATATAAACTCAATTAAGAGGTCTCCCAGCCTTGAAAACCAAGGTTTAATATACCTGAGGGTATAGAGGAGAGCTATTCCTGAGCACTGCTATTGACTTGATTTTCATCAAATCACATTTGTTTTATAGTGGGTTGGAGTACTTGGCGTTTAGCCATTCCCACTTGGGTCATTCCCCTCTCACCGACCGTAATAGCTATAAAGTTATTAGCTCCTCAGGAGGGCAGACCCGCTAAAGATATACATATCTCAAACTTAAAGAAAATGCCTCAAGGGTCTGGATTTCTGATTGTCTATAAAGACAAGAGCATACTCTCCTACCTCTCAGAATTCTCTTAAAACACAAAATACAAATTTGTTCTTTAACCGGATAGCAATTTAGGTGCCTAAAAAATGAACTTAATGAATACACAATGTTTGCTCGAATCTCCTTAGGCAACCTGCAAAGACAATGAATCAGTAGTCATATTGTCTTTGTGTGACAAGCATATTCTTCGACATGCGTTCTGCAAAAACTGATTAGGCTGTAAAAATTTCTCAGATAGATAGATAACAAGATAGGGTTAGTGTCAATATAATCAAAATTGAATAGAGAGTCTAAAGAATGAAATCTGCTTTTTCTTACAAAAAAAATACAGATTCGTACGATAATTTTTACTGACACGTACGATAATCAATACCAGATCGTACGATACCTGCAGTTTGTCATTTTGGCATGTGGGATATGTCGTACGATATTTGGCTACAACTGTATGGACGAAAATCCAAAAAAAATAAAAATATGAAAAATAAAAAAAAGTTAGTCTCTGAGGCCAAAAGATGTAGTTTTTTGCCCCACGGTGGGTGCCATAAATGTGTGTGTGAAAACGTGAAATAAGTCTATAAGATGCAAGACACAACACTTCAATTAAATCATTACATGTATGGTTAGACATATATACGTATGAATAATAAAACGATAACAAATCGACGATAACAAATCGACCAATTGCCTTCTAAAAGATGCGAGTATAAGATTGCTCTCAGATTTGTATAAGCAATACCAGTGACTAGACTACACCAAGATGAAGGATTTAATCTATATGAGTATGATATTAAGCTAAATGGATGCAAGATGGATGAAAGATTCAAGCAATATGATTTCGAGCAATAATGGAATAAACTAAATATGCAAACAACTAAACTAAGATGTAATAATCTAAAAAAGCAAGCACAATATATTCAATGACTCCAGAGCGAAAAGTGTATAATAATAAATCTCCAGGGTGGTTTGAATGAGAGCTGAAGGCTGAATTTATAGATAATCACAAGAGAGATCAAGAAAAAACACAATTTAAAATTAATTGAAATAATTGAGAAATCAGATTCAGTTAACCTTGAGATAGATTCCAATTATAGTTTAATTGAAATGCATTCAGATTATAAGTTCGAGTTGCATTGGTGATAAAATTAATTAATTCCATGCACTTGAGATAAAAATAGGTAATTCTTTGATTTATTTAAGAAAAGAGTCTTTTCAATGCAATTGAACTTCTTTTTCTCAAAAGCTTTGAGTTCCAATTTTAGATAATGATTAAATTCATTTTAATTGCTTTTCGGATTTAAAGTTATCTCAATTTAGAAGAAGAAATAATATCTCAAGATTGATTTCTCTCAATTCAATTCAATTCTTTTATTTTATTTTCAATTTAACTCTTGCTTTGTGATTAATTCCTCTTTTGTGATAAATTAATTCTTTTTTGCATGATTAAATGGAAAATTTATTAATTAATTAAATATGCTAGGATATTTAATAAATTAAAATAGGATAATTGATCAAAATGATTTTCTTGGAATAATTTAATTAATTAAATAAATATTTAATTAATATTGAGTAATTGACTTACCATGTAACATTTGATGATTGAAGAATTAATAATGTGCTCAAAATTGACTTAACTGCCTTTGGTTAGGACCTTGGTGATGTTGTTAAAATTAGGGGCCAATGGTTTAGATGACCATTTTTAGGGTATTACAGGAAGAAGCGCTGCCATTTGCATTTTTGAAAAGATGTTAGCCCACTACGCCATCATTCCAATCCACTAGAGATGATCTGCTCGTCCGGACAGATCTCTTTATTAAAGAGAAAATACACAGCCAACGAAGCTTGCATGAGCCAAAAAAGACCTGCAGACTACTGGGTTAGGGCACGATGTACTCGAATATACGTGTGGCGTCTGAGTACACTATTTTTCTTTTCGAGGCTCTAGATAGGACATGCACAACCTTCAGGCTCGACTCCATTCACTTGTGCGAGTAATGAGAAAAGACATCCGCATCAAAGATTGAGGGCATTGGCTCTTAATTTTATTTATTACTCAGAGCTAGAAATCAACTATAAATATGTCTTTTCAGACATTCTTTTGCACAGAAGCTGGCTCAATGATGAAGTTTCATGAGTTATGGATACTCATGTTAGGCTTACCAATAATAAAACACAAGTCACTTTTCTTGGCAACATTTCAAATCAGAGGTTGAAAGGAATGACGCGACGGAAAAATCCATTGATCATTGCTGCAATTAAATGGGTGCTTGAGGAAGATTTCATCGACGACGTTGGCAGATATCGTGTCAACATAGAGATCTGCTCCTGCTTCATGGCTTCAATGCTGGATGCTAGGATGAATGACTATCTTACGACGAAGTTGACTAAGACACTCTTCCTGTCAGAGTATCTGGGTGGCCTTAAGGGTATCGTGGAATACTTTGTCCCTTTCAGAGGTTTTCCTTTGGCCTCGGACTTGCAATGCTTCATCACCCTTGGAGACTAGGTGACCTTGTATCCGCTTATAGGAAGCTTAAAGAGTATGTCATTTTCTACTCATTGCCTACGCATAGAGCATGCTGCAAAGTTCCTCCTCAGAGCCCATCTAATAGTGCCCACTTTGGCGACACAACATGGTATACCGAGTTCTGAGACTACATCTTCCCATGGATCCCAACGCCGCATATTCTTGCAAACGTCGTGCTTGTGTCGATATTCCATGAATCCGACAGTGACTCCGACCACGAGTGGATGAGAGAAGATGATGACTCATAATTTCTCATGGACGAGGATGAAGATGAGGAAGACAACTGAAAGACTGCCACCCTCCTACAAAGATCTGCCACCCTGCTACTTAAAATCTGTAGGCTACAAGCCTTTATTATGCATTGCACAAAGATATTGTTATATATAAAATAATGACTCTTTTTGCTTTCTCATGGCGTATCTTATGATTTACTTCTCTTTCTTACAATGCATGAAAAACATAATTAAATAAATAAGGCACACTAAAAATACATTATTTACATTGGGAATGCTAAGCTTTAATAGAAAGGTTTTAAGATGAAACCCGTTAATCAGGATTTCGAGAGACTCCCCTTGTATGTTCTTGAGGTTGAATGCATTAAACCCCTTGAAATTTGTGATGCGGAATGGTGCCTCCCATAAACCTTCAAAATTTGTGTGCTGACCTGGCTTGGACGCCCTCTCATTATATTTTAAAACAAGATCACCCTGTTTGAGCTCTAGGTCAGAACTCTTTTTGTTATCAAACTACCTCTTGACGATTTGTTGGCGGTTTTGAAGTGATTCAAATGCTGATTCCCTTGCTTCTTCTAACCCCATAAGTTCTGCCAACCTTACCTCTATGGGCTCATTTTCCACCACCTCAATGGACTTGAGGAGCTGCAAAGCGGGGATCTCCAAAGATACGGGGAACAAGGCATCCTTTTCGTAGACCAACTTGTATGGAGAGTTCTTTAAAACTTGCTTAGGCATGATCCAGTCCGCCTATATTTTGCTTCTCAAGTGGTGATGCCACTCCCTTTTGTGTTTAGACCCCATTCTTTTAATGAGTCTTATAAGGATCTTATTGGTAGACTCAACTAGGCCATTCCCTTGAGGATAATAATTCAAGGAAGTCTTCAGATATATACCTTGGCTGAGAGAAAATTGGGTTACACGGGAGTTTGTGAATGCTTGTGCGTTATCCGATATTATGGTCTTTGATGGACCATACCGACATACTAGCTCCTCCAAAAATGCTAGTATTTTTGTTTCTGATGAATTCCTTAGGGGTATAGCCTCAGACCATCTGGTGAAGTAGTCAGTGGTAGTAAGGATCCATTTGTGTCTGGCTGAGCTTGGCAGATTAATCATCCCTATGAAATCTAGACCCCATTGAGAAAAGGGCTCTTCCACCATTATTGGCCTGAGTGGCATTGCTGCCTTTCTGCGCCTACCACTGTAGTATTGACACTCCTTGAATTCTCTCACTAGAGCATGTGTGTCTTTAAACATTGAGGGCCAAAAATACCCAGCACAGGTAATCTTGATGATGGTGGTTTGTGCTGAATAATGGCCCCTTGAGAGGCCATGATGGAATTCATGTAAGATCTTATGGGCTTGGTCTTGGTCTATGCAACAGAGTAGGATCCCGTCAAAATTCCTTTTAAAAAGCACTCCTTCAACAAGGTGGAAGCCGCTATTCTGCATCCTATAGAATATCTTCTTTTCAGGAGAGATGTCAGCTGGGAATATTCCAGTCTCCATGAAATGTTTTCAGTTCTCGATCCAACATGCTTCTGTTTGCTTAGAGGCGAACATCACAACTTCCTCCACAGTAGTCTCGACTTCTTGAGGGCCAGAATCTTAGGCTATATATTCACAAAGGCCTTTTCCACGGATTACCTTAGTGGGCCTGAAATCAATGTCATATTCTAAGATCTTGGTAATCCAGTTTGCCCTTTTCTCTGTAATATCACCCTCCAATATATATTCCTTAACTGAAGGGTGAGTGACATACAAAGTAGTCTTATTGCAGGCAATGAAATGCCAGAAATTTTTGAGGCCTTTGACAATGGCCAATGCTTTCTTTTCAAAAAAGTTGTATTTAGCGTCATACTCTTTTAGAGTTTTGGAATGAAAGGCTATTGGATGCTCACCTTTTTTGTCTGCATCTTTCTGGGTTAACACCACAACAATTCTATAATTGCTAGAGAAAACATACATTATGAAATCTCTACACATATCGGGGTTTGAGAGTACTGGAGCGGAAGAGAAGGGATCTTTGATTTTCTCAAATGCCTCATTTTCTTCAGGAGTCTATTTAAAATGTATGTCCCTTTTAAGCATTAGCGTGATAGGCCTCACCATTCCAACAAAGTCTAAGATGAAACGACTAACAAAGTTGACCTTACCTAGGAAGGATTGAATGCCCTTCTTGTTGACAGGAAGAGGAAGCTATTTTATTGCTTCACTCGATCTGGATCGATTGAGACTCCTTCTTTTGACACTACATGTCCCAATAATTTCCCTCGCGGGACCCCAAAGATGCATTTCTTTGGGTTCAATGAAATGCCAAACTCCAAACACTTCTAGAAAACTAGCTTGAGATGATCGAAATGATCTTCTTTATGTTTTGAGAACACCGTCAAGTCATCCAAGTAGATGAGGATAATTTTATTGACCAAATCCTTAAAATCCAGATCCATGGCCCTCTAAAAAGTGCATATGACATGGTTAATGATAATGCTAGAATAGACGTGTGTGAATGGCTTGAAGATGAATTGATAGACAATCTGAAAAAGATCAAAGGAGATAAGAAAGGAACTTTTAGATTTGGAAATTTACTTGTATGTTTAATGCTATACGTTACTAAGCAAGTACTCGGTATTGGTAGGAGAGATTTTGGTTTTGAAATACCGGTAGGAAAGCAACTTTTGGATACATTAAACAACATGGGAGAAAACAAAGAGAAAAACATAAATGAACATTTTCAAGCACTAAAGGCTCTAATGAAGACAAGAATTAGGCTGTCTCAGGCAATTGTGGATAAATATCAAAAGGAAATATGTTTTGTAATTAAGAAAGATGAAATCTGGATGGAGGCAGTTGTCCCTAGAACTATCTGGGTAACTGAAATGGGCTATGAAATAGATGATAACATCATTGAAACCTATGCAAAATCCCTCCTTGAAGCACCAAAGGAACCCACTGAGAAAGTCTTTGGCAATGCAAAAACAATTGAAAGTGGAATTCAGTCTAGGAAAATAGTTAAGAAAGTTGAACAAACAGTGAAGAAGGGAACTAGACAAGCAAAAGCAATTAAGGAAGATGTTTTGAAACAAACTGGTATCAAGGAAAGTGAGTTGGAAGGAATTCAACCAGAAACTCATCTTTCACCGATTGCAACTTCCTCTGAAAGTGATATACCGATAGTATTTAAAAGGGTAGAAAGGAAAAGAAAACCCTCACCGGTACCCTCACCCACACCTAGGAGAACAAGGCAAAAGCAACAAACAGCGAGGCCTCCAGTTAAGAAATTAACTCCAAAGAAGAACAAGGTAAAACAAGACATTGCTCCACTGGATAAATTCCTTAGTGAAATAATAGAGGATGGAAAGTTGAAAAACATTAGCAAACTGTATAACACACTTTCCACTGATGAGAAAGAAAGCATAGAAAATAGTGTAATTTTACACTTGGATATTTACAAGAAGTTTTTGATGGAAATTGTTGATGAAATACCCACTGATCTCTACAGAAGACTTGAAGCTAGAAGGGTAGCTATTGTTGAATTGGATAAGAAAATAAAAATTGAGAAATTACTTGCAGTTCACCCAGTGAACTCACGTGAAGAAATAGATCAATTAATCAGTGAAGCCAACCGGACAATATTCTCAACCGGTCACTAACATGTAGCACTGATGGCAGGAAGAATGAATGAAATTTCAGAAGAGACTACGGACCAATGGGACATATTCTTTGTTGAAAAGGAGAAACAGGAAGAACTCAAAAGACCCAAGACTATCAGAGTATATCAAAAGGACAGGGATAAGGGGAAAGGTAAGGAAGGTGGACCTCCGAATCTAAAAATAACTAATAACTTACCCCCACCTCTTTCTGATACTCCACCGGTAGAATCAGTTGACACACAACTAGCTACAAAGAGTATGGAGACTCCTCTAGAGGATACAAATCCTGAGTCTGAAGTTTTGTATACCATGAATATAGATACACAAGAGGTGATTATTGTGGTAGATAAAGAGACCACTGAGGACAAGAAGAAAGATATGGCTACTGAGCCACCAGCTGCAAATATTGAGGTTGGAGTTAGTGATACTATAAATATAAGCACAAAAAACCTACTCAGTCAGAGAAACTGGCAGAGGACACCACTGAGAAACCATCTGAAGCACCAATAAATGAAACTGAAAAACAATCAGAGGTGAATACAGAGAAACTGACAATGCATACAGAAACTACATCTGAGAAACTGACAGTTGAGAGCTCAGAGAAATCCTCTGAGGCACCAGAACAGAAATAGGAACACCAACAGGTTGAGACACAAGTTGAGAAACAGGTTGAGACACAGGTTGAGAAATAGGGTGAGATTCAAACAAAGACAGTGCCACTGGCAATAGCTGAAAAGCCTAAACCTTTGCTAATAGAAATGCAAACACAAACTAACCTACTAGAGGTCGAGACAAGCAAAGTTACTACTACAACAGATAGCATGGAAATTGTGAAGACAATTGGGCAGACATCTGGTACTTCAATGACAAAATTCAGACCAATGAACGTGATAGAGGTATTATTGGATTCTATTAAGAAGATCACTGAATGTAATGCACAAGCCTATAAGGCTATTGATGACACTATTCCTATTCTTAAATTGATAGCACCCAAGTGCATTGTGGATAATAAAGATTCTTTAGGTCAACTAGACACATTGTCTAAATACATCACCGGTAACATTTTGATAGTTGATCAGATAAATGAGGACACATTCAGAGAGAGAATGATTAAGGAGAAAGACAAATTCTTTGAAGAATTAGTGAAGAAGAATAAGGAGAAAATAGAAACCTTATTACCGACACTAGGAGAAACAATTTTGGATTTCAAGAAACTGTAAAGAGATACCTGCAAAACTAATATTTTGACAGAGAAGATAGATTTGGAGATCAACAAAGCTCAAGAAGACATTAACAATATTGCTGACAATTTAATAGGATCATCAGATTCATTTTTGGAAATTGATAAGAACATTGCAGATCTTGAAGAGAAAATTGAGAAGTTGGAAAAAGACAAAGAAAAGATAAAGGATAAGGCAAAGAACTTAAAATGCAAACTAGGTCCTAAACTAGATTACCTCATTTCTTTGAGAAAAGAAATTTCTGAGGCTCTGGTTCCCAGACTTAAGACACCGAAAGAGCAAATGCACATACTAACTAGTACAGTTCAGAGAACAAAAGCGACATTAAAAGATAGTAAAAGGTTTAGTGACAGTCAGAATTTTGTATTGGCAGATCTTTTCCAGATTGTAACCCCCTGGTTACAAGGATCTAGGTAGGAACCACACTCCACTGACAGCGAATGATAACCTTTGTCATTGATGTCAAAGGGGGAGTAGTGAGATGAGAAAAATGATCAAGACAAAGACATCATCAGTTGAGGGGGAGCATACATTTTTGACAACACTGTTTTGGTAAGGCAATTTTGGCAGATTCTTTTTGGACAACATTTTTGGACACTTTTTGATTTTTGTCATGAGTGTTGCCATCAATGCCAAAGGGGGAGATTGTTGGCAAATGCACACTCCAATGAGAAATTGTAGGTTATTGAAGGTATTTTCATTGATGGCAACCTTGCAATCCTATGATACCGGCAGGCATCGACACCGATAGACTCAACACCGCCACATAGATCACCGACACCAAAAAGATTGATCACCGACACCATGGCCGACATGAATTTTGTTTAAATGTATTTTGTATTTAATTATAAAATCTTTTGTAAGCCGACTTGGTGGATTGTAACATGACTCATATATGTATGAGATCATTGTAGATCATTTAGTAAGAATAGAAGATGAAGGATTAATGCAGACCTAATATGTGAATTGTAAGGGTTTATGTATATTGCAGAGCTTAAACCGGTACTGAATCTAGCATAGTAGATGCTGATCTAAAGTTGTACAAGACATTGGATTTGTATAATCCATTTTGTAAGTCAGTGTGACTTCCTTTTATAATTGAGCAGTGAGCTCTAAGCACTTGGCCTTCCTACATGTGCCGACCCCTATTGTAAGCAGTAATATTCTCTTATTGGCCAATAAGCGAATATTGTGGGTCACAAATCCTACCGAGGTTTTTCCCACACCGGGTTTCCTTGTCAAAAATACTGTGTTATGGTGTGTCTCTTATGTTGTGGTTATTGCTCTTATTTATTGCATTATTTTTGGTTTACCGGTACATAGTTTTTAAATGTTTTTCATGCTATAAGTTAAGAAAATTATTATACCAGTTAGATACTGATTCACTCCCTCCTCTTAGTATCTTTGGGAATCCTATCACGTTTGACAATCCAAATGACATTTTATGGTAAGCAAATGTTCCCCATTTGGTTGTGAAAGTGGTATTATGTTGGTCTTCCGACTTTACCAACACTTGGTTATAATCCGAGAATCCATCCAGCATCGAAAAAATCTCAGACCCAACCACGATGCTTAATAACTGTTCCATTGGTGGCAAAGGGTAATGGTCTTTTAGAGAAGCTTGGTTTAATTCATGGAAGTCCACACAAAGCCGGATATCCCCATTCTTCTTTTTGACTGGTACCAAATTTGATACCCATGTACTATGCTTGATGGGGTAGACAATCTTGGACTCTATTAATTTCTTCAACTCTTGTGCCATAAGAGCCAATCTTTGGATTGACAAGTCTTTGCTTCTGTCGGACCGGTTTGGCCCCATCAACAAGCTCGATGGTGTGTTGGATGATGCTAGAGTTGTAACCCTTCAAATCCTCATACAACCATGCTATCACGCCCATGTATTCATCACAATATCGAGCCAACCTTTCTCGATCTTTTGGGGAAACTCCCTTTCCAACCTTAAGTGTTCTCCCATTTGCTATTGACATTTTCAGTGTAGTCACCCTTATCGGCTGTGAATTTTCGTTTTTCATTTTTAGCATCATCATGATCAAATAAATTCTCCAGGGTGATCAATCCATTTGGGAGCTTATTAGATTTCAATTGAATGATTTGATCCCCATAAGCCTCCTTTACTTTAGACTGCATTTGATCAACAAAATCTCCAGAGTTTTGAATGAACAGAGCAATTTTCTCATCACGCTCAAAAACTTGCCAGTGGCTGTCATTGTCTGGAATAGCTGGTTGAATGACCACGTGGGCCACCTGAGGGTTGGCAAGCAAATCTGGAGCATGGTCGAACTGTGACCCAATAGTGGCCATCCAATCAGTGGCTGCATTTACCTTTCGAGGAATCCTTTAGATGTTGAAAGCATCAAAGCTTTCAATCAAATCCCATGTCCTATGGTGATAGGACTTCATGCGGATGTGCTTGGCACTTGAGATTCCTCGGATTGGTGCACTATCATTTCGGAATCTCCCAATTTTTTTTGCTATTTTATTCCCATCCATTCTGCTAAACTTAGGCCTTGGATTAGCCCCTCATGTTCTACTTCATTGTTGGAGCAAGCAAACTGCAGGCAGAAAGATCTCAGGACTTGTTCACCGGAAGGCGAAGTAAGACAAATTCCAGTGCCCGAACCTACCTTTCATCTTGCACCATCAAAGTGCAAGGTCCAGAGCATGTAAGACAACTCCTCCTTGGTTAGTGGCTCCTTGGTCAATTTTGGGATAATCTGATCCTCATAAAAAATATAGTAGGTACCAAGATACGTAGCATGGTAATTGGAATATGGATCAAAATATATGAATTCATTGAGGAAAACCTCTTGCTCTGGTGTAATATCCCCGGTCACTTCTTCATCCTCTAGAATTTCTACAGTTCTTCTCTCCTCATTAGATATGGAGGTATGGGTAGGCTCAAAGTTGAGCATAACCTGATCAACTACATGCTCAGTGTGTAGGGGTTGTGAAAGAATTTTGAGCTTAGCACCATGTTGGGTCCGGAGGATGAGGTGGGACCAATATAAAGATAGGTAACCTCCTATCTTGGTGGTAAAGTCTCAAGAGAGGCAGAGGCCGAAAACAGGAGGATATCATAAACTACTACTTCTTGGGACACGGTGACACTAGGACATGCAAACAATGTATGTGGAAGAATTTTAATAAGACCCACAGTCTGAACTTTATTTCCATCTAGTTGCATAACACCCCTACTTAGAGGCTCGTATTTGATGTTCAAAACCTCAACAATTTTCTTAGGCATGACGGTAGTGCTAGCACCAAAATCTATCATAGAATTATGTAATAGCTTGTCCCCTACTATGAGGGTAAAAAAGAAAGGGTTTGGTTTAGGCGTACCTTCCACTTGGCTTCTAAGTGGTGCGGCCTCATTTATCAACACTGCTGGTAATCACGATTGCACTTCGAGGGTCATATATCTATCCTCATTGGCCCGCGAAGAACTGGTAGCATTCCTGTCAGCAGGTCTCTCCACTTCTACTAGAGCTTCTTTTAACCAATTCTTCTGCTTTGGGATGCTGAGGAGATCCCATAAAGAGACGTTAGTTGGGGCTTTCTTTAGCTGCTCCACCATGTCCACTACTGATGGCACCAATGCTTTTTCTTCTCTTGGCTTATAGGGAATAAACTTCTTTCTCTGATATGCGGTAGCAACTGTGGGTTGTTTAGGAACTTTATCCAAGATGAACCTCCATTGCGTGCCTACATGCTCTCTCGTGAACCGTCTTTTTGACCAAAGGTTGTAGTCTGACTGTACTTGGGGAGCTCCCGAGCTTGATGCAATTGCACCATTTGTGAGTACAACATCCTTGTCCTCCATCCAAGAGAATAAAGTATGGTCTAGAGCTATCTCCGTTTATTGCTCTATTGACATACCTTGCAACTGAGCGATGAGAGATGCATTGTCCATGACAGGGGAAGCATAAACTGAATCATCTGAGGTAGCACCTTGACTTCGCTGATCTGCAATTTTTTGTTGCAAATTGCCTTTCAGACAATTTCTTGGGGCGTGGGCATTGTTACATGGGAAACACCAAGAATTGGTGTCATCCGCTAGATTATTTTGTCCCACGGTCAACTCTTTATTGGTGCTAGGATAGATGGTTTGCAACAGATTGGGCACTGGAACTATCTAGCCATTCGACTGACTTGAGGAAGCTCGGTTATTCACATATTGGTTTTGCTGATATGGGGGCCTATTCCCTTGGAAATTTTGCTGGAAGGGAGGTCTAGCAGAGGGGATTTGAGATCTTTTTAAATTAATGATTTCATTTGAGAAAGATCTCAACAAATTTTTCATATCGTTGACTTCCGTAGCCAGAGATGAAGAGGAAGACGTACTCGCTTGTTGGGATTCGAGATACACATACATAGATTGGGTTGTAGATGTGCTAGGCACAATTGGCTCAGGAACTTGATTTGATAACTCAGGGAAGACTGACATGAGCGGTCGCGGTGCAAGCTTTCCAGCATCAATTAAATTATTTTCTGCTCAGACTGCCAAGTCATATGCATTCGGGAGAGTATTTCCTTCGAGAGATTGAATCATCATAGATATATCTGAATTAAAGTCTTTCAGATAAAAAACAAATGCCATATCTGTGAGAGGTCGAGTGGATAACGATATCCTCTGCCAGGTCCTTTGAAACGTCATATTGAATTCTGTCACCGCTTCCTGAGGAGCCCTTTTGATGGTAATCAACAACTGCATTAGAGATGATCTTGTTGTTCTCAAAAAATGAGTAAACCAAGTTCACCTGCAATTGATCTATGAAATAGGCAATTTCAATCTATGAAACATTTTAGGACTTGGACAACATAACAAGGATCTAAATCCTTCTACTCTTCAGGCTTTACAAAACCTAGGTGGGTGTACCTTTGATGCATTGAATCAGACCCATGACACACAAGACAATATCAACAGAAGCAGATAGATCTCGTTAAAGGTTCAAAAACAAGGAGGGTACCGTAGATAGGCTAAATCTACATTAACAACTCGACAGGTCTGAACATGAGATAAGTTCCAAAAAACAGAAAATAAAGATATTATGATTTGATTCTTTAAATTGATGTTCTGACAATCCTTCAACATTATAAAATACCAATGCCTAATCCTGGCCACAGAGTCATGCATAAAACTAGAAGAGATATCTCAATTACAAGTTACTTTCCACATTATATTCTCATGTATTAATGCATTATATCAATACAATCCTCTGCTCTATCACAAAATCATACTTATATATATACACATACACTCAAAATCATTAATGCTGGGTTTTAGGATTTAAATCCTTCCTTGAAGAATACCCAAAAGACAAATATTACACTCTTAGAGAAGACTGAAAGAGACAAATCCAAATTACCCTTGATAAAATAAAATTGTATAAATTCAAATGGTATTTTGGAGATAATTTTGTAAAAACTCACACATGCCTTGCATATGTGTAAACCTGCAAATTGAAATAAAACTTACAACAAAGACAACATTGAAAACCCAGAAGAAACACCCTGTCATTTGCAAAAACTGAAAAAATACCATCGTTGGAACCTAGAATTCTATAGCCTTCTCACAAAAATTCTGGAACCCTTACAAATGAGAAGAATAGAGAATATGAAGGAGAGGGAAAAAGATCAGAATTCATGACACATTGCCAAGTGTCCTCTTTCCCCAACTGAAAACATTCCTTCTTCCTTCCCATGGAAACTTTTCTCAAAATATCTAATGTTTGTTAAAACTATCTGCAAAATTGAATTCCTTATTCAGAGAGATTTCCAACTGTATGTAATACTTGCTATTTTGGGTAAAAAATACTCCTTAGGCAAATTAATCTCTTATACAGACCAATCATTTAAATTTTTGAATTTTTTCAATAGTCTGGACTATACATTTAATTTCGATTTTTACTTGATTTTCCACCTGCGCTCTGCCATGTGGCACCCTGCGATTCCTCTGGACAACACCTCATCTGCCACCTGTGCACGATCGAACTACCACTTGATCGCCAGTCTTGCCACTTGGACCTGCTAGCTCAACAGTCGCTGATCCACGATGGGTAATTGGTGTGCATCTTCACATAGTGCATCAACGATCTCCTTGAACCTGCTCGATCTTTAATTTGCCCTTTTCTGCACGTGCCTTGTCGTTGATCCATGATGGTTAACTAGCGTGCAACTTCATCTTGTGGATTAGCGACTATCGTTGATTTGCGATGGACTTGCTCGATCTTTAACATACGAACCACTCACCTGCTGGGCCCATCACTTGGTCGCTGATCCACAATGGTTAACCATCGTGCAACTTCGCCTTGCGGATCAGCGATGACCGTTCGATCACCTGCAACTTGCTCGCCATCATGCAAATTCACCTTGTGGATCAACGATGGTTGTTCAATCACCTGCAACTTGCTTGCCGGTTAATTCGCCCTTCTATTGCAAAACTTGGGTGCCTAGGGATGCGTGCATACGGTGTGAGGCCCATTGGGTCGCTAACTGCCTCTTGCCAAAAGCCTTCAAGCTTTTGACACTATGAATGTGTGTGCTTTTTCTTTTAAATACATAAACTTTCCCGCTCACCACCAATGTGGGATAATCGGTTTTATGTCTGGCACTTGCATTTGCTTGGAAATTTCTGAAACCCTTCAATGCCACACTCCAACAGGGGGATTTGCTGACAAGGTTCGTGGAATTGATTTTATACCTGCCAATTTCATTCATTTCAGTTTCAAGAGCCTTCAAAAAACCACACAGGGGCATTGGAAACACCTGCAAATTACAATTTGCTCTGAAAACTTTAAAGTCTCCTTTGTTTACCGCCACACACTTGCTTGGAAAATTCCTTTAGCCACATGACCCCTGGAGGAGATGGAGAGGCACGCAGGACTGACACTTTTCCCACCACTTGCAATTGTTTAAATATTTTGAGGGCTGCCATCACGTGGGAGGGGGTTTTGGCTGACATTTCACATTGCATTTGGATGAAAGTTTCAACTGGCCATTCCCAGCTACCACGCCAAAGACCACGTAGAGGAGGGATTTGATAAAGGTTATGGAATTAAGCTCTACACTTTCCAAGTGCATTTTTCTTAAGTTTTTAATTCCTGCTCCAAATGCCATTCAACACCACACAGGGGATTTGGCATTACAATTGCCAATGTGCATTTGCATGAAAAAATTCTAATGCCTCTTCAGCCACCACGCCACAGTAGGGAAGGCTGATTTCATTTGCTGAAACTTTGTTTTTTTAAAAACCTTCACCACCATTTTCAGCAGGTCTGCCACGCAGGGGATAAATCGGTCTACACCAGCCAATGTATTTGGTTAAGTTTTTAAATCTTTTCCCACACAATCTGCAGGGAGGGTCTGATTTGGCATTAAACCTGCCAATTTCATTTAGTTGAAAACTTCATATCCCTTTAAAACCCCAATTGGCGCTCAAGAGGAAATCAGTTTACACATATCAACTGCATTTGTTGAAATTTAATGGGCCTCTCCAAACACCACGCACAACAGGGAGAATGCTACCAAATTTTGAATACTTTGGTTTTATGCCCTTTCAACTACCAAATAGCGAGGCATCTGCTTCACTGTACCATTAATGTCCACAGTGCTCTTATAATATTCTCTAGCTTCTTCTATATCTCTTAAATCATATAACACATGATTTAAAATAACAATTTAAACTTTGCCTGAAAAGATACATGAAGCTACAAGTTAGGTCAGGCCCCAAAGTGGGTTTGGCTAAATTTTTTTTCATTTTCATTCAACTGACCCTTGAAATGCCCTAGGCACCTTGAACATACCTTTGGAATTGATCGACATAGTTTTCTGATCACTGAAACTCAATTTGCAACTGCCAGACAAATGTGTCACATTTTTACATTTAAACCCAAAGAGGCATTTCAAAAACTGGTTAGAACATCTTTCTGGACTTCACAAACTGTTAGGCATGTACTCTGATATGCTAACTTTCATCCTGCAAAACCATTCCTCATGACGAATCTCGGGTGGAGAGATATTAATGCACAAAGATGACCAATTGACTCTATCAGCACTATGAACCTGAAAAAATTAATGCGCAGGGACTGCAAAGTGCACATATTAAAAATATTGAATGATCTCCGTAGACCCCCAAATCTGGGGCATAGATACTTTGAATTACAGAGAAGACCTTGGAATGCTCAGTTCAATTGAGAAGCTAATAGGGTGCAAATGGAGAGCTCATGAAAATAGCCACTTTAACAGATGTAGCAATGAAAGTGCAGAAAATTGAATAAAGTGGCTCAAGAAATCATCTTGGAAAACTGATCAAACGGATTGACAGGGGCTTCAAACTAGAAACATAGCTTGTCTTTCATACCAGCAGTACCCTGGAAGAAATATTATGACATGAAATTCACCTGGGCATCTTTTACACATATGCAAAGTGGTGCTCTGACTAGCTGTCGAAACAGGGACTTATGTAGCCAATACAAACTGCAAATGGATTGGGCTTACTAAACTGAGCAAATGGATTCATGGGGACTTGAAATTTGACATGTGGACACACTTATATGTATAAAATTCAATGCACTTTGAATTTAAACATGATGATCAACTGGTCATGAAATGTAAAGCCTCAAAGTAGGCCACTTAGTAAAATCTGAATTTGTGCATAGAACAACTTTCAGTCCACCCCTTGAAATGGGTACTTGACAAACTGATCTAAACTGAAATCTGAAAGTTGTAGAACACTACGTAGGCTAAATGAAAGGTGTAAGACACATTTCCCAAGCCTTACCCCTTGATAATCAACTGGCTCCATTTTACATGCCCCAAAATAGGCCTCTCCGGTTGATTCAGTAAGTATTCATTTGAAAGTGTAGAACAAAATTTTGAAATGGGCTCTCAAAATACTCAAATTTTATGAGTCCCAATAGTGGCTTTGACTTTGAATATAGCACAGAAGTTAGTTTATTAAGCTTCAAACAAAACAACCATAAAGGCCATAGGAACAATCTGATATGTCTGTCCTTCACAAAATTTAATTAACATAAAGGCTTCTTCAATGAGCCAAAGTCTAATAAATTCTCCAAAGTCTAAACCTCTAAAAAAGGAGAAAAAGGCCTATAAATAACCTTCAGCCTTTAACAAACAACAATAAAGCATAAGAAAAATCCTAGCAACTGCTTCCGATCAGGAATCTCCCCGCGTGGTGCTCACAGAGACACATGCAAGCGAAAATGACCTTTGATGTTGTTACTCCAATTGCGCCATGGTGACCCCTGCACCTGCCAAACAAGAAAATCGCGGTGCAAAAAACATTCTAGTTCATGAACCATCAAAGAAGACACGTGGAAACTCGAGGGAGACCCGAAGTCGAACACATAAAGGGAACTGGAACATGCAACATGGAGGCACCAAGTGTCACTGCTAGCATACAAAAGATGGTGGGGCGAGAAAACATACACTGAGGAAAAGACCTGCAACACGTGGCAGCTCTGCGTTCTCTCAACATAGGATGAGAAAAGCGAGCTGCTTAGAGCAACGCCAAGACACCACTTGGCACGTGCACGAGTGATCGGGAGAGCGGGCCAAAAATTAAAGTAAGGGGCCGAAACTTTACCAAAATACCATGCACGAACCACTCTGAAAGAATATTAATAGTTGTCATTTTGATGTCAACCCTATCTTGTGTTGTCATTGATGTCAATTTGTCTTGTATTGATACAAAAGTAAGAGTAGTACAACAAATGTTTCTATATGTAGTCCAAAGAGTATTTATGTACACTGTTGAGTGTTCTAGTATTGATGACGATGTTGTGGTGTTTCCGAAAGATTGGTATAGTGGAAGTTTCTATATGCAGGAAACAATATTTAATGTCTCAGTGGAAGAATGTCTTGCATTCCTCTGGTTTGTGAAGATTATATGTTATGGTTCTACATATGATATCTATGTTCCTATGTACATGTACATTGCACTATCTATTTTGTAGATGCTCTATGGATCAGTTGGATGAGCTGATTACTATTATTTTTGATAGTAAGGTTGTCTGTCATAATAGGTCCAAAAAAAGTCTGGTGGCTTCTGGATATGTGGATTAAGGTGCTGTAATTTGAAGGATTTGTTCATGTGATCTATGCAGTGTTCTAGTTCAGTTTTCAAGTGGCAACTTGATTGAAAAGTGAAGTTATGATGTTTTGAGTTCCAGATGTAGCTATTCTAGTTTCATACTAACTGTGATGTCGTGTTTTACTTGGATCATATTCTTTTGGTTTATGTTTGGTTCCAAGGATTTGTATGGCTAATGTTTTTGGGCCTCACTATGGCATGTATAAATCCACATTGAGTTTCATGCATTAGAGAATGTTTTAAGTTGATTGGTTGGGTGCTTCATTGTTCATCTACATGCTTTACTTGATATGACCTTGGAGGATGTGCTAGTGTGTGTGGTTCATTGGAATCATTTTGAAATATTGTATTGCAATGTTTTTGGGTCCTCTCTATCTCTTGGGGTATATCACATTTGATATTTTAGGTCAGGGTGGCAAAATTTATGTAATAATGCATATTCTATTTGTTGCTGACCTAGTTAAGGGTTTTGACGATTAACCTTGTATAAAGGAGTGCATATGTATTAGTGAGGGTGCAGAATGGATGCACATTGATTTGTCAAAGGTGTAAAAGATCTACAGACAAATCCGAGATTAGATATGTGTGAAAGACTGTTGTGAAGAGCTTTGATGATAATACTCAAGGTGGCAAAGTTAAGAGATTGTATTTTGAAAGCAAAAGAGTTTGCAATGATATTGATTGCTTGACATAGTAGTTTAAGATCAAGTTCATGATCTAGAGATATTGTTCATTCCATTCAACTATTTGTTCTCTGCTGGAAGACAATGAGTCTCATGGAAGATTTTTGTATTTTGCCTTGAAATAGTGAGTTTTAGTCTTGCAAGTCACTTGTATCTTGCCCTAAGGTTGTGCAACTTAGTTTTGCAAGTCCTCTTAAGAGCAGGGTGTTCCAGAGGCAATATTGTAACATATTATATTTATATTGCAAGTTTGATTCTCACCATGGTTTTTCTCTGATTGGGTTTTCCATGTAAATTTGGTGTTCATGTATTTGTTGTGTTTCATACTTTCATCATTTGTCATTGCTGGGATTATATGTTTGTGATTTAAAGTTTGAAGATTATAAATTATGTATTTGAAGGTTCAGACTAGTTCACCCCCCCTCTCAGTCCTATGGTGTGTTCAACAAACCTCCTCTCCTTTGGTTGTTTAGTTTATATGCAAACAATTTGTAAGTTTTATCCTCAATGATGTAGGGCCAATTTCTGAACACAATCTATATGGGAGAAGTTTTTGAGAGCTTCATAGTGATGTAGATGTGTCATACTTTTAGTTCTCGATTTTCTAGAAATTGTAGCTATTGATAGGCGTTCCTAGCTCATTCATGTTTTGGGAGCTTCTAAGGCTTTATTAAATCTCATTTGAGTTCCCTTTCAGGTGCCATTTAATAAAAATGTGAGAATTTCATGTACTTAATGATGGTTTTAAAGATGAAAAAATGGCTCTGCATGCGAATAGTTTTCACAATTCCTATGCGATAACTAACCTGCTTTCAAGGCCTCCTTATGGCAACAATCTGGGCTATGCAAATCAATTTTTTGTTCTTGCTAGCAGACACCAGGATGATGGCAATAGTCTTATCTCAGAAGCAGTACAAACGCGAGATCAACAAACCTTTTTTGTGAAAACTAAATATTCGCTAATAGATCCGGGAAGTGCTCCCCCTCCTCCCTTAAACACTGATGACTAGAATTGGCAGAAGGTTGGACACAAGCAATTTAAATGCCTAGCAAGTGGGGCGAATCATCAACCAGTATGCCATGACCGTTGTCCACTGTGTTATACGGAGAAGGGTTTTTTAAAACCTACCCATAAAGATAGAACCATAAACCGGGGAAACATTCTCCGACAAAAAATTACAGAGAATAACTCATGGGGCATGGAAACCCTAGCTAGACATTCATTGTACCACCATCAGAAACCATCGGGGGATAAACAAATTAAGGGTGACCAGTCAATGCGTCCATCAACCACAGAGGAAAGGCTAGTGATAGAAATCGACAATCAAATCCTAACAAAGCATAAGAAGCACTGTAAAGAATTCGTCATCTTTGCTCGATGGGAAGGTATAGGTACCCCAGCCGAACAAATCGCTGAATGGTTAAAGAAATCCTTTCAGGGCATGGTAAGTATCGACACCCTCCCTGAAAATTTCCTATCAATAGAATGTAGCAATCTAGATTTGATAAATAGGTTTTTGAATGGGGATATTCCGACATATAAGGGTTTTTGCTTAGAATGCTGGGAATGGCAACCCCTTTTTGATCCATCCCGTTTAAAATCTTTTATGGTAAATAGAGAAATATCAATTGATAACTTACCAGTAGAATGTCATAATTTAGAAATCTTAAGAATGATAGGCAATAAGTTAGGGAAATTTGAAAGTGTCAAAAAAACCCCATTTAAATTCTCAAATAATGTTCTAATGGTGATTATGGATATCAATATCAAAAATTTAAAAAACATAGTTTTAAAATTCAATAACCTCATTTTAAATGTCAAACCTTCTTTTTATAATGGCCCCATCATAGATGATATTCCCAGGAAAACCTCACCTGAGATGTCATACCCTAGGATAAAACATAATAAAGAGGGTGTCAAAATTAAATTCATGGAAGGAATTAGGGGTTTCACTCTGGAAGGCGATGAGTCTTTAAAGATAAAAACTAAGCCTCAAGCCTCTACAATGGATATGACATTGGATCAATGCTATGAATCCTTATCTAAGGACTCCTTGAATAGGAAGACAAACTCCCCCTTCCTCCCACCTCTGGAAGTAGTTATGACAAAAACAGTTGAATCTTCGAACAAGGAACAAGATTTATAAGATGGGGAGATTAGTGAGCCACCAGTGCAAAAGGAACTGCCGAGTATATGTGCTCAAGGGGAAACCCTAAATATTAACTTTGGAATAAGAATAGACTCTGGGAAGGAAATAGTGAGCCCACTGAGGAATTCAATAGAAGTAAAATTATCCCTTTTAGAGCAACCATTGGTGAAGGACATGTGTCGCCATGTTAAGGATAAAGGATCTGAGCAAGAACAACTGACAACACAAGATAAGGATATTGAGGAAAGTGAGGGGGAAAAGGAAAATAGACCGCCCCAGAATATTGATTCAATGGTGGCAGAAGTGGAAGAGAGAGAACAAGTAGAAAGGGAAGTCAACATTATTTCCAACTTTATTGGGGAAGAAGTAGTTAATGACCTAATGGAACAATTTGTTGATGAGGTTTGTGACTCCGAAGAATTGGAAAGGCAGAGGGAACTATATGTGAAAAATTTATTGGATTGTGCCAGAGTTAATATGGAAACAAAAGAATTGTTCATTGACCTAGATAATTTGGAAAATGAGAACCCAATCATTCTAGGCATTCATAATACAGAGGAGAGAAAAGCCTCTCTTGACTGTGCCAAGTCCATCAAAAGGAGGGGTAGGAGATCCCTTGCTGAATTAAGAGCCAAGGATGGGGAAGTTGTGGGCCAATCCAAAATTTCATCACTATTTAATGTAGGGGAGGGGAAGTTCCTCCCCACAGAGCCATGAAACTCTTATCATGGAATGTTAGGGGCATGAATGCCCCTAACAAGAAACATATCATAAAACACTGTATATCTGAATCAAAGCTAGACATAATTATAATCCAAGAAACTAAAATGAACCCAACCGAGATAGACCTCTTTGAGAAAAAAATAGGTTTTAGAAAAGTGAAGTATTCCCCAGCACATGGGGCTTTAGGAGGCTTACCAATCATTTGGGATCCTAGATATTCCTCTTTTACACCATCTGAGATAAAACAAAATTGGATAGGTGGAAAGGTAAACTGCTATAATAATAAGTTAAGATTTAACCCGATCAATGTATATGGCCCTATTCAGAATAGGGATAAAGCTCAAGTCTGGATGGAACTTGAGACTTAAGAAACAATATAAATGAGATGTGTATTATTGGAGGAGATTTCAATGCCATCACTAAGGCATCAGACAAAAGAGGAGTTAGTAATAAGTTACCTACTGCAACACTCGACTTCATTGATTGGATCAATAGGAATTCTTTGTTGGAAATCCAGACAACAGAGAACACCTTTACATGGAACAACAGAAGGAAGGGCTTTAACAATATTGCTGATAAGCTCGACATATTTTTTATTCATGGGGGGCTTATGAATTTCAATTACATTATGGAAGCAGAGATCCTACCTTTATCCAGTTTAGACCATTATCCACTCCAACTTAACATTCTGGCAGAACAAGGACCAAGAAACTGCCTGTTCAAATTTGAGAACATGTGGTATAAGGATGATAGCATCATCAACCTAATTGAACAATGGTGGAGTGAATCATTATTCTCAGGTTCAATGATGTATATTGTTGCAAACAAACTAAAGTTAATCAAAAGGAGACTCTTGGAGTGGAATAGAGAGCATTTTGGTAACATCTTTGATAAGAAACTTTTAGTAGAAAAGGACCTCAAGGATGTTAACAGGGAAGTTTTGCATTGAGGGATGGATGTACCTCTCTTCTTAAAGGAAAAATATTACTAAAAGAGTATTAAGAGATTCTGGCAAAAGAAGAAATCTTCTGGAGACAAAAATCTAGAGAAATATGGTTGAAAGATGGAGATCGCAACACAAAGTTCTTTCATAACAGTACCAAGCAAAAAAGATGGGTAAACCGAATCTCTAACATTAAGAACTACCAAGGAGTAAATCTGGAAGACCCGTCAGAGGTGGCAGAGGAAGCAGTAAGGTTTTTTGAAGGAATCCTTAACAATACAACTGGTTCCAACCTTAGAGGCCAACATAATATAATTAGAAATATTCCAAAACTCATTGATGTAGAACACAACAGATGTCTGCTTAAGAAATTTACAGAGGAGGAGGTTAAATCTTCCCTCATGAAAATGAACCCAGATAAGGCTTTGGGCCTAGATGGCTTCCCAACTAGTTTCTTCCAAAAATGCTGGGGTTTTATGGGTCAAGAGATCACAGAGGCCTTAGAGGGTGTTAGAAACTTAGGTAAGATCCTGAAGGAGATCAACAATACTTTCTTAGTTCTGATTCCGAAAAAAGAGAAACCTGATAGCTTTAATGAATATAGGCCCATAGCCTTGTGTAATATCCTTTATAAACTTCTTACCAAAACTCTAGCAACTGGACTTCAAAAAATTCTCCCTATAATCATTAGTGAAGAACAAACAGGCTTTGTGCCTGATAGATCAATCTATGACGGGGTAATCATAGCTCAAGAAGCTATACATTCAGTCTAGCATAATGGAGCACCAAGCATGATGGTCAAATTAGATATTAGTAAAGCATATGACAAAGTGGATTGGAGATTTTTAATGCAAATATTTGGAAGCATTTGGCTTTGCCAAAACTTGGATCAACCTTATTTTTGAATGCATATCCACCCCCAAATTCTCTGTCCTGGTCAATGGCACACCTGAAGGTTTTTTAAGTAGCTCTAGGGGACTTAGGCAGGGAGACCCCATGTCTCCTTCCCTCTTCATCATTATGGTAGAGGCTCTTGGTAGGTCTATCTCAAATGCTAGGGAAGAGGGTGGAATCATAGGTATACCCATTACCAGTGGTCTAATTCCCATTACCCACCAGCAATTCGTAGATGATACAATGCTTTTTGGTCAAGGCGACATTAGGAAAGAAAGGGCCTTCAAAGGTATCCTCAAATCCTACATGGAAGCCTCGGGTCAAGAGGTCAATTTGGAGAAGTCACAAGTGTTCATGTTCACCATAGAAACCGCATCCGAGAAAGAGATATACAGGGTCTTGGAGATCAAGCCTGGTCTCCTCCCTTGCAAATATTTAGGCATCCCTTTGGATAAGGGGAGTAGGACATCTAAGTCTTGGGATCACATGGTGGAAAAAATCAAGAAGATAATTAACACTTGGAAAGGGAAATGGTTGTCCTCTGCAGGCAAGGCAACCTTGGTCAAATCAATTCTGGCAGCAATGCCCATTTACCAACAATCTTGTCACAATTTATCGGTTAAAAAATGAGATGAGCTAAATAAACACCTTAGAAATTTCTTTTGGCAAGGTGCCAATGAAGATAATAAAATATCACTCCTATCTTGGGATAAGATTTGTAGACCAAAAGAAGAAGGAGGAGATGACATTAAAAATATCCGTGACCACAGTAGAGCCTAAGGGCAAATTTTTTATGGAGAATGTTCAGCCATCCCCATTTAAGAAGGGCAAGAATCTTGTACCATAAATACCTTAAAGAAGACAACCCTATCCAAATATATAGAGAAAACATTCCACCCAGAGGCTCTCGCATATGGAACTTTATGCTGGAATGCAGAAATATTATCATAGATAAACTCACATGGAACCTAGGGTTAGGGGAAGATGCCTTGTTTTGGTTAGACTCTTGGGGAGGGTATAAGGTGATCGATAAAATCCATGAGTTTGGACCTAAAAGAGCACTCCTAGAATCAAACAGAGGGAAATTGATTGGGAACTACATTTCCCCCTCAGAGGATGGAGCGGGGTGGAAATTGATAGTGAAAGAAAATGAGGATATCCCTGTAAGGGATAAAGATAAACTCATGGCAATCTTAAAAGATAGAAACATTTCCTTTAGTATAGGCAAGGATAGGCTTGTGTGGGATGGATCCAAGAATGGAGAATACAACTCCAAGGATGGGTATAATCACATCACTAAAGCTCAAATTAGACCCAAGACGAAGCTGCCTCTGAAACTTTGCTAGGACAGATAATGCCTACCCAAGGATGGAGTCTTCACATGGCTTGCTCTCCAGAATAAGCTCTTGACTGCTGAAAAATTTAGAAGGATGGGGTATGAGGGACCTAGTAGATGCCCTCTATGTGAAAATGATGAAGAGGACACAAATCACCTCCTCCTTAATTACAACTATGGAAACAAATGTTGGGTGTGGTTTACCCAGAAACTAGGCTGGTCCTCTGTCTTTCCTCAAAACTATTTTAGGAATGCTCAAAGCCTAGCCCATCCTAAGAAGAGGTTGTCTATTTGAAGGCTTATGGATATCTCTTCCCTCTACCATAATTTGGGAATTGTGGAAGGAAAGGAATAGGCGTCTTTTGAAAGATGAAAAATTAGAGATGAAATGGGTAATCAATAAAATTGAGGCTGCTATGATAAAAAAAATCAACAGTATGATCAACTTCGGTTTGAAGAAGAATGCCACATTAACTTATTGGGATGAGAAGATGAAGGGGAAATGGAAGGGACTATCTATCCCACCCTTTATTGGGGATGGTCTTGAAGTAAATCTAAGGAAAAGATTTGAATGTAAGTGGCAACCTCCAGGTGAGGGATGGCTGAAGCTAGACCTTGATGGGGCCTCTAGAGGCAACCCAGGGGTGGCAGTGATATGATGCTCTATCCATAACTCGAAAGGGAAGGAATTTTCCCTCAGGGCTTACCCAATAGGTAATAAGACTAATAATTGGGCTGAATTGGTTGCCCTGCTGGAACGCCTTAATATTTGCAAAAAGATGGGAGTGAAGAATTTGGAAATTGAAGGGGACAACGATTATTATCAATGCTCTAAGAAAAGGTAGTATGCTCAATTGGAGAATTAAATCACTATTGACATGGGCCATTGATTTATGCAAAGGTTTCGAGAGATTTACAATCAATCACATCTATAAGGAAGGCAACAAAAGGGCTGATGAGTTAGCTAACTTGGGAGCTGATGGCATCCATCTTCCCTGAAGCTCTATCTTAGGTCCTCATCTAGTGTTTTATACATAATGCTTTTACAATTAGCAGCCTTCACACTTTTGTTGATGATTTATATATATTTTTCAGAACTATATATAATTTATCTATAAAATATCTTTATATACATCTCATATATATATAATTTATTTAAATAATTATATATATTTATCTTTAGTATCTATATATAGATTTTATGACTCATTTGATTACATCCATTCTATAGCAGATCAAAGCAGGGGCTATAAGGCTAAGTTAGTCAAACTCACTTATTTTCATAAGAATCTCTGACCTTTCACCAGAAGTTGGATTCCTCATATTTTAACGACTAAGGATTGGCTATCTGTCCTCTGTTACCTTTTAGACAGGTAATAGCTCTCTCCTCAGCTCTGACTCTAGGATGGGTTCATATGGCCTTAGATCCTTAGTAAATTTTCCAATGACAAACGACGAGCAGGCTTCCTGACATAGATATCATATAATACTCACTAATATGGGAACATACGAGTAGTATTAACACCTTTAAGATATGTCTGATTTGTGTGTATTTTTAGGAAGAAAATTATACATCTATAATTATAAATGATTAGTATCTAACATATATACTAATATATTAATCCAAGAGGATATCTTTTCTTTGAACCCCGTGATCTATCATTGAGGTTAAGATATCATCTGTCTACCTTCCCATATATTATTTATTAATAAGCCTAGGCCGATCATTTCATATTATAGTTTTATAGCTTATTCTCATTAAAAGTTAGATAACATAACATTTAAACAAGGAAACAATAGAGCAGATGAGCTTGCTAACTTAGGAGCAGATGGCGTGGAGCTCAAAATCTTAGGCAAAACCAATTCTCTGCCTGATAAGGCAGTGCCTCCATCCATCTAGAGAAATCCATATGTCATCCCCAACAGGAGGATAATCCGGGCTCATCCCCCCATCCCCTCCCTCTTTCTCTCTCAAATGCAAGCAATAGCCTATACTAGTCCCTTTTAGGCACTTTAACCGTTCTAGGTTCACTCTATTACTCCTTTTGCTTCCTTGGCTTGCCTTCAGTAAGTCCATCTTTAGCCCTCATCCCTGCTCCTCTTCTCCCTAAACTGTTTTACCTTCCATTCATATTTAGAATTTGAATCCCAAGGGTCCTGGATTCAGAATCAGACACTCCTATCACAGCTTGAGAGATTCATCTGCAAGGAAACACACCAATATATATATATTCATATACATATATATACATATATACATATATATACATACATATACATATATATATATATATATATGTATGTATGTATGTATATATATGTATGTATGTATGTATGTGTGTATATATATGTATGTATGTATGTATGTATGACACACTCAAATATATATATATTTATAATTACATATGTATGTATGTATATGCTGATATACATGGAGCCAGACTTATACACAGTGACACTCATATATATATATATATTCACACACACATATATATAGACCTATATATATATATATATATATATATATATATATATATATATATATATATGTATGTATGTATAAACACTCATAATCTCACAATATATATACAATTAACATCTACAATTTGATTAGTAGCGTCTTTTATATATATAGGTTATATATATATATATAAATGCATGTATATATGTATAGTTATATATAGGTATAGATATCACATATATATATAGTCTCGGCATCCACCCACCTTCCCACCCTCAAGGCTTAGGCTATTTCAATGGAGATTGCCAGGAAATCATTGTCTCGGTGATCCTAACTATAATAAGTGTGAGATCTTCCTCCCCTGTGATTATCTCGGAAATGACATCTGCTGGCACTCATTAATCTACCTCATTAACCCACTTCGAATTGTGAAACATGGCCATACCCTCTTTTGAGAATTTCACCTCGCTGGCTGAGTTGTATCAATCATCTCCGCACATGCCGATCATGCATATATTAACTAGACACTAAGCATGTGCTATATTGAATGATGGAATCTTGAGGACGGTCTTGCGTTCATTTCTTTGCGATATGCCTCTCAAGCAAGTACTATCTCCAATGTTTTAATCATTCTGGCTCATTCTCAATTAAATTCATTTCATTCTCACACCCAACTTTTGAGACAGACCTCTAGCTTTATAAAGACCGGTTTCTCTCTGTCTCTTCATTCTCTGCTAAGGAAAATTCAAAATATCATGGATACTATACTCAAGCTCTAAAAGACAAATGACCATTCCTGGGGAAATAAAGGTAGCTCAACTGACAAGCCTCTTAAAATATCCTCACGATCTGGTCGTCAACAAGGTTACTCAAATTTTAGGGGAAAATTTCATCACCAATGAGGATAGGACCAGAGCAAATTCTGATATTTCCTCTATGTTCCTAGCCATAGTACTCCATTTCGAGCCTAATAGGGATTTCATCAGGGAATTATGTTTAAAGGTTTTTAAGAATAGCATTCTCATAGAGCTTGACCGAGTAATGGCGAATGTTACTTTTGATATCTTGGCCCCTAAGCCAAGACATTATGATATCTTCATGGGGAACAACCACTAAGTTCCTCAGTTCCCAATACTGATTCATGATAATCCTGCGAAGTTTTCCAACAAAAGGCGCATCATCCAGAGGAATGTCAACTTCCTCATGTGGTGGTTCAATGTGAAAATTCCTCCCTACAACCATTGGTTGGCTATATACCTTCGGGACGAAGGTCTCAACATGGACATGATAGTCGAGATGGAGAATCTGAAATCTTCTGAATCACCAAAGGGTTCTCCATCGGACTAGGCAGGGGCTCGAGGGAAAGGGCTTGGCTTTTGAGTAAGTAGGGGATGCGACATTCTGGTTAATCTAAGCAAAGATAGTTCGTATAAAAGACTTTTATGCTTTACTGTTTTTAGATAGGAGATGACTTGTCTTTTGAAGATATGTTTATAGTATCAGACGCTCAATATATATATTATTATACGCAAACGCTTAAGATTAGTTCAATGATATGCAATACATCTTCATAGCGGCTTTCCCATATTTATACATTCATTTCTAGGTTGTAGATAATTTGCAATTTTATGCTATAGGGTGTATTAATGAAGTATTTATCTCAGCATAAGTATACACACATATCTACAAGTGTGTTCATATAATGCAAGACAAATATACAAACACACCTGCATTCCATGTGGTTATAGGTATGATGTTGTAGATACTCCTGTTAATATTTCTGATTACATTATCACCTTCATGTATTGGGGATCATGTGGAGGGGGTACATTGGAAACCATCAACTCTCTTGATTTTGTGGCCACGACTATCATGGCCCTGGTTCGTTCCATATTCTTATTGTAGTAGTAGGCAATTTTGATAGAAAACCTTATTCTGAGAACATTAAGGGGCTCCGGTTTTAGGTGGAGTCGATGTAGGCGGCTAACTTTCTCTCTTAGTTTTACATGGTTAAAAGGTATCCTAACTTTGAGTTTGCAGGATAGTATTGCTCTGTGTTTGTAGCATGCAGGATCCAGTTCGCTCACCCCCACTCGGTCAGCACTCGAACAACTCCTTGGTCTCCCCATTCGCCCTCACCATACGAAGGCTTCACCTATTTCTCAGATCCATTATGTAGAAGTCATGGTTAAAATGTCGACAACATGATGTATTTCTCAAATTATTATTGTAACCCCTTAAGAAGTCAGATTTCTGGCTAACAGGGACTTGTAAATTATTCCAGGATTTTTTCCTTGGGCAAGACATGAGGTTTTCTTCATTCGGTTCTTTCCTACCAGTGCCCACACCGAACCAAATTTGTACATTTATGTAATTATTTTTCAATCAATAAATTTTATGGCCTCGGCCCATTATCGATAAAAAAAAAAATGATGGTTTTAAAGATTTATTTGCATTTTTAAAAATATTTTGGTCTTTTTTAGGTATTTTTATTTTCTATATTCAAGTGCACTATTACATTTTGGCAAGTGGAAATTATAAATACAATTAGTATAGTGCAAACCACATATTTTATTAGAGGTGACTTTCTAATTGAGTAATTTTTGGGTTATGCATTATCATCTACTAAGATGATCTTGTGTTTGACAAATTCTTAGGCATTGATCATGGTTTTAATTGTTTGATTTCAATTTTTTGTTGTGAAATCAGCCCCATCAAACTATTAGTCTTGATTTAGATGGATCAAGAATTATTGCATATAGATGGATCTCTTAGTCTTTATATGACATGATCTATGAGCCATGAAATCTCTCTCATGGTATTCACCTAATATTTTAATAATAAAAATTACCTTACTTCCAAGTTTGACAATTGAAACTAACTATTTAAGATACATTTTGATTTATCTTCTTAGAGAAAGCTTAAAAAAAAAGTGATAGCATTTGTAAAAATCCTTTTCTTCCATGGAAAGAATCAATACGTCACCTACCCATAATGTGAGTGACTACACAATGAGGTTTATGATACATGATATTTATTATATAGATATAAACCTAGTACTCAAATATATGCCATGGTGTGAGGTCTAAATATAGTTTACAAATAAGTGTTATGGATGTGGCATAGGGTATAGAATAAAAATAGTAAGTGGAAATAATTAAATCAAAGGATGCATAAGCCGGTGCTATATTCTCTACAATACAATAAAAATATAAGGCACTCATGCAACTAAAGTGCTCTTCTATAATATAGTTGATCTTAAAAGATATTTCTAGAGATTGCTTGATATTGTAATTAAAGATCATTGATAAAAAATAATTATAAGACCACATATATATTTAACATGATTTTTTTGTTAAGATGATCTTACTATATATTTTGAGTGCCATGGAAGAATTACAAACTTAAGTTGTGATGGAAGTATTTTCATATCCCTATACTTCTCCTAACCCTTCAATGCACAAACTCACTCACTATACCAAACACACCCCAAATTCCAAGGATATCTTGCTCACACAAAGTGATATGATGAAATATGTGCAACTCATGAGAAAATAAGTGATAGAAAAGAAGTCAAAAGAGTGTTGCATAATACTATGCTTTCACACCTATTCACCTAGTTTTCTTCGAGTATGGAATGAAAAATCTAGCTCTATAAAAATGCTCATTGATCCTTTATTGAATATTTTTCAATCTTATTAGATACTTAAAATCCAATAAACATATGATAACAACCTCTTAGTTTATATATAAACAAAATACAAAAAATGAGAGATTTATTTATGTAAAATTGTATGAGACTCTGCATCATGTTCTTTCATCTTGAGTGAAGACCAACCATATTATATTTTCACTTTCTAAATTGAAACCAATATTTTGATAATAGATTAATATATATTTTAATAATTGATCATTAGCTCCATCTAATTATGAATATTACTTAAGCTATTTTCATGTTTTTTATTTTTACATGACTCAATTTGATAGTCTTTAGTTGAATTCTTAGAGATTTTATTCTATTAAAGAGGTAAGGTGAAAGAAATATTTGATTAAATATTGTCCTGATGAATAACCTCCCAATTTAAGAGATAAGATTTAAAAATGGGTTAGTTTAAGGAGATTGAGTATTGGCGTGGCTAATAGATGAAACACCGATCATTTTATGTTTGCTAGTTAGATGTTGTCAATTGAAAGTGTATTCTCAATGATCTTCCTCATTTTACCTAGACTTTACCAATAAAAAATAAGTTAGCCATTATTAATAATGTAAATGAGAAATCTAATATGTTGAGATGCTAATGGATGAAACAATGATGATGGTAGTACTATAATTGAACAACTAACAATGATAAATATAATAATATATTATAACAACTTTTATTGTACACTTGAAAATAAATAAAGAATTACTTAAACTAGCTAATAGTATTACTAATTAATTCACAAGCTTAAACACATTCCTTGGATGTAATCTTGTAATACAATGTCTAACATAAAATTACTTGTTAAAATGAAATAATAAAATAGGGATAAATACTACCTTAGTGACCCAAAAAATTAGGAGTTGGATACCAACTATATAGAATTCACTAGTCATTATTTTCACAATTGTTGAAAAGGTCTTACAATTCTAGCAATTTTAGTAAATGTTGATTGGTTTTATCAACATAAGAAAAATTTCTATATTAGGCACAATAGCAAAAGACATATGAATAAAAGGAGAGGGATCCATTATATTTACGTGTTTCAAATTTTGAAAATGTTGGGATTATATGTAAATAAGTAACACATAGAATTGATATATGTACAATTTGTAATGTTTATTTAAAAAAAACAAATTATTTTTTTATGGTAGTTTTATAATATGACATAAAATTGTTAATTTTGATGATAATAAGTGGTTGTAATCTTGTAAAATGATGATTACGAAATAAACTAAAATATTGTATATTTTCATTAAAAAAGATTCTTTTAATGTCAATTACTCTAATATTCACCTAGCTCTTGTGAGCAAATTAGGGAAAACTTATTTTGAAACTAAATTGTTTTTGGTAAGTCCATTGTATTTATTGTATTATTTTATTGAAGATTATTGAGACTAGCCACCTTTTAAATAAGATAATGACCTTTGTCATTTCAATATATAGATTTTACCACAAGAAAATGTTGTAATATATGCTTTAGCATAAACACCTGTTGTTTAGGTTTCCTTGAGTGTTCTCACTAAGGAACTATAGACCTATCATGAAGTCCTTTGACTGCCCCAATTTTTGGTGTTCTCTATATTATTTAATATTTATTTTGGTACTAGAACGGCCACAATTTTGTGTCTCCTATGTAATGTAGCTGTTAGGAGAATATCCATAGAAGAAATCACTAAGTTGTGATTGGAGCTATTGTTTTTGCATCTACTACAAGAAAACACTTGATCATTTTTGGAGAATTGCTGAAAATTCAAGAAAAGTTGCAATTAATGCTAATCTAGAGACTCTTGAGTTAAATCTCTAAAGACCGTTTCACCAAATATTGTGTTGTTGTTGTGTGAAGCTAGTAAAGAGGAAGAAGCCCCAATCTACTAAGTTTGAGAAGAAGACTCCCACCAAGTCAAAGCCCATTGGCATGACTATAGTTATTGTTGAAGAACTACCAGATATCAATAGTGATAATGACTTCATTGAAGATGAGGGACTTGTTCTAGTTTGAAGAGACCAACACTTTGAAGGTGGGGAGAGACGTAGTAGAGAATAGTTAGATGCTCAATAGTCTGAGGTGCTTGCAGATTTAAGAAACTATACCTTATCCAGGTTACGACACATGTATGTGAGTATTGATGTCCAATAGTTTAGAGGGGGATCCAAAATCTAAAAGTTTAACATCGTACCTTAATTTAATGAGGGTGATGAGGCACTTCATGTACAAATGGTGTCCAGTGATGTTGGGAACTTGGATTATAACTAGGCAACTATATTTGGGAGTAGCTTGAAGAAGCCTTATTGGTTTGAGAACTATTTTTTATGAACTTCTACATAATGTGTAGACATTGAAAATTATCCATCTGCATCTTTTTCACGCTAATTATTCTTCTAAATTAATTGAATAATTTTATTATTTAATCACACTAGCATTATTCCTCTATTTCAAATTCATTTTTTTCCCCCCATCACATATTTATTAATTAATTTTTAACTATTTAATTATCTCATTTCTCTCAATATTAAATATAATAATTGTAATTATTTAATTAATTCACCTTTGCACAATAATTAAATAAGTAAAATTAATTATTTAATTAACTCACTTTTCCTTCACTTATTATAATTAAATTATTATTTTAGTTATTTAATTTACGAACTTTTCTTCTATAATTAAATAAATTATTTAATTATTAACTTTTTAAAATAAAGTTCCTCTAAGAATAAATAAAACAATATTTTATTTATTTTACCTCTTCATACACATGATTAAATAATGTTTAATTATTGAATTCTATTAATATCTCCACCTTCATCACTTAACTACCACTCACTCTAAGTTCACTAATCAATCAATTCACTTCACTAAAATTATGCAATTAGTTAACTTCATAATTAGCACAATCAATTCTTCTTATTCATTCTCATCCCTTGATCTTTAGATCCATCTCATGCATCCTCCATCGTTGATTGATATTAGAGCAATCTATATAGCCATTCTTTGTTCATCATTTGTTCCAACCAAAGGTCTTTAATCTTTTGTGTAATCATCTTGTAGATAGTGCTTTATACATATCTAAGAGCAAGATACAAATTCTTTGAAAGAAAGCTTCAAGGAACCAATGAAGGTAATCAAGATGCTTTTTCATGTTTTCTTGCATTTATTTTGTATACTCTATTGGGAGATCGAGAGTATGAATTCTAGGGTTTGGTGGTTGACTTGTTCATGATTCATGCTATTTTAATTTTGGTCTTTCAATATTTCTATTGTATTCTATTTTTAACTATGTGTCTCTTATTTTAGAAGGTTGTTGCTAGCAAATGTTATGCAAACATAGAAAAAAACTAGTTAGAATGGTTTGCCTTTTTTAATCATATGAATATTCATTGGAATAACTATAATCTCTATACACAAATTGTATCCTATTCATTTCTATCTATGAATATAAGTTGTACATATTTACTAGCCTCGTGCTTTGATTATGAGAATCAATTTTCTATGTTTGCTTTCCTTTTTGGATACTCTAAAAACCCTATCTTATGTAAGAGAGATTTGTCTTTTACATGGATCATTGGTATTAGAACATTTTTTTCATACCAATGCAAGCATGTGCACACAATATAAGGAAGGTTGTTCACTTGGTTATCTTTAGTTACTAGACACATCGCATGAGCAAAATGGCTAATGTAAAGAAAACATGAGATAGGTCTTTTGCTTTTTGGTCCATAAACAATGGAGGTTCGAAAGTATAATGCTAGGGGATCTTTAAGAAAATTTGGAATTTCATGACTCTACTTGAAACAACACCACAACACACCAAATTGCTCATTACTTCAACAATCACAAAATCCCTATAAGGTACAACTTAATGTGGATATTTCAACATTTAAATTTAAAACCGATACTCCAATATTGGATATCTAGGTGTAGTGATTGAAATAATATTTATACATATATCACTTCACATATGTAAAAATAACTTATTTTGTGGTGTTAAAATTTTAGTATCTTAGTAGTGGAAAATGCTCAACAAATAGTGCACAATGGGTCATTATCTCATTTTGACACAATAATCTTTCATCAACACTTTGAGGATGAGTATTTGAAGATTGCATCAATGAGTTCCATGCCTACTTTGTTCACCTACGTGAAGACACTTCCAAACAATAGAAAGTGCTTATATAGATAAATGGGTTATCACCATACATCTACCAAATAGAGTTTCTATCCTTACAAACTTTGGGGAAAGTATTTTCCAATGCTTTCAAGGTCAAGGTTTAAGTAAAGCTACAACATAAGTGTTCTTTATTTAAAAATAAGCTAGCACAAAAATCCACTCTACACACATAAGTATTAGGGGAAGTTGCAAAGGTATATAATTCATGTTGGTGGAATTCTGCTATGCAAACGTAATAATAGAATTCCAAAATCATTAACGCAAAACTCTAAAGACATGAAATCTTTGGTACTAAGAAAGGATCTTACATAGCCTAAGGTTACCGATAAGGAGGAACAATGTGTCAACAAAGCACCATGACAATTTATACTTTAAGAGGAATGCAACTATCTCTTCCATGCATAGAGCTGTATACAAAGTTCCCTTGGCATCTCAAGGCTCGATGATGAAAGAGGGGGGAAGACAAGGGAACAAAGAAGGCTAGATCTTGAGGAATGGGACAAAATAGGGATTAGGAAGTGAATCTGAATGAATCAAGTTGTAGCCTAGGAATGATTTTGAGCTTGTTAGAATTTTTTCCTTCGTGTGAACTATGTTGCAATTTTGTTAGAATTTTTGCCTTTGTGTGAACTATGTTGCACATTTGCAAAGATTGTGAGCTTGCAAACTTTGTGACCTTAAGAATCTAACAAATTTCCTTCTCTTTTTCTGATCAAATCTTCATTTCTTTGTTGCAATTTTCATATTTTGACAAACTATGTTGGACATTCTATGAACTTTGGAACCTTTGTCACATCCTCACAAGGTTAGTGAACATGTGAGCTTTATGACATATAGAATCTTATCACCTTTTGCCCTATTTTATTTGTCATTTTCTCTTTGTCTGTTCATTATGCTCACATTTTGCAACTTTGCAAAGTTTGTGAACTCATAATCCTTGTGACATAACTTGTTTTTCTTGTTAGGGATTTGAGGAATTTGCAAACTTGTGAACTTCCCAACCACTTCAACTTGAGCACTTAGCACATTCTTAGATTTTGATTTTGACGTTTGTGTGAATACTCTTAAGTAGAAGGGGAAAACAACATAACTTAGACAAGGCAACTCAAGGCCCATGAAAAATATCTTGGATTAGATATAAGTGATGGGCTATGACAAGGCAAAAGAAACAAAAAGGTAAACACTAATACTTAGCCAAATTTTGCAATTTCAAGAGTGTTGTGGATACGAACACCAACAAAGCTAATGCTAATTTATTTACAATATATAAGTGTGGTTTGGTTGTATTTTAGCATAATTTTACCTAAAACATATAATATGGCTTATATAACTAGTGACGATGAGGAATGTAACAAAGAATCCTTGAAAGATGCATTAGACAAATCAAAATGACCACCTTCAAAAGTATATCATCTAGCTCATGCAAAAAGTTAAAGCTCTTTGGCTCCACAAATAATACACTTCTCATCACATATATTTCTTAATGTTTAGGAAATTTCTTGATTTTTGCTATTTCATAATGTGAATGCTTTTTATTTTTTCAGCGTAAAATCTAGTTGTTTTGTTCTTTAAAAACCAAATAGGCAAATCTAAAACTATAAAATCAAATTTTAATTAGCATTTTGGAACAAATACATGGTCTTTTAAGAGTACCATGTTTTCAACAAAGTTGATTGTGAAAGCTACAATTTTTTTTTTTATATAAGTAGCAACTAATTCTCAACATATCTAAAAGCACTTAAAGTATTTGTTTGTGTCACTACTATAATGAAATTCGTACTACCACAAAATACAGTTGATCTCAAAATACATCCGATAATAATATTGAGTAAGCTAATTAGATAATGTATTATAATACACAATGTTTGTGTCAAAATATACAAACACAAATTTGACTCTCAACAAATTCATATCTTGATTCACAACTGCAACTACATAATACTAAATCTATGTCAATAATATAAAAGATAGAAGGAGCTCAAGATGTAGGTGAAACTTAAATTGTGTAGCACATTTGCTTGCTAAAGCTTGTAGTCTAATCCTGAACCATACTCCCAAGCTTCAAGGTACCTGTTCCACTTATATTTCTCCTTCTTAGGAAGGTTCTTCACCCATGACCTAAGTAACAAAGAGATCATATCATAAATGTTTATGGTGAATGGTTGTAAGTGTCATTAGATTTAGAAAAAAGAAGCAAAAGCTACCTTAAAATGGGGGATACAAAAGTAGAGAGAAAGGTGTATGAACCAAGTGAAGCAAAGTGGGCCATCCATTCTAGGACCATTAGGAATCCCACCTGTAAACCAAAACAACTCAACAATTAAGCCACTAAATGTGCAACAAGCGTCATTTCATGGTTACAACAAGACTTAATATAATCACAAAAAATTGAAGGTTGTCATCTCTATTTTCAAATGATAGTAATCATTTATGACCTAGTTTGAGTTTAATATTAGTAATATTTAAGATTTGATGGTGAAGTATGCAATGCAACGAATTATGCATATGCAGGTAAAAAAGGTCTGTTTGTTCATGAGTTGTTGCTCCCAACACTTGTCTATTGTGACTCTATGGTAGTTTAGGCCTCATGGTCTATGCATCACGATTACCTATATTGACAAATGACTGCAATTTTTACCATACCCCTGCTCTCTTTGTCCACTACATTTGAGCTGGGAAAAATAATTCATTTGTAATGTCCCCATTTCACTAGTACTTAGACATTGATGGAGTTTGGCCTATTACTTGACCCTTGTAGGCCAAGGAGTTGATAAGAGGGTCGCTTGGGAAGCTGCTTGTGGCTTCAGATTCCATTTTTATATGATTTTTGGTGGGATAATGTATTCTCATGTATGATGGCACGCGTGTTGTCAAATTGCAATTTATATTATAATGATATATTAATTATCTATAGTGCAATTAAATAATAATCACTTAAATAATATTATTATTGAGAATCTTCTAGAAAGTTCAATTAAATATTATTTCTTCTAGAAGGAGGCCAACCTCTTGAAGGAAAAGAATAAATAGAGGGGGCAACTTCATTGTTGGGCATCCAAGAATTGATATTTGCATTGTTGAGTTTTGTGGAGCCAACGGTTTCTGCAGATTATTACAGTCATTGGGAACAATAACTCCCATTGATAGAATAACTGAGGGAGTGAAAGATCTCTTGAAGGGTTGCATTTGTGGAGGTGATACTTCAGTCATCTCATTAGTGCTTAATTTGTGGCCAAAGGCCAACTTGCTAAGGTTCAATTTTGGAGGAGTCAAATGGAGATATTTTTGAATGCTAGAGAACTCCATTGATTTATTACAAGGAGCTGATTGCATTGACTTATTTATAAGTTATTGTTTCAGTCATATTTAGATTATGCCATGGTTGAAGAAGAACCACGATTTTGATCATTGGGCTCATTTAATGCAGCAATTTTATTCCCAAACTGGAGCGCTCTCATCCTACGGAGAAATCGAAGGGTTTTGGTGTAGAAAGGAGTTCGTGGTAGGTGCTATCAATTTACTGAGGTTTGAGATACATCATAACATGGACGACTAAGGAAGGAATTCGATTTATGCCAAAGGGAGACTCTTTAGTTGGTTATTGCTTGCTTCTTCAAACATCACTTGGGGCGATATTAAACTAGGTTCCTAATCTAATTTGTATGAGATTACAATGTCAATTTTGATTCTCAATGATGCTGCTGTAAGTGGTCATTTATAGGCTGTCATACATATTTAGTTGTAAGCCAAAGATTGTTTGCATTCAATTAAAGTGCTCAGATTTGGTGACATATGTCTGATGTAAAGATCCTTCATTTTCAGCTTATGTGATGCATGACAATTGTTTGATAAAATGTCAATCAACTATAGACGTTGAATTGGTTCTTACATTGTCTTCAATAGTCGATTCATTCTTAGTTCTTTGCATTGCATCTATATGTTCAAATAATCAAACATAAACTACATTAGCATCAATAATACACAAAGTTATGCACACCTTTCCTGTGTCACTAACATGCAAGTTATCAGTCAGAGACTCAAAACAACAAGCCTAATGTTTGTATGTGAGTTGTTTGATATAATACCTTGAGCCATAAAAGCAATCAGAACTTTATAACAACAGATTGAAGATTGGAAGACAATTGTTCGTCAATATTCCTTGTACATTTCAGTCACTTAACAACCGGGGATATTACAGTGGTATCAAAGCTATCATCCTACCATCCTGTGATCAGCCAGTTGTTTGATGAGTGCAAGAGATATCAGGCATTATAACAAGGAACAAAGAAGACAACAGTATCAAAATCCACAAGTGCCAGACATAGAAACATTTTCAGAAGCTTTAAGGGAAAGGGATACTGACAAAGAAGTGGAAAACATGTCAGAAGGAGAACGACTTACCTCAGATGAGAAGGATGCAAGAATGGACATGAAGTTTGATGGGATGATTGAAATGATGTCCCATCTACTAGCAAAGATGGATCAGCAAACAAATAATAATCATTAACAACACCTCACAGCTGAACATAGTGGGAATAATGAAAATAATGAAAACTTTGAAGGGGAAAGAATTGTACACCGAGCTGCTAATATTAGAGGATCAACCTCTAGACCTCTCTTTTCTACCTTCACACCAAGAGAAGAACGACCACATGTAGTTGCAGTTGTTCCTTTTGGGGATGAAGCAAGACAAACCTACTTGGAATATAGTACTTTACCTCCTGATATGAGAGAACAATGGAGCTTTGATCAATTCATGAATCAAAGGAATAAGAGAAATGGTGGAAGGAATGATCATTATGCTCCATCAAGAACAAATTATCAACAAGCTCTTGGTAAGCTTACAATGCCATATTTTGATGGGAGTAATAAGTGTATAGCTAGGGCATGGGTGCAAAAAGTTGATAACTACTTATCATTAAGACCAATGCCTGAGGAGGACGCCATAAGGTTTGCTACACTGCATTTAGAAGGGGCTACTCACAAGTGGTGGTGTCATGGTTTGATTACTCTTGGTCACAATCTCATCACCACTTATGATGAATTTACTAATAGATTGATAGAGAGGTTTGATGTTAAGGACCCTGAAGTAAGTTTTCGTGAGTTGGCACAATTGAAGCAACATGAAACTCTTAAAGCATGTTGCTGATTTTCAGCGGTTATCAGTCATGGTTCCCAATTTTAGTGAAAGGAGATTGGTAGTGCTATTCAGTGAAGGTTTGATGGAGCCATTGAGGGGTTGGTTGACAACTTTTGACCCACCATCATTACAAGAAGCAATGAAGAAGGCTAGAAGCATGGAGTATGCAGCCCCAAAAGGCATGTTCCTTCTACCAGCAATGAGAGTCCTCAACAATTTGTTGATAAGAAAAATAAATCAGCAACCATGGTGGATGAGGAGATACATGACGAGTTAGGAAAAAAATTGTGTTTTGGTGCAAAGAGCCTTACAATAGAGAGCATGATTGCCCTTTGCAGCCTAAGGGCAAGACAAATCGAATAATGTGGGCATATTATGAGGGTTGTGATTCTAAAATTTCAGATCAGTCAACTGCTTCAAGGAATGATCAGGATGGAAAATGTTCCTCAAAGTTTGGAACTGATGGGAATCTATCTCCTATGACATTATTTGCTGACGTGCCGGATGAGATTTCATTCCTATTTAGGGGAACAATTAACAAACAACGTTGCATTGCTATGCTTGACACTGAAGCATCACATAATTTTATCGATGAAGGATTTGTGGCCAGATGCAGACTTCAGACAAAGGACTTCAATGGATTTAGAGTCAAAGTTGCAGATGGATATACCCTCACGTGCACCAGGCGGATAGGTAATCTCACCTTACTGTTGAATGATTATGAGCTACAAGCTGACTTCTATGTGGTCAACATGGGTGCGGTGGACATAGTTTTGGGCATGAAATGGCTCCAAGACATAGGATAATTTACCCTGAACGTACCTAAGTTGGAAATGAAATTTGAATTGAATAACAAGAATTATGTGTTGAGGGGAATTACAGATGGGAGCTTGCATTCTATCTCTTTTTGTGGAAGCATGGACAAAAAGAGAAGGAAGGAGATGGTTCAAGAAGAGCATGTGATGATCGACAATCCATTGTTCGAGCTTGATGCTACGTGGCTATATGATAATCCACTCCACGGTTTGGATGCTGATCACTCTCTTGATTTTTAGTCCTGATAGTGACATTTGGGATCCTTTCAGTGCATCCAGATTTCAAACAGGACTCATGGAGGAGATTTCAGAGGTGTACATAGTGAGGAGTGCATACAACTTTACATTTGATCCTCATTTACATGACTTATTTCAGATGCACAGTTCAGGGGCTCATGTGATGGATAATTTGTTTGATAGCTCATTTTGTGTAGAGATTGGAAGCAAGAATGGCCAGTCTCTTGACTTGCTTCCTCTTGAGGCTTATACTCTTGCGACACTTGGAATCACCAGCATATCACAACGCCCATTGAGCTTATCCGCATGTCAAGGCCTGACAAAAGAAACCTTGGAATCACGATATGATATTAGCATAAGCGGTGATTTTTCAAGAGAGGATAGAGAGTCTTTGGATACTTTATTCTAATGTTTCGTAGATGATAAAATAGACATCAACACTACCCTTGGAGACCCATACTGGTACTAGAGATGTGTCTTCAGTATTCGAGACATCTCCGAAAACTTCTTGACTCATAAGGTTGTTTTGGCTGCCATCTCCAAAGTCTCCTGATCGAAAATTAACATCTCCTCCTAAAAAATTTAGGGCAAAATGCAGTAAAGAAGCAAAAAAAATAAAGCAAATGAATAAGATAAGCTTGCAGCAAAGCAAAGTTGTAGGAAAATGACTAATAAGGAAATTGCTTCCCAGGAAGACAAAAATCCATGCAAAGTTATAGTGATCGGATCTATTGACAGTGTAGACTTTTTGAGAGGACATATTTCTTATCATTGTAATAGTCTAAAGAGAAATTGCCTTTATTATTTAGCCAACAATATTGAGTGTGCTCAACATCTATATTACCTTACTTTCACTAAACAATTTAAACTAGCTATGGTATTAGCAATACAAGCAATTTTAATTTCAATTTCAAAGTTAATGTTAAACTTTACCACTATTCTTGTTTTCAAAGTTCTCTATCATGATATGTTTTGGAAATTATTAAATTATATTTTAAAAAAATTGGCATCTCCAAGTACCTTTGTCTCCTAGTAACCTTGCAAATAACTATAAATTGAACTAACAATTTATATTTATTATTGTAATTTCACAAAAATGAACATATACATAATTAAATTAAATTAAACATTTAAATCTAGATTAAAAATAATTACAATAAAATAAATACAAAATTAAAACTTAAAATGTTGGTTTTTTTAATTTATATACTATGAATGTATAAATTAAAATTAATTATTAATAAAAATAATTAAAAAATAAAAAAATAAAAAATGAAATAATTAATAATTAAATAAAAAAATAATATCCTATTCATGGGGTTGGTTGGGATCCTTCATAGTCAAATCTCAGACAAGAGTGTAGCTAGTCACCTCCTCCTAGGGGTTGGTGTAAGCTTGATTTTGATGGAGCATGTAAAGTAACCTTGGCAACTTGAGTGTCAGCTACATCATAAGAAATCATGAGGTAATCCCAATTGGTTTGCATATAAGGATGTTGGACATGGAACAAATACCAAAGCCAAAGCCTTGGTTCTTTTTTTTGGTTCCGAAAATGTCTACCAAATTTTGCTTCAACAAGGTGCAAATTGAAGGTGATTCAATGGTTATAGTTATTGCTTTGAGGAGAAACGGTCCCAAAATTGGAAAATTATTAGCTTTTAAATCAAGCTTGGCCTTTGTTAGACAAGTTGGAAGACTATTATAGTGTTTGTTAGGTATGTAGGGAGGCTAACCTCCACGTGGACTCCCTTGACAACTTCACACTTGATATTGACATAGGGTTGATATGTGTCAGGGATGTTAATTTATTGTTAAACTGAATGCCAACTTTTGCTATAATGAACCCATTACTTCATCACCTCAACTCGCATGCCATCTTGGTGATAATAGCTAGCAACATGGTTTGTCATGAAATAATCACTTCAGTGAGACGGTTCTAACAGGGCAAAATCATGGGAAGACATGGGGTTCATTGGTTTTAAGGTTCATGCTTGTTACCAATTTTGATGGCTATCTTGACGATTGTTCATGAGTCTTTTGTAAGGTTGTTGGTCAAGAAAAGAAAAATCAAGTCTTTTCTTAGGGATATTTTAGATCTACGGATGAAGAAACTGTTTAAAGTTAATGCAATTATCATGGTGTATGCTATCAGGATGGTGTTGGGTGATTTATTTCTCACCATGATTCATAGATTTCATTTCAATGCTGATATCTCTTCTATGTTCATTGTTGTGTTGTTGGATTAAGATACCACCCCTGATTTGCTACACAAATTTTTTGCACTTCGTTTTCAGGTTCAGAGAATAGGAATTATATCAAACAGTTCACAAGTTGCTTGTGTTGAAATGTGGCGACTGATCAGCAAAGTACTGTACACTCAGCACGTATTAGGTCCGGGGCCGAGCCGGGCCCTGGGCAGGGGTTCGGGGGCGGCAGCCCCCGAGAAATTTTTTTTTGCCATTTTTTTGTTGATGAAAACCGACATTGTAATAAAACCCTAAAAAAGGCCGACTTTGTTTGTTGCCCTAAAAACGCATGTTATAAGTGGCTGGGATGCTTAAGGCATTGGAAGGTTGATGTACTGTTTTTGCTGGATAATAAGAAAGATTGGACGGCTGTGTATGGTGGACGTAACCCATTCTGGGTGAACCACGTTAAATCTCTGTGTTATCTATGTCCTGTTTTATTTCTTTATCTTTTGTATTTAAATCTGCATATAATTGTTAGTTCATATTTGCTTCGGATCTACTTGAAACCCTAACAGCTTGTATGTTGAGTTTCAAAATGACAAACTGAAATAATGGTTTTCAATCAAATTTCTTCCCCATAATTTCCAGATCGGAATACGTTATTTTGACACAGATCATTCATGCTTAACCAAGTAACTATAGTGCCAGCCTGCTATGTGTGAACTCTCTTGTGTCCTAGATAATGAAAAGTTAGACCAGCTGCAAGATTAAATTGAAGATCAATTGCAATAGAAAAACTGTGAGTCAATGGATGATGGTATGGAGAAACAAGCTTTCTTATTTGGGATGAGGCCGATATAATTTTCCATTCTGGAGATAGTCACAACATTTAAATGAAGAAGGCCATGCATACAATATGGAAGAACCAGTTAGATCAGACCATGGGGTTGACTGCTTAGAACATACACCATCTTGTGGTGAAGAAGAATTTTTTTTTCTTCTTTGATGTCTTGCCTTTTTTCACTCCTTTTTCAGAGGTTGATGCTGCAAATGATGTGGATACTGCTACACATGAGGAAGAAATAGAAAAAAGGTGTTTTGCTGCAGCAATACATGTGGAAGATGGTTTATGCCATGAGTCTGATGTTGTAGCTAGTCGCCAAGAAGAAGAAATTAAAACAAAGAGACATCCTGAAAAATACAGTTCTTCATTTGAAGTGTCTCATAAATCTGAGCTTTGTGCTGATTAGATATGCATCAACACATGTAACTATGATGTATGCTGGTTTTCCACTATCCACGAGTGTGATGAGATTGAATATGAGGTCGTCATATAAGATGAAGACGTGACCTTTGCATTTGGGATAATGTGCCTGAGATTGAATGCTTCACTTAGGATTAGCATACCAGTTCTAATGATACTGAGCAGGAACACGTGTGCCAAGAAGATGGTTCTTTGTTGCTAAACTTGACCATGTGCTTGAGCTTCAAAAAAATTTGTTTGATGTGCATGAGGAAGAACTTCCTTGTGCACATCAATAGACAAGTATGGCATACTTTTCATCACCATGTGAGTTGGAAACATTCTCTTTTTGTTTCAGCTCATGCCATGAAGAGGTCAACTATTACAACAGCAATGTGCCTTTGTGTGAGGAAAATGTCTATTCTTCTACAAAGGGTGGTTCATTTGATGTTGACCTGGTTCAATTTTTTTTTACCTAAGTTGCTGGTTCCAATTCTGGCTTGAGCTCGGGTTTGTGTTCAAGGTTTGGGTTCGCAGGTTTGAAATATTTTTGGGGGGTTGGGTTCGTATTGGATTCATCTATACAAAAAACATACAAAGATAAAAAATATGTACATAAATGCATTGGTAGTTAAGTTCAAAATACACCACATGCTAATAGTCAAATAGCATAGCAAAATACACCACCATATTATTGTTTTAGTTCAAAAATTATAATGTCAAGTGTCAAAAATCAGCCATCCCTGATCAAATATCATATGGCTCATCAAAAATATCATCATCATCCTCCATATGCTGGGGTATATTAGAATCACAAATAGTGCCACTGGCACTGGCACTAGCATTGGTAGTGGTACTAGCATTCTCGATCTCATGATCACTAGGTAGCTTATGGTCATCATCAACTCAAAGTGCAGTAAGGTGGAAAACTAAATCATCCAACTCGGCATGCTCTAGATCAATATATGTGCTTCAATTCCTCTTAGATGAAAATGAACTAGCAACCTATCAAGATTTTGAAATTAGAGAGAAGAGTTATAAATAAAATTGGTAAATTTAAAAGCAAGATAGAAGATTTTTTTTATAATGAAGAACATACATGCGATAAAATTTGATGGTAAGAGGTTGTAGGTGCTGGTATGATTATCCATGTAAGTACCACTGACTATGAGCATCAACCCTATGCTTGTCCCAAAAAGCTTCAAGACCACGATCATTTGTGCTTGCAAAAATGATGAATTCAACCCTCACTACAACTTGTATGTCTTGGTGAAAGAGTCTACAATGGGTTGCCTTGTACCCTTGAGCAACTTTGGGATCTCTATATAGGGCAACTCTTGTGCCAACTCTTGTGCCAGTAAGGAGCTGTTGACTATAATACTTGGGACTCAATGCAAAGGCAAGGAGATGCAATGGAATGGTCAATTTGTTCAATCTCTCCACAATGATAATCTGTAGTTCTCTAAAGAATGTTTCTTCGAGATCTTGTTTTTTTTCATTTATGATGAGTTTCACTTCTCAATCATTGATTCGATGCCATCATATACCTCACCCAAATAAGGCCTATCCATGCTAGTATAATGGATCATGCTCAATATAGGCTCGGTGAATCTTAGGAGATACTCAGCATGATCCTGCCAAGTGTCTTCTATTATCATTCTCTTAATATTTGCTGCCTTTGAATTGCTAGATTGCCTCCATATGCTCCAATTAGGGCTGATTACCATGCTAGATAGTGCCTCACGAACCTTCACAAGTCATCTCAACATAAGTGTGTTGGAGGCAAAACAAGTCCCAACAACCTATTTAAAAATCAAAATAAGAAAAAAATAAAATTAAAATTAAATTAAAAATTTTACTAAATATATTTGTTATTTAACTAAATTTAAAATTAACTTACCTTCAATAGCTTTGATCTCGAGAATTGTCTAAATATACCTTGTGACATATGGTGGTTGGTGATGAACATTTGGATCTCCTCCACATCAACATACACTTGTTTGATCCATTCAACTTTGTTGGAAAATTTTTGCGACATTAGGTTGAGTGGATAACACAAGGTGTGCACTCCTCAACCAATAACCTAGAAGCCCTACAATTTTTGGCATTGTTTGTTACCACTTGAACAACATTTCGAGGGCCAACTTCCTCAAAAACATTGCCCCTTTAGGGGACACAACAATAACATTGATCAATGGTCAATTTCTCGCATCTTTCCATCCATTAGATACGATGGACACCCCTATTTCGACCCATGGATCCTTGATGGGCTCCAACTAGTACTCTACATGTTTCATCTCTTTGTCCAGTAAGGATGTATGCACCTTCTCATAACCTGAGCCCTTGAACCCCTTTGGAGCCTCATTAATTGATCTCACCATTTTTTGCCAATAAGGTGAAAAAACAAAATTAAATTCCAATGCATTAGCATAGATAAATCTAGCTATGTCTTGCTCAACAATCTGTCTACCCTCATTGTGAAATGATGTTTCCAATGGTCCCTTTGCTCTTTTATGTGTCACAGGTTGTTCTTGAGGTACAAACAAGAATGGATGGCTCTCTATAGGTTCAAGATTGGATAGTGATGGAAAGGCGCTTGATCCTTTCTTAGTCTTTACTAAAGGATGAGCAACTGTAGGTTGTTTCCTTGTTGCTTCATCTGCTTTTTCTTGCTCTTCAATATATTTCAATACTTGTGCCTTTGCAAGAAAGCCTTTACCTTTGGGTATCCCTGGACAAAATTTGATGCCTTGATGAGGTATAAAGCACAAATAACGAGCTGTTATATCGTGCTTTGCAATGTGAACAAATCCAAGTGAAACCTCCTCCACCTAGAAGTTGTACCATTTCCATATTTCCAAAGGGGAGAGTGTGGGTCTGTTTTAAAGCGGGGTTAGCTCCCAACACTAGGAGCACTTGACATTCTATAAACAACATGGATAGGCAAAAAGCCACAAACCAAAATAAAAAAATAAAACAAAACTAGAGAGTTCATTTGAAATTGTAAAAAAAATGCAAGAAAAATAACGAAAGACAACAAAAACCTACCTCTTTTGTTGAAATCTTCCTCTTTAATATCTTTAAGAACAAATCAACATTTGCAACCTTGTAGGAATAGCACAAGAACTGGCTTTGAGAATTCAACAATCAATCTTCAACTCTTTTTGAGCAATGGGAAGCAAAAAAGAAAGTTCAGCAATGGAGTAGGTTTTGTTTTTCATTCTATTGTGCATAAATGAAATGGGTTTTACCTCTTTGATGTTTTTAGCGGTCAAATTAGGGTTGGGGGTCAAAATTGCCTTTTTGGCAAAAAAGAACTTTAAAAAGTCAAAGAAAAAAACTTGTCAAATTCTATTCAGATTCCACAAGACCAAACCCACAGGCTGTGGGCTGGACCTTGTTTGGACCTGTAGCGAACCTAGCTTGGACCTAGACCTAGACCTAGTTCAAACTGGACCAAGACTTGAGGGTCTATAGAGGAAGATCCAATAACGTAGAATTTTACCTTTATTGCTATATATATACTTGATGCATCATTGGATGAGCCTAGTACTCATGTTTTGTGGCTTCCCCATAATGACAAAGTTTACAATCAGGTAATTCTTAACTACATAGGTTCTATGTGTGACTTGATGCATGCAAGCATAAAGCTTCCATGGCTACAATTGAGTGATGAATGCAACTATGGTATGAGGGTGATCAACTCCTTCAAAATGTTTGTCTTTCACAGAGGAAAATTTAGCAGCTAGCATATTCTATTTGTAAATTCATGTACATATTAGTGTAGTTGTTTTTCAAAAAGTGCTACTACACACTCTAAATTCTCAGCACGGTAATGTATGATCTAGGTTCTCGGTTGTTTTCATCCAAGTGCTTCTGAACATGTTTTCCCTTGTTTTGTGGTGTTTTGAGGCAAGCCTGTTTGAATTGTTGTTAGCCCTTTGCATCCATTCCCAATGGATTGTTGAGGCTTCTAGGTTCCCATGATTAGCAAACAATCATCTTGCAGAGGTTGCTAAAATGTTGACATTTCATTCCCCCCTTATAGCACATTACTAATAACTGATCTAAGAAATCCTAAATGGGCCATCTTGCATTAATTGTGCCTTTGTTCCTTGCACTTTCCCCTTTTGTTCCACCTTAGCCAAAAATCCTAGTCAAAAAACTAAAAAAATTGGTTTACCTTTGTATTTGCATACCATCACTATCGGCCCCATGGCCTACCTCATTCCCTTTGAGAAAATCAACTAAGTCCCCCTATCGGTCTTTAGGCCATCGACATCTGCCTTTCCTCACTACTTTTGGTATCCTTCACTAAATCATTATGCTCCCTAATGTTTGACCCCCAACAACGCCTAAGTGTTGATCTTATCGAACTTTGGGCTATTGGTCTTCTCCTTATTCCTTTACCACTTTCAGACACTTTCCTTTCACATCTTTAATCCCCAAAGTCAACTTTGTAAAACATCCCAAGTGTTGACCTTATCAAGCTTTAGGTTGTTGGCATCTTCCATACCCTTAATTCCTTTCTAGCATGCTTCCCTTTGTGTTCTTGACCTCTAGTGTCCAAAGCATTTTCCTTGCTAAGTGTTGATCTTACCAGGGTTCAAGCCATCGGTCTTCTCCTTTCATTTCTTTTTGTATGAGTTAAGGACTCTTCCCGATCCCTCACTCTCAATTCATTCCTCTTCGAAATCAATTGTCTTATCATTAGATTTCAGGATTTTGGTCTTCTCCTTCATTCCCTTTTAGGTATGAGTTAAGAGTTCTTCCCAATCCCCAATCCCTGATTGATGCCCCTTGCTGAGGTCATGCTGACATCATCTATCTTTTGTTGATATGACCCCACATTTTCTTCTTAATGATGCCATGCTGACATCAACTTTAGAGGTTGGACTTTTGACATCCCTCATCCTCCCCCTCTTCATTAGCAAACATCACATTGGATGCCTGATGCTCAATGCTCGACAAAGATTTGTCTCTATTTGTTTAGTGCTTCTGGATTTGATTGTGTAAATATTTGTCTCATTGGGGCATTTCAGATGGATATGTTCTTCTTCGAGGCTTGACAACCAGCAGTACATGATGAGCCCAAGGCCTAATCTTCATTGGTGATATTTTCAGGGGTGCGAAGGATTTCATGTTTTCTTTTGGAATACATTTTGTTTTACTTCATTTTAGGAGTTATTTTTGTTTTCTTCATGAGAGATTTGTATCTTTGCAACTCTACTTTGTAAAACAGGCTCCATGCCTTTGATTCTAATAAAATCACTATTTTACCTTTCTTCACTCTCTTCACTCTATATAAACTATTTAACTCCATGAGTGGATGAATGTTTGTTATTCTTTTGCTAGATATATGCTATGTTAATCTATTTATAGGTTCTTGTTGTGGATCTTATTGTTCCCTTTGAGTGTCTATTAAACCCTAACCCGCATACAACTCCTAAGTACAATCATAATAGAAGACTATGTAAGTTCTTTTGGTATTTATTCATTTTTTTGTACTGTAGTGGGAAAGAAGAAACAATTTCAATTTAGATGCATCATCACACTTTCCTTTCATGCAATCCTTCTTACCCTTTCCCTAGCAATTGGTAGAATACTAGTAGTTGTAGGTTTGTTCAGTGTTGGGTTGGACCAACGTTGCTGCATCTAGGTGAGAGAGGAAGTTGGCCTTCTCTAGAGATCTGACCTCATTTGCAAGGTCCCACACCTTGAGGTCAGTTCCATTGTGTCACTAGAATGTTGGACTGGCTCTACTAGGGTGCAATTTCATGTGAAAACAAGAACTAATAATCTACTTGAATTGGACATGAACAACCCTTATGATTTCAACTACAAATATTGTTAGTTTCATTACCAATTATACTGCCTTGTGAAGTTTTATTCCTTCTAGAACAAGATGTTCATAGATGTATACGTTTGATTCTAATATTATGTTGGAATCCAAGAACACTGAGAGGGGGGGGGGGGAATCAATGTTCTTCCGGTTAGAGTAATTTTAACCTTATTAACAAATCCACTTATTAACCAGTATGCATAAAAGAAAGTAACAACAAATAATATCAATGCAACCACATGAATCAACACCATAACACATATTTATACCTGGAAAGGCTCAAAGAGGAAAAACCACGGTGGGATTGGTGACCCACAATATCTATCCACTGGCCAAATGAATAAATATTACAAGAGGGGCCTGCACATGCACATGCAGGAAGGCACACTTCCTAGAGCACACTGCTCATCACAAAAGGAGCCTCACTGACTACAGATCCAAATATTGGATTACAAACAAAAACTAAACTCAGAATGCGCATTAGCTATGCTAGATGAGTTCCGGTTAAATTGCAACCTCCCTTATCGGTATCTTATATCGCTCCCCAATTCTCTAGACCAATAATCAAGATTGATTGCAGATCTTTACATTCGCATTCTATCGATCAAGATAACATCACAAAACCTTTCGCATCACTTATCTCCCATATATCCACATCATTATTTAATGAACTAACCCGGATTGACTTATATACACATTTACATGAATAAACACAAATGCCTTATGTTGGCTTGCAAACATATCACAAAAGAAAAGACACACGTCGGCCCAGATAAAATATAAACATAAAACAATATGACTGTTGCCACTTCCATGCTTGCCGGATCAATCTCTTGTGTCGGCCTTAGAATACCGGTTCCAAGTTTGCCGGTTACCTTGAATGCCAGATCTCCCATGATGTGTGTTGCCAACAATGACAACACTTATAACCCGGATGAGTGTCAATTGCCAACAATCTCCCCCTTTGGCATTGATGACAACACTCATGTGAAATATGAATCGCCGAAGTGCTGTACTGGTTCCCATCCAAAAATTGATCTCAGAAGACTACTCCCACTGAGCTATACATTACTTCTTATGTCCCTAGACATTTTTCACATCCATCTCTCCTCCTTTGACAACAATGCCAAAGATTGGGGCAAAAGGAATAAGAAATGAAATTCTGTACAAACCAAAATGTGATTACCAGATCTAGATATACTTGAAAATATCCGGATAAGCACCCTTCAAAAATGCCAAATAAGTATTCCAGCCGGATTTCAAAGTTCCCAAAATAGATACAAACCAATTCAGAATATAAGCGTGCAGTTCTTCCTCTGTTAGGGTTGCCGGTGTGGGCAGACTCATCTGTTCCATACATTCCCGCTTATGAAGTAACAAAGTATTTAGCCGGGGACTTACCAAACCTCTCAACTCTCTGGCCCGCTAGATTAACTTGTCTTTTTCCTTCTCCAGAGCTGAAATTTCAGACTTCGAAAGCAAAATCTGACCATCAACCGTGCTGGTCAAAGATTCAGTACCATCAAAACTTACCACAAGTTGTTCCAACTTGTCCTTATGCTCCTTAACCTTTTTATCCAAGTCTGCTGTTAATTTTGTTGTGTTAGTGCAAGACCGATATATTCGACTGCATTGATGAAGAGCCTCATCAATCCTTGTCATCTCATTTGTCAGCTTAGCCTTGTCGGATGTGATCATGTTATCACAGGTGACCTTCCTAGCTGCATTATACCTTTCCACCAATTGCCGGTTTGACACTTGTTGAAGAGTTTTATACTCTTTGGCAATGTGCTTAGTCAAACCTTTCAACTTACCGGATGGACTAGCTACCTGATCAATCTTGCATTCCAGTGCAAGCTGTTGCAAAATAGGAATAGCTTGCTCAATAACCTGCTTATCTTCTGACCCTTCCTTAATTTCTGAGCTGCAACAAACATCAATTCAAAACTGCTCAGCTGCTCAATGTACTTATTTCCAAGACGACCACCTCATTGTTGTCAACAAAGCGCCTTAGGTCTAACGCCGATGGGATGCCCATGTAAGGGATTGATTGGATGAGTCAAGTGCCAACAATGAGGGACCAACAGCCGGTGAAGGTGCCGGTACCCTGACCTCAGTCTGATCAACTTGACCTTCAACATTCTGATCTACTTTATCCTTTACCTCCTCAACACCGGTGGCTTCGCCACTTGGTGTAGTTATTTCCACTACCTCAACCTCATGAACTTCAACTGTATCAACATCAATTACCGTAGGATTATCTACCGGTATATCAAAGGCCCATTGCCTCTTACCGGATCCCGGTATCTCATTCAAAAAGAAAAGCATCAAATAGACAATGAGATTTCCATACCAGAATGTACCTTTCTTATCTCCCTTAATCTTTCCCAAATTAGAAATCAATTCATCACACATCCACTGACAAAGATCATATTTCTCATTTTCTTTCATCATCTTGTGTGCACAAAAAATACAAGAACTGGAAACAGAGTTCAATCAGTTTGATTGAGTTACCTTGTATCCAATTACCATGCTTGCAAATTGAACAACTTTATCTTTGATAGTGCTAGTCCGCATCGACCGGTTGTCAGAGCTGGCATCGGTTAGCTTGTTCACCTCATTGTTCGAAATCTTCCTCCTACTCGGTGTTTGTCCGACCTGGGGTAAGTCGGTGATAGCACAAATCGCCTCCTTGGTGATTTATAGGGCCGGTCAAGCCACATGAACTCGACTCAGCACATACTGAATCATCTCATCCTCGAACTCAGGCATCTCCAGAATGTTGGTGAAACCCTGATCCTTTAGAATTTGAAATCCCGGTTTAAGCAATCCATCCTTGTTCAACAAAGTAGACAGATGCATTGATTTAATCTCTGATGAACCCAAATCCTCCAGAGTGCAATGAATATATGCTCTCACATCTTCAACATAAAGAACTCCGTCGGGAACCCTAGAAAATGCGCCGATAGAGTCATTGACCTTTGCAATTTGAGGGCATTGTTTGAATTCCGGGTGTGGACGATCCTGAATATCTATCACAACAGGGACAACCACATCTGTCGGAGCGGAAGCAGATCCAGAAGCCATTCTGAATTTAGAAAAATAGCGTAAAAACAGGGAAAATACCTCACAACCAAGCCGGTGAAAACCTTTGATAAATCCGCACAGAGAATACTGGAAATCGCTGAAGATGCTCTTAATCGCCTTGATCGCCTTAAATTCGCTTTGCTTTGCTCTGAGTGTAGTGTGATCAGAAATGAAGCAACTTATCCCTTTTAATCTGCGAAACCCTAAATTTCCCATTGACATTATTGCATGCCGACATATGATACTGAATACAAAATCCATTATCTCAGCGCTGGTGAATCTCCAAATTGTCTTCACCAAGATCTGAAACAAGCTTTCAGATCACTACCGGGGGCAATGCAGGATTTGACATTAATTTGCCTCCCCCTAAGGCTAAGGCCTTAGTTACCAGATAAGTTTCCTACTGGTGTAGGAACATTCTTCTCTGTCGGTTGGGTAACCGATGAATTTACTTCTGCCGATTGATCTTCAGACTTCCTAATCCAGTGTTTAGCATGAGCTTGCCGGATCTCATCAACCTTTTGCTTTCCTTTCTCATTTGATGTGTCATTTCCTTCTGGTGTATTCTTGATTCTGCAATATTTGGCAATATGTCCTATTTTGTTGCATGCATAGCAAGTGACATTGTTCTTCTGAATTGCCTTGTTGAGTCCTTGACCATTTTTCGACCTACATTGATTAGCCATATGTCCAAACTTTCCACATGCATGACATCTCACATTCATTCTACAATCTTTTGTCTGATGACCATACTTATTACACTTTGAACACTGACCGGGAACATTATTATACTAATTTGCTCTATTTCTGCATTGACTTGCTCTATGACCAAACTTATTACAAACAAAGCATCTACCATTAAATTTATGTGCATTGGGTTGACTTACTGGTTATTTCTGATTCCGGTTGTCTGGTGGATTCCCTTGATTTGTAGTACTGGAGCTTCTCCATGCTCAAATCCAAGACCTCTAGTGTCTCTTTGATCCTTCAATAATTCATCAAGCCTTGCGGAACTGACCTTGAACTTTTCTTTGTATTCATTTGCAGCATCCAGATCACTTCTCAGGATTGACATCATTCTTTCCAACTCTTGCTCATTGTTCTGTGATTGCACCAACTCAGTTCTCAACATATCATTCTCATACGCCAACCTAATGCATTCCTCAGATCTGTCTTTTAGAGATATAAAAAGATTTTCTTCATTCTTCTTCCGGTCTTCAATCTCCTTGGACATCCTCATAGTCATGGCTTGCATTTCATTCTTCATGACATTATTCTCCTGACTCAGCTTCTGACATAATTCCTTAAGGGTATTCTTCTCTTCATCATCCGGATTTTGTAAAAGTTCCTTCCTTTTAGCTTGAGCAGATGATAACCTCTCCTGCAGGGTAAGAATGAATTCCTTTGCAGAATTCAACTCATCTTGCAGCTTCAAGTTCAACCTTTTAGCATCATAGTCCTCAAGTGCTACTTCAAGTTCCTTCTGTAAACTCATCTCCATGGATTCCGGATTCAGGATCTTCCTCAAGCTGTTAGACTTATTCTGAGGCACAAGGCTCTGATACCAATTGTTGGAATCCAAGAACACTGAGAGGGGAGCGGGGGGAATCGGTGTTCAGCCGGTTAGAGTAATTTTAACCTTATTAACAAATCCACTTATCAACCGGTATGCATAAAAGAAAGTAACAACAAGTAATATTAATGCAACTACATGAATCAACACCATAACACATATATTTATACCTGAAAAACCTCAAAGAGGAAAAACCATGGTGGGATTGGTGACCCACAATATCTATCCATTGGCCAAATGAATAAATATTACAAGAGGGGCTTGCACATGCAAGAAGGCACACTGCTCATCTCAAAAGGAGACCCACAATATCTATCCATTGGCCAAATGAATAAATATTACAAGAGGGGCCTGCACATGCAAGAAGGCACACTGCTCATCTCAAAAGGAGCCTCACTGACTACAGATCCAAATATTGGATTACAAACAAAAACTGAACTCTAAATGTGCATCTGCTATGCTAGATGAGTTCCGGTTAAAGCATTGTTTGTACAGGTTAAATTGTAACCTCTCTTACCGGTATCTTAGATCGCTTCCCAATTCTCTAGACCAATAATCAAGACCGATTGCAGATCTTTACATTCGCATTCTATCAATCAAGATAACATCACAGTACCTTTCGCATCACTTATCTCCCATATATCCACATCATTATTTAATGACCTAACCCGGACTGACTTATATACCCATTTACATGAATAAACACAAATGCCTTATGTCGGCTTACAAACATATCACAAAAGATAAGACACATGTCGGCCCAGATAAAATATAAACATAAAACAATATGACCGTTGCCGCTTCCATGCTTGCTGGATCAATCTCCTGTGTCGGCCTTAGAATACCGGTTCCAAGTTTGCCGGTTCCCTGAATGCCGGTTACCTTGATTGCCGGATCTCCCATGAAGTGTGTTGCCAACAATGACAACACTTATAACCCAGATGAGTGTCAGTTGCCAACATATTATATATTCCCAACCATAATTAGGTTAAGCATGTCACAAATGCTTCATCTTATTATGCTTAGGAATATACAATATAAGTATTATAACATTACACTGGTCATTCCAACCAGACCATAGCCAATTAGAGAAATATATGATGAGGTTTTTATATCTATGCTTATTGAAATCATTATTTATTTCAATTTGAAAGGGATTATCCTACTTGTGAAAATGTGCATCTTTCCTATATCAGAGTGCATACGAGCATGCCCACAGAGGGTAAATTGGATTATTCTAGATAATGCCATATATATTCCTCATTTCGTTGTTAGTTGGAAAGTGACCACTATCCTTAATAAAGTACATGAGATATGGTAAAAAATAAGTCTGCAACGTGGATAGGAATATCTATACCATTCATTTACAAAGTACTTTTTTAATTGACAGTAGTTGACATTAGCTGCTCTGGTTTAGGAAAACTAAGCTACAACATCGAGTATTACAGTGAGAAACCCGAGAACTAGTTTTGAAGGACATAAGATTACAAACCTGACTAAATATAGAAGGTAATATTCCTGGATGTGTTAGCAGAATCAGTCCAAGAGTCTTTGCTAATGGTTCAAATTGTATCACATCCTGAATTCACATGTAAAGCTCAAAGTAAGAAATTTAACAGCTAAACGAAATCTTACAGAATCTGAAAACAAAAAGGGAAGATGTTAACATCCTCATGCAAACTCCAAGGCTTATGCCATCTATAAGAAGGGAAGCTTTGAAAAAGGACCTGAAGAAATGGACGTAGAACAGGATCTTTCAGCCTCTGCATGGAATGCAGATCATATCAATCAGCTTTGTCATAATGGATTATTTTAAGTGCAAACATAGTTTACTGATCTAAATATAATACTTTCAAGTTATGGCATAGAATGTACCTTCATGCACTGGAAGTTAATTGAAAGAAGCTCATTAATGAAATCTGGAGAAACTTTTTCACTTGGTTGGCCTGACATTGCTTTCTGAAAGAGCCATGCTGCACTAAGGTTGGGCTGGTATGGAGATCAACAATTAGATTCGACAACACTACAACAAGGTTCAGTTTATTGGTTCAACAAAATGAACCAATATGAAGTCCTACTGCTCAATTTGAAAAGCTTTAGCTTCAGGAATGGAAAAGTATTCAACCATGTAGGGGTTAAGCAGAGACAAACTGTAGGAATCAAGTGAATTTGAGGAGATTGCTTCGTGAATTCCTGAAAGCATTTTAGAAAAACAAAAATTAGATATCAATAATGATGTAGAGAAAGATGCTCATTCCAAAAACCACTAACTATGTTTTCTGCCAGGTTATTGCTGTGGGTTATTTTATAGCTTTTTTAGAGCAGTAAACACTAAATAAAAATGAATAGCCCAAATTTTCCAAAGAGAGAAATTGGAAAAAAATAGCAGTTTATTTGAAATCTTCCAATATTAAATTTCATGATACAGATGAATCCAAAGATTAGGAACAAAATCTTAACAAATAATTTACCAGGATAAGAGGCTATTCAAACATGACAATTCAAGCATACAACTAAATATGAAATCCTTATATTTTCAAGAGGATGCTTATCAAATCTCATCCTCCAATTAGAATACAGTATGTTCTAAATTTCTAATGCATGCCAACATGTAGCAGAGTTGGCAGGGTAACGGTTGATGAAGGGTCAAGGCATGCCTATTTTGGAATGCTCCTAGCAATCATTCAGCTATATGTTTAACTTTACATACAAGGCCCTCCAAATCACACATTTGGGATGATCTAGGATTTTCGTTTGTCATTGTAATTCTAATATAAAGATGTGGGGTTGATCCTTCTATATAACATAAAATGAACAAAATATATTTGATTAAGCTCAAAGACGAGCTTTTTTGAGGAACATATATAAAAGTGAAATCTAGATAAGATTAACAAACATGATTACGATGAAAATAGTAATAAATTATGTCTTCAATTAGTATGACTATGGGCTATATATCTTTTGAAAAGTACATATTATTTCAATAAAATGATGCAAATGTAGATTTCAATAATTTTTTCAACTTTTGATCACATGTAAAGACCCAAAGCCCTTGGCTTTGACTTACAATCATTTTCCCACAAAATCATAGGCTACATTTTTTTCCTTTCATCTTATATGTAATATTGAAAAATTGCATACCCTGTAATTAGCATATTATGATTTAGGCTTGAATTAGTGTTTGTAACCCCTAGCATGTTTTAGGTTCATTTTATACCAGCCTTAACTTTTTATCTGCTCCTAATGCCAGCATTATATTGTGCTTTTAATATTTTATATGTTCATCCTTGTTTCATTTCCCCCAGGTTTGTGTTATATTTTGTTCCTGTCCTATGAAGTCTTTTGAGTGTTGTACTTGAAGCTAGCATAACATGCAGATTTCCTCTGATTGAATAGTCACACAACGTTTGTTTTTTAACTTGCTAATTGTTGATGTGGGAAATTGTACTGCTACTCTTTCGGTCAAAACAAAATAGAATATTGAGCTAATCCGATTCTCTCTTGCATAAGGAGGTTTCTAATACTGCTGAGGACGATCACAAGAAAACAACCTCAAGGTTTAAACTGTCAGGTCTTGACTGTGGACAACTCAGTGGTAATGTGTTTGCTGGTAACACTAAGGAGACTTACGCCTGTGATAAAGATTGGTTTTGGAAAGGTTCTATAGGTCATTCTTAAGACTTTACAAGTCTTCTGCTCATCAAATCTTCATTAGGCATGATTCTTTTTTGGGGATATCAACTTCAGATTTGTAAAATAAATAGAAAAAGAGTAAGGGAAAGAAACTAAGCTACAACATCTTTGGGTAAATAGACATAAATTTCAAATTACCATGCTTCGTTTTGCCAGTTAAACACAACTAGACAGAACTGGTGCAATCTTCAAGGGATAACTTGATTTTCAAACTACTACATACATATGCTGAATTCAAACCATTCATCCAACTAAGCATTAAGTAGTTGAACTAAGCTCTTTAAAATGTTCAGACTAACCATATAGGGAGATTAACAATGAGCTAATCCTAAATGGTATGAACAGAAAATTCCCATCAAATATCAACCCAAATAAACCATTTGTAAATGAAATGCATAACAAAATTTGAATTTTGGAAGAAGGGGAACCATGCAATCACAAGAAAATAGACACAAATTTGTCTTCCATCAATTTTGTATATATTTTGGTAGAGTTTCAGCAACAATTCTTTAACTTACAAAAATAAGAGAGAATTAGTCCCCTTTATATGGACTTTCAAAATCTGGATGAATGGCCAGGATTTTAACTAAACAAGTGGCCTAGATTAATCCATACAACGTGTGCACCCATCCTTAGTAAATATGGAACTTACCCTCCCAACTAACTTAACAACCATCAGCAATAAAGCTTTCCCAAAATGTGCACAACACAGATCTCGAAAAAAAGAGTACTTTGGTAATTGGAAGAAATAACTAACTTTAAGGACTACACTTTTGTCATCCTAAAGTAGATATTTTCCCTTTTTACAATAAAAAATCATCTTCACTATTTAAGTGCCTTTTCCAAATATCTCGGCTTGCAGCTCGCTCTGCCCAAAAATATTCTTGAAACCTTATGCAGATGGTCCTTATCTCCGGTCTAGGGGGTGTAGCTATGCTATTGATTCGAAATATGATGTCCTCACAGTGATTTTTTACCCTTTGCAGCTCCAACTCCCAATCCTCTTTGTTTCTGCACTCGATGCCTCTTCGTCCTCTAATGAATGAGACTCGAGGTTTCCTATCAAATTGTAGGTGAACTGCACCCCATCATGGGTTAGTTCCTCAATGCGTTGATTTATCCAAGCAATTTAGTGCATCTCTTGAGTCCCTCCATTATGATTTCCAAATTGGTGACTCGATCTTGAGACCAATTGATTAAGGCACGGGGCCGATCTTTTATGGTCTCATATGCCTAATGCTGCACGTAGAAATTTAATTTGGTGCATGTGGAGCTTGGAGTATTCCCTCCTACGGACCTCAAAATCATCAGCACAACTTGCCTAGTAATCTTCTATGTCCATTTTGTGCTTGTAGTGGCAACCATAGGCTTTCCGTCCCAGTCCTGTAGGATCAAAGCCTTTTCTACAGAGATGCTCTTGTAAGCAATATGAATATAGTTCCTCAATCGACTACTCAACTTGCATAGGGGTTTTGAAATACACATTGTTGCCCCCTATCACCATTGGGAAGGAGACCCTTGAAACCTTTTTGTCTTGAAGAATTTGTCCAGCTGCATGTGCTTGTCTTGTGACCTCTAGGAGCACTATCTTGTCAGTAGGATACTTGGGGAGTCGATATGGAGGGCCTTCAAAGCCTGAGATTCTCAAATAAGAGAATCGAGGAAACTGGATAAACCAAGTTTCATACATCTATATTAGTGTAATTTCCTATTTGGATAGCCTTTGTTGCAGTCCTTCTTACATAGTTCTGACCATGTTGATGGTGAAGGCATCATTCACGCACTCATACTAACCCACTGCATATGCTATATTGTTCCTCTCCCTCTAGCTTATATTGTAGAAGTGCAGCTGAGGGTAGCAGTCGTACACCTTTATCTGGTTGGGCCCGTTTCCAATGTCACCTAGGCAGATTAATCCCTACAACCTAGGATGTCATGCAAACATATACACCACGTAAGAGGACATGGTGAAGTACCTCTTCTCTACAAGTTGTGTTAGCTATGTATGTATGTTATCACTAATAATTTGAGCTCAATCAAACTTGATTTTCCCTACAAAGACCTCCTCTGCATAGTAGAACATCCACTCCTTAAACAGATTGGAGTGGAGCAGCCCCATGACACGACTGAGAAAGGTGACCATGTCCCCGTATTCTTCATTGAACTCACTTCTGTATACCTTCTTGAGGATCTTGGAGCTGTGGGGCCTCCTTTCCTTAAACTAGTTGTCATTCATTTTTCTCTTACACTTGGTGGGATTTTGGTCATATATTCTGCGAGACTCCTCCATTGAGACCACAATTGCCTTCTCATGGGTAGGGATGCCGAAAGCCTTTGCAATGGCCTCAAGGGAGAAATTTTCTACTACCATGTCATTCACAAACACCACCCTACCGTCAGGCTTGTAGTGTTTGGAACTTTCTACAATCAGCTCGTAGTTTTGAATAGCTTGTGGGGATCTGGCAGCCTGTGCTATCCCACTCCACCATTTTCTTTGCTCTCGAGTGGGCGTTCGTGGCATACACTCTGTCTCTGAATTGTTGAATATCAATAAGCCTAAAGTTTGTATCCCTCACATTTTCCCATTTGCTCTAAACTTTGGAATCCCATAGTACTCCTTGGTATTCGTATTTCATTTTTTCCAACTTGCGAGGGTTCTCAGTCTTAGACCTCTGAGATGTTCTTGGTGCTCCAAGTGCCTTAGAGGAATCGGATGCTTTGAGAGGCATCTACCCTGCACACCAGGATGCAAATTACGAGGCGGTCTTAAATGTGTAAATGGGGTTAGTAGTGCCCAACAACGACGTTAGTAACAAAATGATCAGCAAAGTGACAATTAACAGCATAATGGCAAAATTTGGAAAAAGTGTTGTAGTTTGTTCCTCAAGTTTTCAAGATTTGTTGTAGAGCTAAGAATCTTGGTTTTGGCATGGTTTTCTTGGTTTAAAATTTGCTTTCTTGGTGCACTTTGCAATTTAGAATTATTCAGCAAGATATGGGGAGATTTTCGGCATTTATAGCCCTGTTTGAGCAATGTTCTGAATTTTCTATCCTTGCTATAGGTCTTGAGAATTTTACTAGGTTGGAGTTTTCGAAATATGATTTTAGTTTTGATAGTGCCTGAACAACTAAGGTTTGCCCTTGGGTTTAAGTTTGAATGAAATTTTGGGAATGTACACTACCCAGCTAACCCTAATGTTTAAATAATCAAGCTCATTCTGAATTTGGAATACATTTACAGCTACTGCTCCAAGAGGAATACTTGAAATGGTGCAATGTTTAGCTTGTTCCTAATGTCTCAGCTAGGGTGATTTTCTCTAGTTCCTGGAGATGCATTTCTTTGGCCAGCGCCCTTATGATTTTGGTAGAAAATTCGTTGAAATGCCCACCCTTTTGCCTGCGACTTTGAATCCTCCTATTCACTTTGGTTCTTCGACACCATCCCCCTATGCCGTTTTGATTAGTTAACTGCAAAGTTAGAAGCCCCATGAACTTCACCTACCATGACCTGCCTTAATCCAAACCCGACCTCACTCAGCTCTAGCTCGACGAATGGAGGTAGAAATGTGTTCGCTCTTCTGTCATGTCCCCTCCTTGACCGTTATATATATCCTAAATGAAGCAATTATTATTATTAATTTAATATATTAATTACCAACAAAAGATGATTTGAGATCTATTTATTTATTAAATATTATTATTATTTTTTAATTAATATTTATTACTAATATTCTGAAATATTAAAAAATAAATTAATATTGTACTGAATTAAAGATCCAAAAGTGAGAAATTATAAAAAATGTCTCTACGAGCGAAAAATCGATGCATTGCATCGACACCCTTTTTCGAGCATTCTTTCCCGCAGGAAGGAATTTACAGAGGCTCTGTAAATCGGTTCACGGTTTTGGCTAATATCTCTGGGTCTGAGGAACCTGGCAAGGTTATATCATGGACCTGCGATCAAGAAGCCTTCTTTGCAAAAACTAAATATTTTCTGGCGGATATGGTTAGGGCTCCCCCTCCTCTTTGCAAGGGTTGGGATCGGGATTGGCATTTGGTGAGCCGCAAAAATAACAGAGCATTAGGGCAACCAAACTACCTCAAGCAGAATCCCAATCATTGTCGGGAGGAGGGTTTTGTAAAACCTAACTACTCAAAGATTTCCTCTACTCGCCATATCTTTCCTCCTCGGAGGTCCTTGGGTAAATTATCAAAGAAAATGGTATCCTCAGGCCGTCACTCTTTCACGCATAATCACAATTTAAAGGAGGCTAAGCATCCCAAGCCGAATTCACCTTCAAATCCTCCAGCTAATCCTAATGGGTTGGTCATTGAAATTGATACCCATACTAAGATTAGGTATCAAATGCATTGCAACGACCGAATGATCTTTGCTCGGTGGAAAGGCTGGGGGATCCCATCTGATCAAATTGCTTATTCAGTATCGGCTTCTCTCAATAACCAGGTAAAAATTGATATCCTTCTTGATAATTTCTTAGCTATTGAATGTGGTAATCAGAGTTTGAAAAATTCTTTGCTAAACGGGGACATATTAACATTCAAAGGTCTAGGGTTTGATTGCCGGGTATGGCAACCCCTCTTTCTTCCATCTCAATTTAATTCTTGCATGGTTAATAGAGCAATTTCACTTGATAAATTCCCTGTAGAATTGCGAAATAATGAGTTCTTAAGAATAATAGGTAACAAAATAGGCAAATTTGTAGAAGTTAAAAAATCAGCCCTAAGCTTCTTTAACCAGCTTTTGATTATTAATATGAATATTAACATTAAATCTATAGAGCCCATAACAGTGAAATGCGACAATTTATGCTTAACCCTAGAATTGCCCTTTTATAATGGCTCTTTCGAAGATTCTACGCAGAGGAAGATCCCCTCTGAGAAACCTTTCTCCGAATCGGTCCTCAAATCTAAAGGCACTCCATTTAGATTTGTGGAAGGAGGGGGTTTTACCTTCGAATGCTATAAGTTTAATATCAACCCTAATCATCTCACCACACACTTATGTCCTCACAGCTCCCTTGTTAATATATCTCGACCACCTCTTCCTCCATTGCCAACTATTAATCCACCTATAGTTGACTCATTACTTTGGGATCGAGACCTGGAAGAAGGTGAAATCAGTGTGGTGCTCCCTCAGAAAGAGCAGCTCGGATTGACTAATTTGCCATCATCTAGCTTTCTCATCCCACCAAAGAGGCTAAATCCTTCGAGGTCTCCCCCTTTAATGGTACCCACCTCCTCCTCTGAGCAATCAAAGAGGGATAGGCCTCCCTTGAATCCAAGAATGGCACCTGTGCAGGGTCAACCAATATCTCAAGTCTCAAGAATGGAGACCTTTGAGGTGTCAGAGGTCCATCCTCCATTTGTGATGGCTGTTTCAGATTCAATTGCAGAATCTGAGAGTGATCGAGTTGCTAGGGAAGTTAACATCATAGCCAAATTTGTAGGGGAAGAAGTAGTAAACGACCTCATGGATCAATTGGTTGATGAAATTTGTGATGATGAGGAACTGGCAAGACAGAGGGATCTCTATGTCAAAAATCTAATGAATATTGCCAGAGTCGACATAGAGACAGATGAACTTTTTATAGCATTAGACAACTTAGAAAATGATAACCCAAACACTCTAGGCATTCTCAGCTCTAAAAGAAGTAAAGATTCTCCTGACTGTGCTGAAATCAGTAAGAAAAGAGGCAGGAGATCCCTTGCTGAACTTAGATCAAAGGATGGAGAAGCAAAGGGTCAGTCTAAAATATCTAATCTTTTTACTGCAGGGGAGGGGAAGTTCCTCCCCACAGAGCCATGAAAATCATAACATGGAATGTTAAGGGTCTGAATGCCCCTAACAAACAATGCATCTTAAAGCGCTGCATCTTTGATTCTAAACCAAATATAATGTTAATCCAAGAAAACAAAATGAACTCCTCTGAGATAGCCCTTTTCGAGAAAAAACTAGGCGTTAGACAGCTAAAGCACTCCCTTGCTACAGGGGCCTCTAGGGGCTTAGCCATCATTTGGGACTTTAGATTCATCTCGTTTACACCTTTAGAGATTAAGCAAAATTGGATGGGAGGAGAAGTATAGGTTATAAAAATAACCTAAGATTCAAATTGATTAACGTTTACGGTCCTATCCAAAATAGGGATAAGGCTAGGGTGTGGGTGGAACTGGAGTCTTTCCTCAGAAGTTTCCCAGATGATGTATGCATCATTGGGGGAGATTTCAATGCTATCACTAAGGTAGCAGACAAAAGAGGAGGTAGCAACAAACTTCCTCCAGCGGCTGTAGATTTCAATCATTGGATCAATAGGAACTCCCTGTTGGAAATCCAGACGGCAGATAATGCCTTCACTTGGAACAACAGAAGGCTTGGTTTCTGTAACATTGCTAAGAAACTAGATAGGTTCTTTATCCATGGAGGGCTCTCGGAGCTTTACTTTACCCTGAATGCAGAACCCCTCCCTTTAGCAAGATCTGACCATTTCCCACTCCAACTAATCTTATTATTTGACCACTCCCCTAAAAAATGTCCCTTCAAATTTGAGAGCATGTGGTTCAGAGATGATAACTTTTTAAACTTAACTGAGAACTGGTGGAGAAGCTCTGTTTTCTCTGGTTCGAAGATGTTTATTATCACAAGCAAGTTAAAGCTTATCAATAGGAAGCTCTTAGAATGGAATAGGACTAATTTTGGAAATATTTTCGATAAAAAACTCCTAATAGAAAATGATCTTAAGAATGTTAACATTGAGGTTCTTGAGAAGGGGATGGATGAGCATCTCTTCCTCAAAGAAAAGGCTCTACAATCTGAATATGAAAAGACACTCTCAAATGAAGAGATCTTTTGTAAACAAAAATCGAGGGAGACTTGGTTGAGTGATGGGGACCGAAATACTAAGTTTTTCCACAATAGTACTAAGCAGAGGCGATGGGTCAATTGAATTTCTAAAATTAAGAATTGCCAGGGTTCCATCCTGTCTGAACCGGATGATGTTGCCTCCGAGGCAGCAAGGTTTTTTGATAAAATCTTAAACAATATTGAAGGCTCCAACCTCAGAGGCCAACTCAATATTATCAAGAATCTTCCAAAACTCATTAACGATGACCACAACAAAATCCTGTCAAAGAAATTCTCTGAGGAGGAGGTTAAATCTGTCCTTATGAAGATGAATCCCGACAAGGCCCCGAGCCCGAATGGTTTCCCCACTAGCTTTTTCCAAAAATGTTGGGGTTTTATGGGGACAGAGATCACAGACGCCTTAGAAGGTATTAGGAACTCTGGTAAGATTCTCAAAGAAATCAACAATACCTTCTTAGCTCTCATCCCCAAAAAAGAGAATCCTGAAAGCTTTAATGACTTCAGACCAATAGCCCTTTGCAACAGTCTATACAAACTCTTAACCAAAACCCTAGCAGCCAGACTCCAGAATCTTCTCCCCATTATCATTAGTGAAGAACAAACCGGCTTCGTAGCAGATAGATCAATCCTAAGTCACCAGGTTCGAATTCGAATTCGAAGTTCGACAGCTTTGAAATTCGAATGAAGTTCGATGCGGAAAAAATTCGAAATGTATAAAATTCAAATTAAATTCGCCATATGCAATTTTTTAAAACTTTTAATAAATATATGTAATATATCTATAATATAATAATAATATTAATATATTATTAAACCTAAAAAAAATTAAAAAAATATAAAAATATATAATATAAAATTAAAAACTATTAATATAAAATTATAAATTATATAATAATAATATTCAACAACATTATAAACATTATAAATAAATAATAAACCTAAAAAAATATTAAATAAACAACATTATTAAATAAATAATAATAAAATTTATAATAAACATTATTAAATTGTTTATAAAAATATTAAACCTAAAAAAAATTAAAAAATATAAAAATATATAATATAAAATTATAAACTATTAATATAAAATTATAAATTATATAATAATAACATTCAACAACATTATAAACATTATAAATAAATAAATAATAAACCTAAAAAAATTTAATTATAATGTTGTTTAATTATTAAACCTAAAATTAAAAAAAAAAAAAAGAGATAAGTCGAAGCTTACCTGTGCAGGTTGAGACTCGGTAGAGGTTGTGCAGGTCAACCGTGGGCGACGTCGGGTCGAGGTAGCAATGGACGTGGCCCGTGGCTGCAACTCCGTCCGTGACTGCAACTCCGTCCGTGGCAACAAAAACGCCCAAAAAAAACGTGCAAAAAAAACGCTTTCCGCTAGCCCTAATTTTTTATTTGAATTTAATCGAATTTAATCGAATTTTTAGGGAATGTTTCAAGTTCGGCGAATTTCGAACTTCAAGGTTCAAATTCGGCCGAGCTTCGTGACTTAGGATCAATCTATGATGGGGTTATTATAGCCCAAGAGGCCATTCATTCGGTCTAGCTCAACAAGGCCCCAAGTATGCTAGTCAAATTAGACATAAGCAAAGCTTACGACAAAGTTGATTGGCGCTTCCTATGCAAATGCTTGGAGGCCTTTGGATTTTCCAAATTCTGGATCAACCTAATCTTTGAATGTATATCCACCCCCAAATTCTCGGTCTTGGTTAATGGTTCCTCGGAAGGTTTCTTCAACAGCTCAAGAGGGCTCAGGCAAGGAGATCCTATGTCTCCTCATCATCATGGCTGAAGCCCTAGGTAGATCCATCTCTAAGACCAAAGAGGAAGGTGGGATCCAAGGAATCCCCATTACCAGCGGCCTCCCTCCCTTTACCCACTAGCAATTTGTCGACAACACGATGCTTTTTGGGAAGGGAAGTGTAAGGGAAGCGAGCGCCTTCAAAGGCATCCTTAATTAGCCTCGGGTCAAGAGGTGAATCTGGCCAAGTCTGCAGTTTTTATGTTCAACATAGACCCCTCCTTAGGAAAAGTGATCAGCAATGTCTTGGAGATTAGTGAAGGAACTCTTCCTTCCAAATACCAAGGCATTCCCCTTGACAAGGGTAGAAGACCCTCAAAATTATGGGACAACTTGGTGGATAAAATCAAGTCCAGGATTAACACTTGGAAAGGAAAATGGCTCTCATCTGCAGGTAGAGCAACCTTGGTTAGATCGGTCTTGTCAGCTATGCCCATTTACCAGCTCTCCTGTCTACATTTATCTTCTTCTAAACTTGCAAAGCTCAACAAGCATCTTAGGACTTTCTTTTGGCAAGGTGCTAATGACAATCGTAAAATATCACTCATATCCTGGGACAAGATATGCAAACCTAAAGAAGGAGGAGTTGGCATTAAAAACCTTCGTGATTAGGGCAAAGCCTTGGGTGCCAAGTTGGTCTGGAGGATGTTCAAAACCCCTCACCTCAAATGGGCTCGCTTGCTGCACCAAAAATACCTTAATGGAGGGAATCCTATCCAAATCTTCAGAGAAACCAACTCTCCCAGAGGGTCCTGCCTATGGAATTTTATGTTAGACTGTAGGAGGATTATCTCTGACAGACTTACTTGGAACCTGGGGTCCGGGGATAAAGCTCTTTTCTGGTCGGATTCATGGGGTGGATATAAGGCTATTGATAATATCCATGACTTTGGTGTTACTCGTATCCTTCTTGAATCTCATAGAGGACCCCTGTTAAACAACTATATCTCCCCTTTAGAGGATGGGGCTGGTTGGTAGTGGATTGAGAAGGAAGATGAGGATATCCCGGTAAGGGATAAACAAAAACTTATGGCAATTCTTATATCAAGGAACATTGCCTTAGGTCAGGTTGAGGACAAGCTCGTCTAGGATGGCTCCCTAAGAGGAGAATACAACTCCAAGGATGGGTACTCTCTCATCTCCAAATCGTTTATAAGACCTATGACTGAGCTTCCCTTGAAACTTTGCTGGGATAAATACTGTCTGCCTAAGGCAGGTATCTTCTCCTGGCTTGCGGTTCAGAACAAGCTCCTAATTGCGGACAAATTTAGAAGAATGGGGTATGAGGGCCCTAGTAGATGTCCTCTTTGCGAGGCAGACGAGGAAGGCACTAATCATATCCTCCTTAACTGCCCCTTTGCTCACAAATGTTGGATCTGGTTCACCAACAAACTTGAATGGTCTGCGGCCTTTTCCCACACCATCTTTGGAATGCTCAAGGCATGGCCTCTCCTCAAGCGTGGCTGTCTCTTTGAAGGTTTATGGACAGCTCTTCCTTCTTCCATTATGTGGGAACTATGGAAGGAGAGAAATAGACGTCTCTTTAAGAATGAAAAACTAGAGGTTCCCAGAATCATTAACAGGATAGAGTCAGCTATCACTGAGCTCATGAACAACCGACTGTCATCAAGCACATTGAAGAATGCCTCTATCACTTATTGGGATGAAAAGATGATAAAATGTTGGGAAGGCTTATCCTTTCCTCCCTTTGTAGGAGATGGTCCTATTGCAAGTCTTTGATCAAGGGATGCATGCAGATGGCAGCCCCCAGGCAAAGGTTGGATGAAGCTAAACTTTGATGGGGCATCCCGTGGTAACCCAGGGCAAGCAGGGATAGTATGCGTTGTTCATAATTGGGAAGGCAAGGAACTAGCAACCCTTGCCTCTTCGGTTGGCATCAACACCAATAATTGGGTGGAACTTATGGCCCTAGTGGAGGGTCTGCATTTATGCAGGAAACTAGGAGTTAAGAACTTGGAAATTGAAGGAGATTCGGCTATAAATGTCAATGCTCTGAGGAAAGGTAGTATGCCAAATTGGAGACTAAATACTTTGTTGTCAAAAGCTCTTGACTTATGCAAAGATTTTGATAGGTTCACAGTCAATCATATTTATAGGGAGGGCAATAAAAGAGTGGATGAGTTGGCCAACTTGGGAACCAATGGCATCAATCTCTTGTCTATGCCACCTTATGGCAACCCCCTCTTTTGTTTTCGTGTCCTAAGTGGTCGTTAGCATGTTTCTCCTTTCATCCCCTTATGTTTCTCTTGCCCAGACTATGTTTTAACCCCCTTATTTATTCCTCTTCCCGCCCCCTGTATTTACGTATAGATACTTAGACAAACATTCAGTTTAAATATGCCCATATATCTGTTCTCCCAGACTTTAACTCAGGTAGTTAGGCTCAATCCATGGTCGGATATAATCATTAAAACACAAATCTCAATCATATATTTTTATTCCTCTCCTTCATACCCTTTTAGTCTTCCATCCTTTAGCCCAAGGAGGCCCCTCGTCTAATATTTTTGTATATACTTATCTGGGAACTTTCATTATCAGACCCTCACCTTGATTCAGTCATCCATCCTCATATTCAGCCTCTCATTGGCATATATATATATATATATATATATGCTGGTTTTATCTCACATTCTTGTGGCCCAGGACCCTTTCATGAATTATCTGGGACAGATAAGCACTCTCAACGCATGTAATAATTTTCTCTTTACAGATATATAGGCATTTCATATATATATATACACATATAGATATATATATCCATATATATATCTATCTTAACACCTATATTAAGTCAGATCCTTGATTCACATTTACAAGTATATATATACAGTCATATATATTCATATTTATATATATAGATTTATATATATACTTATATATATATATTTTTTGATATATTTATATTTTTATTATTATATACATATATATATATATTCTTATTAGTCTCTTGAAGTTTACTGATCTTTCATCCTTGAACATCGGCTTAACTTATCATCTTTATACATCACAACATCACTGTTTAATATCTTCATGTCGTTCTCTGTCTGGAAATAATTGGATAGAATATGGTTAACACAAATTGACAAGTCTTTGTCCCAATCCAGTTCTGCCTCTGCTCGATTCTTCTCATCATCGAACTCCTGTTTCCACTGAGGATACTTTTATTTCGAATATTACTTCAATCAAGTATTTCCTTCTTTCATCGAAATACTGTATTCGGTCACTATGGCTGTTTCCTCACCGATACCTATCTGATATTCATTGGGTTTTTATGTCGAAGAAACCTCGGGCTTCGGTGACCTCCTTTATTTTTTCCACCGAAACACTTCTTCCATCGAAATCACCATGCCTGTTGGTGATTGGATCTATTGTCTCACCTAAGCCTTTCTTTATCCTCCCTTTTCATCTTCCACCGATAAAGTCGCATCGGTGAAACCATGCGTATCGGAGGCATGCCTTTTAGCTTCCTCGAAACCTATTTCCTCATCGATATCTTTTATTGATGTAGGTTTCTTTTGCATGATTGACATTATTCTTTCGATGAGAACATTCCTTTCGATGAGTCCTTTTATGTTGCACCGATGGTATTATCTCCTCGAAGACCTTTTCCCGCCGATGAAAACCATCTCCGCTTTCCTTGATATCTTTTGTCGATGGAATTACTATCTTCGATGAGTCTTTTCTAAAGTTCATCGGTGCTTCCTTTCTTCGATGGCCCTTCTATATCGATGAGACATCGTTGGGTCTCATCGATATTATTTGAACTCGGATATCTTAATAGGATGCTATTACACCCGCTTGATGACTTGTGGGTTACCATGGTATTAATGAGTCTCTTGAAGTTTACTGATCTTTCATCCTTGAATATCGGCTTAACTTATCATCTTTATACATCACAACATCACTGTTTTATATCTTCATGTCGTTCTTTGTCTAGAAATAATTGGACAAAATATGGTTAACACAAATTGACAAGTCTTTGTCTCGATCCAGTTCTGCCACTGCTCGATTCTTCTCATCATCGAACTCCTGTTTCCATCGACGATACTTTTATTTCGAATATTACTTCGATTAAGTATTTCCTTCTTTCATCGAAATACTGTATTCGGTCATTATGGCTGTTTCCTCACCGATACCTATCTGATATCCATCAGGGTTTTATGTCGAAGAAACCTTGGGCTTCAGTGACCTCCTTTATTTTTTCCACCGAAACACTTCTTCCATCGATATCATCATGCCCTGTCAGTGAATGGATCTATTGTCTCACCGAAGCCTTTCATTATCCTCCCTTATCATCTTCCACCGATAAGTCGCATCGGTGAAACCATGCGTATCGGAGGCATGCCTTTTAGCTTCCTCGAAACCTATTTTCTCATCGATATCTTTTATCGATGTAGCTTCCTTTTGCCTGATCGACATTATTCTTTCGATGAGAACATTCCTTTCGGTGAGTTCTTTTTATGTTGCACCGATGGTATTATCTTCTCGAAGACCTTTTCCCGTCGATGAAAACCATCTCCGCTTTCCTCGATATCTTTTGTCGACGGAATTACTATCTTCGATGAGTCTTTTCTGAAGTTCATGGGCGCTTCCTTTCTTCGATGGCCCTTCTATATCGATGAGACATCGTTGGGTCTCATCGATATTATTTGAACCCGGATATCTTAATAGGATGCTATTACACCCGCTTGATGACTTATGGGCTACCATGGTATTGATGAAAATGATGATTATATAACCATTTTCATTCTCTTATTCAGAATTATCCATCTTAGACTCAGATGTTTAAGTATTTCCTCCTTATATTTGATCACTCCTAAATTTAGCTTTTTCAGTCTTGCCGCTCTGCTAAGATAAGCTTTAAGACTAGAAGGAGGCAATACCTTACATTAATGAGCATAGGTATATAAACGTGCTGGCATATCTCACTCCCGGATATATGCGATCATGGATATATAGGTATTATTATTTATGTAGATATTGCCTTCTTTTAGGACCAACACTTACCTAGCTATCCTCATCTCTATTTTACCTTTTCGGTCCCCTATATTCTTGATGTTTTGTCTCTTGTTCTGTTCTTAAGAAGCTTTCAGGCTTTAATGTCTCTAGGTTGCTTTAACTTAGCTTCGTTATTTTGTTAAGCTGTGTATATGCTATGCGTCATCCTCTTCCCTGTGTATGATCAGCCCCAACCACCTTCAGGCTTTCTAGGCCTTCCATGTTTGCAATATATATATATATATATATTTATTTATATTTGTATTTATATTTCTATATATCTTATCATCATTCACATTATATATTAGGACTTTGTTCAGACTCACATCTATATAATCATATTCATATATAGTTTCCTATTTCCTGCCTGTTCTCTCAGTTTTAAGTTAAATCAGTCTTAGATGCATATGTCAATTTTCCTCTTTCTTCCCAATAATCCCCAGCATCATATTATTACATTAAGGGTCGACCTGATAAAATTTTATCTCACTTAAAGCTTTCCCATGACACTAAATAAGGGCCTGGAAGGCTCTCGAACCATATTCTTTAAGATGGTAGCTCCCCGCGATCTCTTTGCAGGAATAATTATGGAATTTGCCTCATTAATATTTATTGAGTTTATGCTCTTCGATGGGTAATCACTCTCGCATTATGTTTCTGGAGATTTTTTGAGACTAATATTTTGAGCTGTGTATCCTATTAGGGTGACCATCCAGGCAGGTATTATATATTGTATAAGTTGACCTATTCGGTTTTCCTTTTCCTAACATTTTGGTGAGAGTTTTTCTCAAGATTTTGTGCAGCATAAGGAGCAGAGCATGCTTAAACCTGTGTTTCAGGAATAGCAAGAACTGTTGCCCACAAATGGCAGCATCACCCCAAGAGATGGGCAATCTGCTGCTCAACTTTACACAGAGGATTTCTACATACAATCTTCATTATTTTGGACAAGTTCCCTTTGTGATCTTGTATCTCCATTTTGTATCGCATTCTTAATTTTTTTTGATCCTTGAGGGATTTGGGCTAGACCGAAGGTTTTCTTCCCTCCATTCTTTCCTACTGGTGCCCACACCGAATGGAGGTGTAAATGTAAATCTATCTATTTTATAAATTAATAAAATTCTTTGGCCTCGGCCTTTTATCGATAAAAAAAAACAAAAAAAACAAAAAAATAAATTAATATTATATTATAATTCATATATTATAGATTATAAAAATAATTTATATATTAACACACACATATATAAATATATATATGGAGCTTATTATAAAGATTGTGCAAAGCTTCTATTTACAAAGTTTGAGGTTTTTCATTTAGTATGGAATATTATTATTGATCAAAACGTTGAGAACTTGAAGTTCAAATTCATCGGGAAATATGATGGAAGCGACATTATAACCCGAGGCACAAATACCCACTAATGAGACATCATCATAAGATAAGAGACATATACATCGACCCATAATAGATTGACTATAGTAACGACGTTATGGAAGATATCGACTATAGTAAAGACGTTATGGAAGATTGAAGAACAAACTCGAAATATTAGAAGCCAAGGGGAGATTTGAAGACAACAAAGCAAAAATGGTGATAGAATCCAATTGCAAGTTGGAAAAATAAAATAAAATACTAAAAGAACAAATTCTAAATCTTCAGATTAACATGGAGAGGGGTCAGCAAGATTTGAATGCTTTAAAACACGAGTTAGTTCAACTAAAAACAACTGAAAACAAGAAGCCAACAATGGAGGAAGGAGAAAATGTAATGCAAATAAAGGCGATCCAATCAGCATTGGCAGACCTGGAGTCAAAAGAAAATCAGCTAAGAGAACAAATAGAAGAGGCCAAGTCATGGTCACAAGTAGTAAGGGGGCCAACAAGTGAGCAAAGAGAATTATTGAAAACCAAGTCAAAAGACAACTAAGGGAAGAAAAAGATAAGCAGAGCAAGGCCGCAAACATTATAATTAAGGGTTTAAAGGACTTTGGTGAGAAAGAGAGAACCAATATTCTCACTAGAGACTTCCTTAAAGACAAACTGTAGTGGTCAGGGTATATCCAACAAGCAAATAGGATTGGAAAGAAGATTGATAGAGGTAGAGATAGACATGTAAGAGTCACCTTAAGAAATTTAGAGGATAAGAACATGATTCTAAAAAACAGAGGGTTGCTTAGAGGCACATACATTTATTTAGATGATGATTTGACCTTCGATCAACAAGAAGAACAAAGGAAAGAATGGGAGAAAGTAAAGACAACAAGAAATGAGGGAAAGTGGGCATGGCTGAAGAATGGGAAGGCCCAAAAGTGGGCATGGTTGAAGAATGGGAAGGCCCAAATCTTTGAGCGTTTTTCAAACAAGAAATAGGGATTAGGGGCCCCACATGATTACTTACATGTTGTAAGTTGGAATTGCAGAGGATATCCGTGGAGAGGACTTGGGTTGGGGCCCATAGAAAAAGGAAAACATATTATCATTCTCACAGAAACACATGAACATGATGGTTGCAAAGTTCCAGACTTTGAAGGATTTAAGAAAGTTTCAATTTGGAACAAAGGGAGTGAAACGGGCAAAGGTCATGGCGGAGTTATAGTTATAATAGATGAGAAGTGGAAGGGAATTGTAAAAGTGGAAAAAGAAGACACTAATAAACAATACATATGGCTGCAAATAACAGAGAATGGGGTGACTTTTAGATTGGCCGCTTGCTACTTTGCTCCAAACAAATCAAAGTTTTATAAAAAGAGGAACTTAGACAACGAAAACCCTTATGCATCACTAATAAAAGATATCTCTATTTTCAGTACGTTTGGTGACATAGTGCTAATGGGAGACTTTAATGCAAGGACAACTAATAACCAGTCCCTTCAGTTGGGCAATGGAGCAAGAGGGGAAAACAATCCTCTTTGGCTGGAAGAAGGTAGAGATCAACATTGGGAAAGAACCTCTCAAGACGGTAAGGGCAGCGTGTCTCAGTTTGGGGCATAATTACTTGACCTTTGTAGTTTATTTGGCTTGGTCATTTGCAATGGCATGAAAGATTGGCCAAGATCGGGGGGCATCACATGCAATACTTATAATGGCCAAAGTGTTGTAGACTACGTGATTTGCTCACAGAGTTTTATTTCTAGATTGTTGAAGTTTGATATTGGGGACTGCCCTATTGAGCTGAAATCAGATCATTCACCTCTTCTTGTTAAACTAGGCATTTCTCCATGCAATCAACTCAATGGGCTGGATCACCACATGCAAAAGATGGGCCCTTCCAAGGGAAAAATCCTTATAAATCAAAAGAATAAAGAAATCTTTAGTGCCGATCTTAAGCAACAGTTACACAATCTGAAGTATAACAGAAAGGTTAAAAAGACCAATAAGATAGGGACCCACATTCATAGCAGCCAACTGATCCCATTAATCCAGAAGCCTCTAAGGTCATGCAAAAGCTATCAATCTAAGATGAGGGCTGCAAACACTTTTCCGGCAAATCCGTGGTATGATGAAGATTGTAAGGCAGCCAAGAGATCACTAAAAGAGGGTGGAATGGACAAAGAGCGCAAGAAAAAATATGTAAAATTGGTGCAATCAAAAAAGGAAAAATATGTTCGTGAAAGAAGGAAGGAACTCATTTCTCTTGGAAGGCATAATCCCAAGGGTTTTGGGAAGGAGCTGCAGCAAAAGAAAAAGAAGACTGAAAATAACATTACAGATGTGCAATGATTGGAATATGCCAAGATCCTTTATGAACGCACTCATGAGAAAAGCTATCCACTTGTTGTTAACACTTCAATGAAACTTTTCACAACGAAGGATATTCACCGAGGCATAAAGAATTTAGCAAGTGGTAAAGCACAGGACATAGATGGGTTGCAGGCTGAATTCTTAAAATGGGGAAGCGAGATTCTCGCCCCTCATATAAGGAGAATTTTCAATAACATCATTCAGAAAGGTTTCCCGAGGGAATGGACAACTAGTGTGGTCATCCCTCTCTTTAAAAATGGGGATATCAATAACCCTTCTAACTATCGCACGATTATGGTCAATCCTCTCTTTGGCAAGCTCTTTGGGAGCATGTTAGAACGTAGGATTGGCAGCTGGGCAGAGAAGGAAGGTAAAAGGGCTAAAGGGCAGGTAGGTTTAAGGGAAGACATTCTACCATTGATCACTGCATCACTCTTCCACACTTGATAGAAAAAATCTAGAACACTCAAGGTGAGGAAGCTTATTGCTGTTTTGTGGACTTTAAGAAAGCTTTTGACACGGTACCTAGAGATAAACTATGGCATAGAATGGAAGAGCTAGACATACCGGATGGGTATAGAGATGCAGTTCATAGATTATATGAGAAGGTTAGAGCTAAAATCAGAACAAGTGAAGGCATGTTAGAGTGTTTTGGCAGTGATATTGGAGTTAAACAGGGCTGCCCTCTATCTCCCACGCTTTTTGGGTATACATTGACAAGTTAGAAGCTTGGTTAAGCAAGACAGAGGGTGAAGGTGTTCAGTTGGTAGGTTATGTGGTGAAACTCCTTTTGTATGCCGATGATCTTATCCTAATTTCAAAAATAGCTCATGGGTTAAGAGAACATTTGAAAGCTTTAGAAGACTTTTGTCAGGAAGTTGGGATGCAAGTGAACATATCCAAGACCAAAATCATGATTTTCTCATTAAAAAGAAAAGTCAAACAAGTTACCTTTCTTTTTGAAGGCAGCCCATTGGAAATAGTGAAAGAATACAAGTACCTTGGGATCTGTTGTGACGTTTTCACACATCGCCCCATTGCAAATGGAGACCCCCTACTTTTTAGGCCCTTCCGGTCTTTTGGCTTTGTTTTTGGGTCTTTTCGCAGCGGTCTCTCCAGTCTCTTTAGTTTGCGAGTGTTCGGGGGTCAAATTGGATTTAGTCTACTTTTCGTTTGAGCGAGTTTGGTGAAGTCTAGGGCCTGTTTTGTCCTTTTTTAGGGTTTCTACCTTTTGTCCTAGATTTTAGGGGTTTCTGTTAGGGTTTTGGAAAAAATGAACATACGATTGGAATTGGGACCCTTCAAGGAAACTCCCAGTAAAATTTGAGCCAAAATGGAGCAACTTTCTATTTTTAGAAAGTTCCTATTTTTTAGGGATTTTACTGAGTCCCGAAATGTCGTCATTTTGCTAAAAATCAAACTTACTATTTTTAGTAAGTTTCTATTTATAGTAAGTCATTCCTGTATCCTGTCTAGGGGTCTAATGCTGACACTTTAAAGGTTTCTATTTTTGGAAAGTTTGTTCTGACAGGACCGTTCGGGCGAGGTGACAAAGATCAGGCATTTGCAACTATTTCTAATTCCGGAAAGTCAGAAAGCAGACAAAGAAAGCCAGAAGATGGTTGAGTGCTGGAAGCCCACTCCTGAAATGGAAAGCTTGGGAAATTTGTCTAAGTCTAGAAAATCATCCCAAATTCTTACATGGCGCCAAAATCAAGGAGGCATGGAGGATTCACAAATTTCATTGAATCCTCCACCAAGTCAAAATTCCGCCCTACTCTCGAGTTGGGTGCCAAAATCAAGGAGGCATGGAGGATTCACAAATTTCATTGAATCCTCGACCATGTCAAAATTCCGCCCTACTCTCTAGTTGGGCGCCAAAATCAAGGAGGCATGGAGGACTCACAAATTCATTGAATCCTCCACCAAGTCAAAATTCCGCCTAAGATGAAGGACAAGTGTCAAAATGAAGGAGGCATGGAGGATTCACAAATTTCATTGTATCCTCCACCAATGCAAAATTCCGCCCAAGATGAAGGACAGACGCCAAAACCAAGGCGGCATGGAGGATTCACAAATTTCATTGAATCCTCCACCAATGCAAAATTCCGCCCTACTCTCCAGCTAGGCGCCAAAATCAAGAAGGCATGGAGGATTCACAAATTCATTGAATCCTCCACCAGTGAGAAATTCCGCCCCAGGCCACAACTGGGTGCCAAAATCAAGAAGTCATGGAGAATTCACAAAATTGATGAAATTCCCTCTCCAGTGAAAAATTCCGCCCAAGATGAATGAAAAGTGCCAAATTGAGGGGTGCTTGGGCGCATGGAAAATGATCAAATTCCAAGGCATGATGAATTCCATACTTAAGCTTGAAGACTAAAGAAATTTGTCTAAGGCATGAAAGTTCAAGGTTCAAGAAGGGAACTTCAAGAATTCAAAAAATTCCTTCCTTAGGGAGGAAATGCGTCCAAGGTGAAGAATTCCAGAAAGTGGAAATTTTTTGGCTAAGTGCTGGAAATTCCTTCCTTCAAGACAGAATTCTAGGAAAGGTGAACAATTGACTAAGTGTTGGAAATTCCTTGCTTCAAGACAGAATTCCAAGCAGGGAAGAAATCACACCCAAGGATGAATTGAAGATCAAATTTCTAAGGCAAGGAAGGAATCAGGGATGAACTGAACAAGAAATTCCCCATTGGGAAAAAATTTGAAAAAATCCATTCTTGGGCATCAAATCACATCCAAATTTCAAAATTTTTATAGGTTTGGATTCATAGGAGAATTCTCTCCCTCTTGTACTTGAAACCATAATTTGCGGAAAATCCCTAAAAAATAGGAGATGGTGGAAAATCATTAAAATCTCCTCCAAAGCAAGGAAAGTTTGAGAAACTTCAAGAAAATTCTTCATGGATCAAATTTTTCTATCCTGAAGTTTTCTCTCTCCAAGGTTTTCTCCCCACATAAAGGGTGATCCCCCACATTTGTAAGAAATTGTTGCAATAAGTTTTTGAGAAAATAACAGTGAAACATTGTTCTCTGATGGTGTCCGCTTAAGTTATTTTTTCAAAGCTTGCATGGTTTCACCTTCCTCACTTAGATTAGAAATAGTAAAGTGCTTTGGTTTCAATGGAGAATGTAATGGTGTCTAATGAATTTCCATGGTTCATACTTTTTGCATCTTGCTGATTGTAAGTTGCAGTGTAAAGTTAGTCTGAGCCCCCTAAATTTGTGCTAAGTTCGATTGTGGATAGTTGTTTGGATTGCATCGTTTTTGGGTATTCAAATGTACTTTCTCGATTTGAAAATCCTCTAGCATCCCCAGAAGATTGCACTGGTTCTTGCGGAGTTGTAGTTGATCTTGGTGAAGCAGAGCTTGGTTTATTTGGAATTTGTCCACCAAAGCACTATTCATTGTTATCACTACCCTTAGGAGTAGATTTAGATCCTTCTGAATCCTTTCCCTTTTACTTTCAGTTCATTTTAGTCTGTTCGAAGCAGTAGCATCGCATAATTGCCATATTTGATGATGGAGTTCTAGCCACAACAAAGAAGTGAAAGAATGATGAAAACGTAAGGCCCCTTGGATTATCAGCAATCACATCAGCCAACTGAGTCATGTCCGTAGCATAAAGGAACCTTGGAGTCGATTGTTTGAAGTTCTTGCAATCTTAGCATACAATCGCACTTTGATCAAGAGAGAGTGAAGTGACTGTTAGGCAACTTTAATCTGTGTTCGACGTAGTCATAAAAAACACGTCAACATGATTGACTTTCACTACAAGCTCAGTTGGGAGACTTGTAGGACAAAAAGGATACAAGGAGGTTGGAAAGCCTCATACTTACTTCAAAATAGGTGCAGAAAAGTGGAACTTTGGGATTGGAAAACCAAGAAAACCCTTTTTGGTCTTCTAGTCACACCGGTTGTTCTCTATGGTTGTGAAGTATGGGGTAGGAGCATGTCAAACTGCAATTGAAGGCAACTAGAAAGAATCCAAAAGCATTTAATAACAAGCAATCTCAAAGTTAAAAGCATGACCCCGTATGAAATTTTGTTAGCTAAAGCAGGTACTTTTCCTTTGGAAACCTCAGCTATAACCCAATTGATATGTTATTTAAAGAAAGTTGCGAACATGGATAAGCATTGCTGGTCTAAAATGGTTGTGGAAGAGATGCTAAATCGGAGGAAGAAAACCTGGATGAAGCAGAACAACAATTGGATGAACAAGTGGAACATCGATTTGCATGAGTGTCCTAACACCAACCGTGAAATAAAAAGTTATGTTATTGAAAAATTTCGTATTACCATGTGGACAAAGCAAGTTGGGTGGAAAAAAACATACTACATGAAAGAGTTTAATCCAACAAAGGACCACAGTGAAAAAACATATTTAGGGGCTATCAAAGGTAAAGCGTAGATGCTAATTGCACAACAGAGAACTGGGTCACAACACCTTATATGCGAGACCGGTAGGTGGAAGATACCAAAAGAAGCATGGGAGGAAAGAACTTGCATATTCCGCAATAAAGGGGTTGTAGAAACAGAATGGCACTTCATCATGGAGTGCGTGGCTTATGAGGACATCCACACTCAGTATGAAAATGGATTAAAGGTTGACAACATGCATCAGTTATTTGAAGAAGATAGAATTGATCAGACTGCTAGCCTCCTAGTCAAAATCAATAGTAGAAGATTGGACAAGGAAAAAATTCTGAAGATTAATTAAGAATGCTATCCTCGGTCCCATAGACTGATCAGTCTTGTGGACGTCATTAAAATCTTTCATTCATTCACAAAATATCTGATCGAAACATATGCATTATGGTAAGGATCAAGAGATCAACGGAGAAGTCTGAACACAAATGGCATCCAAGTATCGATGATCAATAGCAACCAATAAACCAACGGTAGTAGTAATATTTCAAGGGACCGAATATAATCGGCTAAGATGTCAATGGCTGGTTGGGAGCAACAAGCATAGACCGATTGATATCGTGAAGAACATCACTCACGAGAATTGAGATCATTCGGGAGGGGAATCGACAAATAGGCAATTGAATGGAATAAGGATAGTAGGATTCAGACCAAGACATGTCATCACAACAGATATAAATCAACACATTATTACCACAAACACGAATTTATACTGTTGAGCAGATTTGATAGAATCTACCAAATGACGGAGACTTGAATTGAACCAGGAGGGCTCTATGAAATGGATTGTATGTCAAGCACAATTATTATAATCATGTGATTATCCTTATAGAGGATGCGATCTATATGCTATTGTAATTCTTAAATGAGTTAACATATGTGGTACGACTAGCAAGGACAATACATTTCTATTTCATATCTGGAAGTGTGTGGTGTGGTGGAAAGGGTGAAAGTATGAAGAAATAGAATATCGTATGTAGGCTTATATGGAGAGTCAAAAGAAGAGGATATGTATTCTGATATGAAGGAAGTAGTGATTGAAAGACTAGTAAAGCAGCGATTAAAATCCTAGAGATGATTATCTATAGCAGCGAATAAAGCATAGAAAAGTTTGTTAACAAGGGACATATCCATTGAAAAGGTTGTCTCCTTTGTGAAGGATGTCTCTTTTCATAGAGAGATAAATATAAAAGGCAATTAGAAATATAAAGAGAAGGGGAGAAGTTTGGGGGAGAAATAGTGTAAGTAATAAAAGGGTTTAAAGGCAGCAATCATTTATTAACAAAAGGTTATGTCCTCTCAAAAGGACAACACTATTCCAAAGGTTATATATCTTTGTTGGGATACAATGGTATAATGGGAAATTTTGTAATGCGAATAAGGGAATGAGTATATAGAATTAAAAGAAGATCTTTAAGGTGTATGGAACAGTATTGAAAATCTACATTGAAGAAAAGAAGATGAATTTGATCACTTACACCTGGAAATGAAGGATAGGTATTAATAGGGTTATTAAAAGATCTATAAATAGTTTTTGGGAGCAGACTTTTGAAGCCTTTATAGAAGGTTTATAAACAAGAATGTTTGCAAAATGGAGTATAGCAGAATTTGTCATTGCATAAGTCCATTTGTCAAATTAAGAGATAAGTTCTACCCTCCAAACTGTTCTTATAATTTTAAGTTAAAAATTATGATATAATGTATTCAGTTCTGATAAAATTATGTTTATTATATTACAACTCCCACTTTAAGTCAAAATTGTGGTCTCAGGACTAAACCATAGACAAATCCCAATCGGGGACATTACATCTTCAAACATGGGAGCTTGATTTCAAATGACCCCCCTTTACTTGCCCTTAAGAAAATCAGTGCTTTGTTCGGTGAATGAAGATGTGAGAAAAAAGAAAAAAACACTTTCTCCTTGATCTCGAGTTATATTGACATCTTCCCCTTTCATTATTTTATTCATGGCAAAGTGCTCTATGCTTTCTTTTCGGCGAAGGGAGGCACGATATGAGAAAGGCAACCTATACTTTGTCTTCGAAAATATTCGAACCCTTTTCATCTTAACTTAAGCCCACGCTTCGGTATATTCTTTGGCATATGAAAGCATAACAAAAAAGAAAATGCCTAGCTATGCGAACTTTACTTTTGAATGCTTTAATTCAGACTTTAATCCCCTACTTCAGTACTTAATTCGGCGATTGAAGGCAAATTGAGAAAAGAGGCGCTTTCATTTTTTATTTTATTAAAGTCTTGGATGATATCGCTCCCCACTTCCCTTGTTATTAAACACCTCAGTACTTTTCTCGGCATATCCGCCGGTATTATGAAGCAATTTTTTATTTGAATGTTTTGATTTGTCTAAACTTTAAAACCACCTCCTTTCTATCGGTATTCTTATCAGCATATCTAAGGGCGACATGGGGATGTGAAATGAACGCATTTTTCTTTACAACGAACTTTATTGAAATGCCCTCCCTTCTTTCACTTCGGTTCTTTTTTGTTGGCGAATGAAGGTGAAATTTGGAAACAAAAATGTTTTAAAACATTAGGACTTAGCACGAATAAACTCCCGCGATTTGTTCCAAGACATTTTGGTGCTTTTCTCGACGGTTTTGAGAAATTTAAAAGTCGCTTATACTCAAACAGCCCCCCTTTGCGTGTTTTCTTTCTTTTCGTTAACATTTTTTGGGAGGGGGGGGGGGGGTGGGAATTTCGGCAAGTATAAGAGCGTTTCCTTTTACTTTATCGCTCAAGGTTTATCTAGGCATTTCAACTCATTTCGTAACTTCCCTTAAAAAGACCAAACTTGTGCGATTCCTTGGATCTTTAAACCACCCTTAATAGAAACTTCAACAATTTTGGTAGTTTGAAGGCAAGGAGTGAAAAGGAGATATGAAGATGGCCTTGTACAAGCTCATTTTTGGGAGACCCTCCTTTCACACTTTCTCTTACTGAAACACTATTGCACTAGCATTGAGGTAAAAAACATACAACTATGAAATGCCCCTTAAATTCAAATCAAAATCTTGCCTTTTGCAAGCTTTGGCCATTTTAGTGTAGTCTTGAACTTTGCCAACTTTTGAAATTATGACATAAGTATTGCTCCTTGAGCCTCATAGCTCTCTGGGGATCCTATTCTCTCTTGTTGCTTCCTACTCTACCAACTTAACAAAATCCTACTCGGAGATTCAACAAGGCAAACCAGCAAAGGGGGTACCTGTCGACGATGGGCAGTGTGTGCAAGGCATAACACTAATGTCCCTTTAGCTTCAAAAAATTCGTTTGTAACCATTATCCATCCAATTCTGAAAGTTGAACAATCACTTTTGCATGCTTGAGTGTATTGGGCTTCCCTCTCATTCAAGATTGGGTTCTCATTCCCTCATGCAAGCCTAAGCTCTCCAAGACAACCTCTACACTCTCTTTGACTCTATAGCACGTTTGCAGATTCTAGTGTGCCTCCTTGGTCTCATGAACATCCTCTATTGTCATCATGAAGATTGGATTGTTTTGTTTTATCTTCTTTTCTTTTGTTGTTTTGTATTTTTATTGTTTCTCTTTGGCCTTTCCAAACTATCACCTTCTTTTTCTTCCATACACACTAAGGTATTTCTCCCCATAGACAATAGATCAATGCTTATAGATTTATTTTATTATTGTGTTCATAGTCCTAGACACACATAGGATAAGCACACACACTTCAATCTCCATTTTTTATTTGATTACTCACATAAGCTAAAAGGCTAAATAGGGGCTTTACCATTGGCAAACTCACAAGTGGTTACCAACATTTTTCTTGTCCAGGCTACAAGAACTTCACAACTCTACAATGGCATGAGGGTTTGTTGTTTTCTCCTCATTTTCTTATCCATTTCGATACTTTCATTGTTTTAGCTAGTTTAGATTGATTTTTGATATCTTTGTACATTCTGGCATTTTCCTTGTTTGTTGTTGTTTTTGCCTCCTGGTGTGCAAAGAAGTTGAAATCTGGAAAGGTGTCTTAGTTTTACGACTCCTTTGGATGACACTATGATGCATAGACATCCATACAATGCACTAGCATCCTGGACAATAAGCACCTCATATTTTCAACAACTTCCCTAATCTCTATTAATTTCATTTCTGCTATTTGTTTTTAACTTCAGTACTACATTCTATTATTTGAAATTTTTCATTACACAACTCACAAAATGTAATATAGTTTAAATTCTTATTTACAGTATGAAAGATTGCTAATATCAAAGTTCCAACATCTTTTCCTAGTGTTGATCATTAAAGCCCAATATTTCAAACATTTTGAAGGGAACATTACATGTCACTACCCCAAAGATTTCACTAAAAATGCAACTATATATATAGGATGTCTATGACTTACATTCAACTATTCAAAGGACTCAATTGCATCAAGAGATTCTTACCTCCAACGAAAAATGGTCTCAGCATTTTAATTTGTCATTTGTAAGATAATACAAAATAGAATAGTGTGTGAGGATAAACCTCTTTTCAAATTATCAGGGTAAGCTCTTTGAAACTTAAACCTAAATATTAAGCTAAACTAACCCTAGACAGCCAAATTACAAACAAAATATATAGATATTCAAAATATACAAGATTTACCAACAAAGTTTGCATATATGAATTGACCACTTGCCTATGTTTTTGCTTTAGATACAATCCCTAGATTGTTAGCAATTGTATCTTCAAAATTAGATTTACAAATATTTGAATGAAATCAAACTATCTAAACATAAATAAACACAACTTCATACTAGGTCAAACATAGACTAGTGATCCATTGCAAACAAGATTTAAGGAATAATAATTGCAATAAGATATGAGACACAATTCCATAAACCAAACAGTTAAGCCATACACAAAGCTATCACTTAGGTGCATAAATATATACAATAAAAATATTGAAACTATTATTCAATTTCAGTTGCAATAGGACATGAGACACAATTCCATAAACCAAACAGCTAAGCCATATACAAAGCTATCACTTAGGTGCATAAATATATACAATAAATTTTTTGAAACTATTAAGTTTAATAATGGAATCACAAACACAATTAATTAGCTTGAATAATTATCTTAATCTAGCACGAGCATTGTAGAACACAATTCTTCTACTAAGAGGGTGGGGGGGGGGGATGCGTGGTTGAATCTGTAGAAGAGATAAGATTTAGATCCTCAACCAATTAAAACCTTTGATGAACTTAGCAAAACTTGAAACTGAAACTGAAAGGAATACATCCACACAATGAAGCCAATACACATGAAATAGGTGGAAAACCCAAAATGGGAAAAACCACAGGGAGAAGTTCTGCTAGGATCTATTGTACTAATCCAGCCTCACAAGTCAAAACTGTGTACAAATTTTAAGTGCACCAACCCTAGGGAATCACCAAATTCCTTGTTAGAGCACCAACTCTCACAAATTCACCATTTATCAAATTGAGCACCAACCCAACATCTTTATGGCACCAACCTTAAGAATGTCAAATAAAAGAATTTCTGATTTCAAATCTGAAACAATACAATATTGGAAGCATACGTTGGAATTGTTACAATCTAAACATCATAACTTTTCAAATATATGAATCAGTCTTATATTCAATCTGCAATTAAACTTTTGTATCCTGTATGCAGTCTTTTAGAACAACCCTGTTCACATCAACTCAACACAATTTCATCAAGCAAGGGTATGGCATATATATATCACTACTGATCTCTTTTATAATCTAAATCAATTAACCAACATAAACTCATAGCACTTTTTTGCTCTATCAAAAACACAGGTTATATAATCACAGTATACCTCAATCTTCCTCTATGATCTGCATGCTTTTTGCATCTTACAATGGCAAGGTCCTTTTCATTCTTTCATCAACATTCTCATTCAGATTCTCAGCATCTTACACACTACATTTAGTATTCTAACACAAAGCCTTATGAGTTTTGATGTTTCGTATGACACACAATCTTTTACTTTTCTAAATACAGATTTTACTATCAAACTCTCTCAGAATTATTCAACCACACACACCACAAGCCTCAAACATGTACCCATATAAATAGAAACTTAATAACTGTTACCAACAGTTAGCAGTTGGAATTGATCATAACAAATTCAGTTGGAAGTTAATAATTGGTTGTAACCTCTTTGAACCAATCTTAGTCCTTACATCGATGATAAAAAGTGTCATAAAACAAAATATATTACTACTTCTCCCTTTGCAACTGCTCAAACTCCATGGGTACAATTGCTTTACCAACCATGTGTGTTAGGAAATTTGGTAATGCTTAAGTGCTTAACACATTAGATGGAATGGTTAGAGCAAGCACTTATCTACCGAACCCATCATAATAAGATTCAATTCTGATGTTCACATATTTGCCACTCATTCTTAGTTTTCATGGAGATGCAGTTTGAGATACAAAAGAAATAATGGTAACTCAAAGTTTGATCCAACTGTCAATCTGAGATTATAGTTGACACAGATATTACTGTTTTATTAACATGTTTTACTATTTGTGTTTTTGGTTAGATCCAAGGTCAAAATCAACAATTCCAAGATATGATGTGATGCTACCATTGAAAGGTCTGATATATACAACCTGTAACGTCCAAACTCAACTGCAATTTCATTATCAATCTAAGGTTTCAGAATCGCTTGACATCAAGGACATATACAGACTTCAAACAATCTCCCCCTTTGGCATTGATGGCAAAAACTTCCAATCAAAAACTCATTCAATCTGTATCAACACAATAAGCCAATCAACACAATAATCTAAGAACCAAATCTAAAAGCAAAATCAAATATGAATTGGTATCAACATTTGAAATTCACAACAAAACTCTCCCCTCAACCATAATCAAAGCATTTGCAAAAACCGGTGACAAAACTGAAATCAACCTACAATATCTCCCCCTTTGACATCAATGACAAACGACTAGGGACATAAAATAAAACAATGAAATACTTCCCTTGAGCAGATGCTTGCTTGTGAATGGAACTCGAGAGGAGAAGCCACAACCCCAAGCTTCTGACATTGATTCTCAAAAGTTTCCTTAGGAAGGGGTTTGGTAAAAATATCTACCAATTGATCCATTGTGGCAACATATTCAAGTTTTACTTCATGATTTGCAACTTTTTCTCTCAAGTGGTGAGATCTTATTAATATGTGTTTGGTGCAAGAATGAAGAACTGGATTCTTAGAGATATTAATGGCACTAGTATTCTCACAAAGAATTGAAATAGGCTTATCATAAGTCACCTTTATATCATTAAGTGTCTATTTCATCCACCAGACCTGTGTACAACACAAAACTGCAACAACATATTCAGCCTCAACAGCGGTTTAAGATACAAATTCCTATTTCTTGCTCAACCAAGAAACCAATTTATCTCCCAAAAATAACGCACCATCACTAGTGTTGTGTCTGTCATCTACACATCCTGCCCAATCTGCATCTGTATATGAAATATCCTTTCCTTTGATTTTAAGGAACTTATTGCAATATGTGTGTTCGTTTAGGTGAATTGACTCATAACAATAATTGTTCAATTTATGATAGCCAATACCAAAGAAATAGAGAAGCAATGATCATTGATAGAACTATATTTTATTGAAAATCGGAACTTAAGTTCCACATACTGAACTAGCAAATGATCTGCCCAAAATTGAAAACATATCAATCACTAACCTGTCCCCTGATAAAAAGTTTATCACAGACTTGCAACAGGTTTGCAATTCATTATTGTGGCGTCAAACCCTTCCTATGCTGCAATTTTCAATAATTATTATACCAACTGCTATTTCTTCTTGGCACTTGGATTGCTAAATAAGCGTTCGGTTATTCTGAAGATGATCAGTCTACTTCTTCTCAAAATAGGATTGAATTTTGATCCAGATACCCACCACGGATGCCTCTGTAATTTACAGATGAACGAAAAAGTATCAAGTATGCTTGGGGTTGCGTCCAAGCATGGAGTTCTTAGCTCTCGAGGTTTGCGTCCGAAAAAAGCTAGTAGTTCAATTCCTTGCTGTAATATCCCTTGCCCAAACTGACTGATTTTGGCTCAAGGAATATTGTCAAACACTTTGTATGCTGTCTTTCTCTATTCTGATTTTTGTATTTCAGATTGTTTGATACACTTTAAAAGTTGCCAAGAAATTTAAAAAGTTTACCAATGATGTTGACAATACCTCTTACAATGAACTAGTATGCGAGTGCAGTTCTTTTTGGTATTTTCAATGCATATACATGAAAACTAGATATGGAATGCATACCTACAGCCAACTGACATTTCGACAAACAACTGGCATGCAACTATATCTTCTTTATTGAATCCATTCCTAAGTACAATGCTGCTATGGATTTGCCAAGACTAATTGGCTTACAAAAAGACTACATCAATGCCAAATCTGATTCTAAGTTATCACTTACAACAGCAAAATTATATGCCTAATATTTCAATACTAGCTACTAATAGTTGCAAGAGGAACCTGATAATAGTGATGCTTAATGATGGAGATGAAAGTTGCAATCGGAATCAAGCAAAATACTGTAGCGCGGCACTGTTCATGCGCACTGTTCACGCGCACTGTTCATGCGCACTGTAGCAGCAAGAACAAACTTGCAATCTGCTCTTAAAACCCTGAATAATTTGTTGATAATCTCTCCCAACAAGAATGATATAACTCCATGTGCCAAAGAAGGACGATTCACAACCAATTATAAATGTTCTCCAACAATAAACTTCAAACCCTTGTAGAAAAATTCACCAATTTGCACAAATGAAAGAACTGAAGTATTCTTTCCCACAACTGCAATAATTCAGGTGTTATTTCACACCTTCAAAATTACTATCAATAGGAAGTTTTCGTTTCCTATGATCAAAGAAGAAAATTGCGAAAGCCCTAGGCTCCACAATAAAAATCAATCAAAATACTATTCATCAACTAGATGCCGAGAATGAACTCTTGCCTTTCCTTTTATTCTTTCCTTAAGAGAGCTCAAACACCTTCCTGGCCAATGTGGGATAAAAGATTTATTCCCACATTAAATTATTCACTTAACGCACTTTATTATATTAAAGTGACTTTATTATTATAAAGTTACTTTAGAACTTTATAATAATATTAAAATATTAAATAAATCACTTAAGTCACTTAAACTTTAATATCTCTTGATGTACTTGTCTGATTGCTAAACCGTCTGAGCCAGGAGTCGACTCTCCCTGTTCTCCATGTGATTGGATGCCTGTCTAAAAATAGAAACCCTGAATAGTGACTTACTATAAATAGTAAGTATGTGGAACTGAGTCTAGAAATAGCTGCAAAGGCCCAATCAAGGTTGACACTGCCAATAAGCTCTGCTCAGGTGTCTTTCTATTAATAGGAACCCTGACTCTCCCAAAATAGTAACTTACTATAAATAGTAAGTGTGCCAATCTGAGTCAAAAAACCTGTGCAAAGGCCAAAACCTGAATCCAGCTGAAGAGTAATGTCTCTAATCACCAAGTAACTGCCACACGAGGCCCTCTATCAATAATTGTTAGCCTACGAGGGTCAAATGATAGGCTAATTCTTACAAACTCTGATGCTCGCAAAATGGGGACATTACACTTGCATAGAGAAACATAAACTCAAAATGATTCATAAGAATCCCTCTTCCCATCGATGCCTCTATATAAATAGTCTTTCAGCCCAAAAAGCTACAATCACATCCTTAATTCTCTGATTTTTGGCGACTTAGATATTTAATGATTAACTTTGCATATATCTTTGATTATAATCGCCCACCATATGGACTTCACCTAGGAATACTTAAGTCATAACTTAAATGGCCCCATTTATTGCTAATGAATGATTAAATTCATATTAGCCATAACTATATCTTTTTGGCCCATAAATTTAATTATCACCTTATCCCCTTGATTAACTTAATGCTTTAGCTTATGTTGACAATAAATAAGAGCTAGCATTATTATTTATTTGTTTATTAACATGCTAGGCGAGAAAGGACATTACAGTCCTCCCTTCCCAGGATTGCTTGTCCTCAAGCAACCACCAAGCAATCCGCTGCTCCACTCTGATATAAATACCCAAACACCACAAAGCATAAAGCAACATAAAAGGGTGCAGATGTGACAATGCATCCAACAAATCAATACCCAAATCCCACACCAAGATGTTAAACCTGTCGTACAGTATGAAGAAGCCATATCTCATCAAATTGTCGCCCCATGCATCATTACTTAGCAGCAAGCGAATAGCAACATTTATAGACCCTTCATGAAGAACAATGATCATATATGATCCCACATGAGTATCCATAAAGTCAGATGAATCTAGAACATCAATGTCATCAAAGGCTGGTTCAAGTGATGTATCCACTAAGGTTATCAAGTAAGGATGCAATTCTTGCGCTACCAATGAATTTTGTGAATGTATACCTTTATTAAATCCCATTGCTAAGCATGAAGTATCATCACCTAAAGAATTTATATTGCTGTTAGCACCATGTACCAAGGCTGCCATATCCCGAATATAAGGAGATATGTTACTGCTAGCATAATTGGGATAATCTGATTTATCCCCATGCCTCCCAATGGCATTTTCATCATCAATGTCAGCTTGCATACACTTGGATGCCTCAAATTTTGGGTTATCATTTTTGGTAGCCCACAACACAATTTGTTTACCTCCATGAGTAAACTCAAGCTCCATGTTGTTGAAATCCTGAATGTGTCTTCCAAGGGACTTCAACCATGGTACTCCCAATACTAATTCGGTCCCACCAATACCAACCACATAGTACTCATCATCAAATGTATAATCATCTAATTGTATGCCCAACCTTGGTATTTTTCTTGTGCACCTGATTTTGGATCCATCTGCCAACATGACGCTGAAACTAGGAAAGTCCTCCACTTTTAGTCCTTCCTTGACTACAAAGTCCTCATCAATAAAGTTGTGTAGCACCACTGTCCACCAAACACGTAACTCCTTGTCCTTTGATAATCCATTTTAACATGAAAAGATGATCTCTAGATCCACCAGATAGGGAAGCAATAGTACCATGTGTTTCGTCATCATGCTCACTATCCTCATCTTTGTCGACATCAGATATCACCTCAATAAGACGAGGCTTGCCCTTCCCAAGACATCTATGTCCTGGCTCCTAAGGTTCTTTGCAAGAAAAGAAAAGGTTCTTTCTCCTTAACTCATTTCTTGACTCTTTTTCTACCTCAGGAGGTGTGTCCTTCGGTTGAATAGGAGCCTTCCCATCCAATTCATCATCTAATTTCTTATTCCTGAAGTTCTTCTCGTGTGGCTGAAAAGAAGGTGAGATCTCAAGATCAAGAGCTAACCCAATGGCAGCATGCAAGGTATTTATGTGCCTTGACCAACCCCCTTAGACTGTCACTTAGGCCTTGTACAAACAACATACTGACTCTCCTTTCTGACATATCAGGAACCATGATATAATTTTTTTGGAACTCATTAACATATGATTCCACATGTCCAAGTTGCTTGAGCTGAGCCAAATCCATGCAATAGACCTTTACATCTTTCCAGTCAAAGCGAGCAATCAGCTTATTGACAAATTCCTCATAGGAATGAATTAAGGCATGATCCTGGGACACTAACCCATGGTGCCACCAATCATATGCTACACCCTCTAGATGCATCGTGGCAAACTGTATAGCCTTCTCTTCCTCCATAGGTTTCAGTGACAGGAATGTATCAAGTTTGTGCACCCATGATCTAGCACTTACTTTCTCGCTTCCATTGAAAGTGGGCAAAGAAACCTTATTCAATGCATCCTTAAATTGCTTAGTCTGAGTGCCTTGCTTGGTTTGCTCTCTAGGTCTCCTTTCTTGCCTCTCCATGCAATATCGAGCCTTGTCCTTCCCTAATTCATAAAGTGATTTAAATTCATTAATTATCTGGCATCAACAGGGAGAGCTCTGTACTCATCATAAGCCACCATAACATCATCAATGATGTGTGTCCTCTCTTCCTCTACTTCGGGAATTGCTTCTTCTTCATTTTGCCTTGGCAAAAACAAAGGTCAAAGTGGCCGATCAGATCTTGTGCTCGCTGTCCTAACAAAATTAGAAGCCGTTCTGCCTTGATTTTCATGCCCAGCCTCACTTCTTTCACCATCATGACTTGGTGCTTGTGGCTAGACCCTCAAAATACCAATCGCATTAAGGAGTTTTTGTTGTGACTGCGTGAAAGTCTGCATTATCTGCTGCTGTCGCTGAGCCATTTGAGCCATAATATCCTGAAGATTTGGTTGTCCATTTCCACCTCCTCGTTCTGCCATATTGCTAGGTTCAAACAAAATTTCTTGTTTCTCTACAATTTCTTCGTCTGGTTGTGCGACTCTTCATTTGGTGTAATAACAATGAGGTCCAACCTCTCTTGGGAACATTCCAGATAAATCAACTCCCCATGCAACTGCAAAATATGACATGCACAAGAAACCTTCACAGGCTGGCAGGGTCACTATGCTCTGATACCACTGAAATATCCTTTTCTCTGATTTTAAGGAACTTATTGCAATATGTATGTTCGTTTAGGTGAATTGACTCATAACAATAAACGTTCAATTTATGATAGCCAATACCGAAGAAATATAGAAGCAATGATCATTGATAGAACTATATTTTATTGAAATTCAAAACTCAAGTTACACATACTGAACTAGCAAATGATTAGCCCAGAATTGAAAACATATCAGTCACTAACCTATCCCCTGATAAAAAGATTATCACAGACTTGTAGCAGGCCTGCAATTCATTACTGTGGAGTCAAACCCTTCCTGTGCTGTGATTTTCAGTAATTATTATACCAGTTGTGATTTCTTCTTGGCACTTGGATTGCTAAATAAGCATTTTATTCTTCTGAAGATGATTAGTCTGCTTCTACTCAATATAGGATTGAAATCTAAGCCAAATACCTGCCATGGCTACCTTTGTAATTTATGGTGTAATGTCCCCATTTTTTTTGAAGGCAGAATAATTAATTAAGTTGTCCCAATTAATGATATTTCTTAAGGATAGCTTAATTGATTATTTTAATTAAAAGTATTAAGTTAATTATTTATTAAGTTGTCAAATAAATAAAAATTAAAAGGTAGCTTTATATTTAATTAATTTAATAAAGTGACTTAAATTAATATTATATCATAAAAGTCACTTAAGTGAAATAATATTATTTCTAGAAACTTCTTGAAAGGATGGAGAAAAAGTATAAAAGGAAGGTCAAGTTAATCTTCTAATCATTGAGGATTTGATATTTGATTTGGAGTTCTTCGTGGTGAAGGAACCAGCTTGGGTTTCTACCATTATTGAGTCTTTGGGAACAAAAACTCCCATTGAATACGCAATTTTGAGGCCGTGAAACTATCAGCTGAATTATTGCCAAAGGGTGGGCTTCATTCAAAGGTACAATTTGTGTTACATTAGAGGTCTCCGTCTTACAGATCTTTCATTAAAGCTTATTTTCAGCCATTGAAGGAGTTTCAATCTGCATATTCATACTCAGATTTTGGTTTGTTTTGGCACCTCCTTGTATCTGAATTTTGTGGACATTGGCTCAGACTCTTTGTAGCTGCTTGGAGATCGTTTTAGGAACAAATTGGGGGAGTTTCAAGGCTGCATTTATTAATTCATCAGGTCTGCTATGCTACAACAAGGGCACCATTGGCAAGACATATTTATTCATATCTTCATATTGAGGCATCCAGTGGTTGTGGGTATTGGTTTATTCACTTTGTATTGCCCACACAATCATTTGCATCACACTTTTGGGACGAAAGACTCCTGATATTATTTTATTTTGCATCTGCAATCCAAGGGCAGGGGGTGGCCTCTAGTAAGGGGGTGATTTTGCATCTAGAGGGCTCAAAAAAATCCAATAAAAATCAGTCTTCATTGGGACAGCCTCCTCTTCAATTCAGCATCTCTAAACCAGGCTTTTGAGCATTCATTGTTATTGAAGCAATTATTTTCAGAGGTACTGGTATTCAGAAAATTAGGGGAAGCCATTAGAGATTCAGTTACATCTTGTTATTGCATCAATAATTGACATTGCTTATTTTAGAAAAGTCTGAAATAAAATCTGAAATTTAGTTGCAGCAAAAGTGTACTTCAGACTTCATTATTTCTGAAACATGTATGACAATTATATAACAAAATGCCAACTTCAGAATTGATGCAAATTTGAGTTGTTTCCTTTAATGGTTAGCTTGTCATATGTTCCTCGATGCTTGCAAATCAGTTTATATAAGTTTCAGACTGTATGTGATCTGTTTGACAATATTCCTTGAATCAAAAACCAAAACTGCATCAGAAACGAGATAACACGCAAAATTATACTAGCTGTCCAAAACTGCATAACATGCAGGTTATTCAGTCTGAAATTCAGAACAGATTAAAAGGTTGGTAGACAACTGTTCGATAATATTCCTTGTACTCCTCAGTCATATAACAGCAAGGGATATTACATACGGATGAACGAAAAAGCATCAAGTATGCTTGGGGTTGCGTCCAGGCATGGAGTTCTTAGCTCTTAGGGTTTTCATCCTGAAAAAGCTAGTAGTTTGATTCCTTGCATAGAGAAACATAAACTCAAAATGATTCAAAATAATCTCTCTTCCCATCAATGCCTCTATATAAATAGTCTTTCAGCCCAAAAATCTGGGATCACATTCTGAATTCTCTGATTTTTGGTGACTTGGACATTTAATGATTAACTTTGCATATATCTTTAATTATAATCACCCACCATGTGGATTTTGCCTAGGAATATTTAAGTCATAACTTAAATGGCCCCATTTAATGATTGCTAATGAATAATTAAATTCATATTAACCATAACTATAGCTTTTTGGCCCAAAAATTTAATTTGGATACCATAAACCATAAGTCACAATGCCCTTTAGATACCTAAAGATTCTTTTTACAGTATTAACATGAGAAACTTTAGGAGCAGATTGAAATCTAGCAACCATACAAACTGCTTGCATGATAACAGGTCTTGATCCAGTAAGATACAATAAGTTGCCTATCATGGACCTATACTCTGTCTGATTTGTATAAGTGACTCATCATTGTTACTCAATTTTCAACCAGTTATCATTAGAATATTCACAGGCATACAATCCTCCATTTGAAACTTCTTGAGCATTTCTTTTGCATACTTAGTTTGAGATAAAAATATAACTTTATCTAACTGTGAAACTTGTAACCCAAGAAAGAAAGAAAGTTCTCCAATCATAGACATTTCAAATTCTATTTGCATTTGAGTAGCAAAATCTTTGCATATGTTGTCATCATTTCCACCAAAAACAATATCATCAACATAAATAACAACTGCAAACACATGCTCATCTATTGTTTTGAAATATAAATTGCTACCTATATTACCTCTATAGAACCCTTGCTTTAGAAGATATTGATCTAGTCTGGAATACCGAGCCCTAGGTGCCTGTTTTAGACCATATAAGCCTTTCATCAACCTGCAAACATAGACTTCTTTACCTGGAGACTGAAAACCGTTTGGCTGCTCTATATACACTTCCTCTTCCAAATTCCCATTCAAAAATGCTGATTTTACGTCCATCTACCAAACTTTAAAATTCTTGTAAACTAAGAATGCTAAGAACATTCGAATGGTTTCCAATCGAGCTACAAGGGCGAATGTCTCTTTGAAACCAATGCCCTCAACTTGTGCATACTCTTTGCAAACAAGCCTTGCCTTATTCCTAACAATTTTGCCATCCTGATTAAGTTCGTTCCTAAACACCCATTTGGCACCAATTTCATTCTTATTGGTAGGTCTAGGAACTAACTCCCATGTTTTATTTTTCTCAATCTGACTCAACTCTTCCATTTCCTTGATCCAACTTTCATCTTTGCTAGCTTCATTGTATGTCTTAGGTTCCATTTCAGATAGTAAAGAGAGATGAACTTCTTCATCATTTGATTTTGCAACTCATGTTCTTGTTTGAAATCCATCATCTTTGTGTCCTATTATCTATTGCTCAGGATGATTCTTTTTCACAAATTTTGAGGGATTCTTTTCAACAATATCTTCAAAATTCTTCTCACCACCATTTTCAATGCCTGTTTCAACAACATGTTCAGGAGTTTGTTTAGTATCATTTTCAAAATCTTTTTCAACAATATTTTTAGATTCTTTTCTATTAATAGGTTCTAGTTCACGTTCTTTTGTGATATCTTCCGGCACAATTTCATCAGTCTTTACATTAATACTTTCAACAACCTTTTTCAATCTATTGTTATAGCATTTATAAGCCTTGTTATGAGTGGAATATCCAAGAAATATACCATCATCACCCTTGGAATCAAAATTGCCCTAACCATCTTCATCCTTTTTAATAAAACATCTACTACCAAAAACCCTAAAGTATTTAATAGAAGTTGGTCTGCCATACCATAATTCATAGGGAGTTTTCTTACTATTTAGCCTCAATTGTACTCTATTAAGAGTATATACTGATGTATGAATTGTTTCCACCCAAAAACTGTCAGATATCTTGTAATATCCTCAATTTTGTGAAGACTCATCAAGAGCATTGGAATAAAGACTTCGAAGGGGCCAGCGATTTATCAACCAATGATGATGGAAGATCGATCAGCTGTGTTAATACCATAAGGTGGCAAATAGATTGAATCATTATTAAGGCAGCGGTAGTGATAATCATTACCATTGGTGTGCAGTACCAACAAAAGGCACGAGTTGATTGAATAAATAGGAGTGATTACAATATCAAGTGATGTAATTCATACTACTAAGTCACCATACGGTGATGTGAATAAGGAACGATAACACGGAAGGAGGAAGAGACTTAGACCAAGGGTGATAAATAGATTAGAATGATGTTAACATCGATAGGTATATGTTATTGATCGTAATAAGAATTAGTAAATAACGATAGCAAAGAGAGTGATATTAGCAAGTCGAAAGAGTCATGAAGACAACTAGCTGTCACCAATTGATAATGTCGATTAAGACAAAGATACCAAACTACCAATTATAAATTAATTGATATCGGTCTACTAATGAATAAGTGATGCAGCCATAACCGGTAAAAACCCTCAAAGAGAATCAACCGGCTTATGCAGCAAGAGTAACACAACGAAAGCAGCAAGAAAACATAACAAGATTACATAAATAGATCATATTATTGCTTTAGAACTTCCGACAACCATCCGGTCATCATCATATAATCATCAAAGAACATCCATTAGTTAATCGGTTACATGCAGGCTATCAGCTAGATACAATCCAACTGGGACTCTAAGAATCAACCGGATCACAAAATGTGAATCTTAATCCTTATTCTCAATTCTACTTCCTCTGCCCCTACAAATGCTTACATAACATCATATTTATACCCACCGGAACATATTTGAGTCGGCCTCATAAGATTACATTTACCAATGCAGGAAAATGAAAAGTGTAACTAGGTCGGCGCTAAGAATTAAAGAAATATTTCTGGAAAATAACAACCACGAAGTGCAATTCAGCAAGAAGGTCAGCCACACGCCAAAGAACATCAGACAAGACCTGAAATAGATCCACACACCAAGAATCGCGCCGGTAATGAAGGAAAACCAACCGGTAAGCACAAGAACTATCCCAAAACCCATAAACACTCAACCGAAATTGACAACTGACCGGAAAAGAACCCAAATGAACTGAAAATCTGGAATCAAGCACATGAACCAGCCTGGAAACCGAAAATAAGATCTACCACGAAAAGAAAGCAACTACCGGTACCAACCAGTAAGAACACAAAAAATTGCGTAAGAACTAGACAAGAACAAAACAGAAAGGAAATATTTTTGGTTGATGCAAGATTGCTCATCAACCGGGGATGCTCCTGCATCAGACAACCTAGGTAGAAAAAGATGTTCCATGAGAGGCAACTCATGAACATCTAGAAGGATTCGGAATAAAAACCCCATGTTCATTTTTGATCCAAACATCTTCTTTATCTGCCAACCTCTGCTTTAGATCCTCCGGTGCCTCAACTAGCTTCTCTAGCCCTTGACTCTCTTTGTTTCTCTTCCTTTGCTTCAGATCCACACATTGTTTCTGTTTACTGCCTTCTTTCTTCTGCAACTCTGATTTGTTTCTGCCACAGGACTTCATCCGGTTTGTCACCATAAGCTCTCTGTCATCCGGTTCTATCTGTTCATCAGGCTCATCTGTCAGATCCTTCTGCAAACTCATGTCACCCTCCGGTATAACCTCTGCAACTGTTTCTATCAGATATTTCTTCAAGTCACCTTCCGGTATAACCTCTGCAACCGATTTCTCAAGACTCATATTCTTCACTTCCTTCTCTTTCTCCTTCAAAGAAATCAATGTGAACTTCTACCCATCCTTCTCAATAGTGACTAGGTTTCTTCTACAGTCATAGATAGCTCCTCTATCAAACTGCCAAGGTTTTCCCAACAAGACATGACAAGCACTCATAGATACAACATCACACAAGACCTCATCCCTGAAAGGCCCACTATTAAAATTCACCAAACACTGTTCCTTTATCTCTATCTTTTGATCATCTTGTAACCAACTTACCTCACAAGGACAAGGATGCTCAAGCCTCTTCAATCCAAGCTTCACAACCATCTCCTCAGATACCAAATTGTCAGTACTTCCACTATCCACAATAACCTTGCAACACTTACCACCTGATTTACACAGTCCAGAAAAGACTCTTCCTCTGAGTAGATCCGGTATTCTTTCTTTTGAACATAAGGGATTCTCCTTGCTTCGGTGAACAGTCAGATCCGGTACCTTCTACCTTCGGTTCCTCATTTGCCACACAACTTCTTGCCATTCCCTGCTTACATTCATAGAATCTATGTATGGCTTCTCCACACTTGTAACATTTGCCAGGAAATTCTCTACCGGTATTGCTACTACCTTTCCTTTGTGTTTTCTGTTCCGGTTCTTTACTCCACTTAGGTTTTGATTCATCTTCCTCAATCGGTTTCTTCATGCTGTCACTCATCTGTCCTTTGAATTTCTCCTTCCCTCTATTCGGTTGTCTTCTCCTCATCTTCTCTTCAACTTTCAAAGCATACTGGTAAGCTTCTTCAATTGTGGAAACCCTCAACATACTCATTTCATCCTGAATGTTAAATGCAAGTCCATTTATGTACCTCGCCACCTTTTCTCTGTCCATCTCTCTATGTCTAGATCTAATCACCACCTTGCAGAATTCCTCAGTATATTCCTTCACAGTCATGTATCTCTGTTTCAGGTTCTGCAACTTCTTGAACAACTCAAATTCATAGTCTCTCGGTATGAACTTGGCCTTCAATCTTGCAACCATCTGTCTCCACCGGGTGATCTTCGATTCACCATTCTCACCTCTGTCTTTTTGTAATTCTTTCCACCATAAGGAAGCATGCCCTTTCAACCTAGTCTGTGCCAAACGAACTCTCTGTGGGTCCTTGACATCCTCAAACTCAAAGTAATCCTCCAACTCTCCGATCGAATCGATCGGATTCTCCAGGTTCAGCGTTTCGGAAAAGTTGGAACCTTCAACTTTATGAACTTTACTCGCTTGTGCCACTCCTCTCAGGAATCTTTCCTCTCTTTCATCTTCCGGTCCTTCATCTTCTTCAAGCTCTTCATCGGCTTCTTCATATTCATCCTCAGAATCAGGGTTTCTCCGCAAACCAGCCAAAGCGTTTCGGATTTCGTTCCTCACTTCATTCTTGAAGTCTTTCATCATCTGCTCTACCCTTTGGGGGTTTGTCCTTCTAGGCGACATCTCCTCTTCCACCTCGGTGAACTACCTCAACTCAACGATCTGACTACTGGTTTCAATTGCCTCCCCTCGATGATCTATTGAACACACGTGCAACCTGCCTAAAATCAGTGATTTGTCCACCCAAAGGAATGCCTCAATGTTCGCAAACAATTCTTCCACTGGCTAGTCCATAACCAGCTTTGATACCACTTGATGCAGCCATAACTGATAAAAACCCTCAAAGAGAATCACCCGGCTTATGCAACAAGAGTAACACCACGAAAGAAGCAAGAAAACATAACAAGATTACATAAACAGATCATATTATTGCATTAGAACTTCCGGCAACCATCCGGTAGTTAATCGGTTACATACAGGCTATCAGCCAGATACAATCCAATCGGGACTCTAAGAATCAACCGGATCACAAATGCGAATCTTAATCCTTATTCTCAATTCTACTTCCTCTGCCCCTACAAATGATTACATAACATCATATTTATACCCACCGGAACATATCCGGGTCGGCCTCATAAGATTACATTTTACCAATGCAGGGAAATGAAACGCGTAACTAGGTCGGCCCTAAGAATTAAAGAAATCTTTCCAGAAAATAACAACCACGAAGTGCGGTTCAGCAAGAAGGTTAGCCACACGCCAAAGAACATCGGACAAGACCCGAAATAGATCCACATGCCAAGAATCGCGTCGGTAATGAAGGAAAACCAATCGGTAAGCACAAGAACTGTCCCGAAACCTAGAAATAGTCAACCGAAAGCGATAACTGACTGGAAAAGAACCCAAATGAACTGAAAATTTGGAATCAAGCACATGAACTAGCCTGGAAAACAAAAATAATATTTGCCATGAAATTAAAGCAACTACCGGTAAGAACAAAGAAAACTGCATAAGAACTAGACAAGAACAAAACTGAAAGGAAATATATTTGGTTGATGCAAGATTGCTCATTGACTGGGGATGCTCCTGCATCAATAAGACTAATTTCTATGGCGTGATTAGTATAAAAGAGGATCGATTCACCTTGTTATGAATAAGTACAACTTATCATAAGGAGATGCCATTAAGGAAAGACATATCCTTTTAAAAGGCAACCATTCCCATGTGCAAGGTATAAGATGAAGTTCAAACATACTCCAACAACATTGAAGGAGTTTATCCGTTTCTTTCATACCTAGTTAGGATTGCTCAAATTGAACATTACCTTTGGCACACAAAACCTTTGCATAAGGAACAATTTCAAAACCAGGGAGAGCACCAAATCGTGGCATGCTACAACTATATTAGGAACAACATCCTTTTACATTGTTGCCAGCATATAACTTAATACCAGGAACAACAAATAATCACTGGAAGGTGATACCCATATCTACCTTTGCACGTTCCCATTGACACGTCAGACACAACAACATACATAGCTTTATAGCTATTCTTTATAAGGAACTAAATTCAGACGTAGCATCATCAAGAGATTACAACTTTATATCTATATACTAGAAGGAGCTTTATATCAATAAATCCAATGAGACATCAAGATCCCTTTGTATGCTTACTCATCTTCAAATTTGAGACAAGAAGTACTCTTATTATTCTACAAACCAAATAATTGTGCACATATTTTATAGTTATATTAGAGATAGCATCAATATTAGTTACATTTCATAATTAATGCCATTTGCAAGGTAACATCAGCATATAGTCAAGATCAGTAAGGAAAGAAATCTCTTGAAATTAATCTTTGCAAATTGAATATCCCTATTTCATAAGTTATAAAACAAGAGGGACATTACATATCTTGGCTTCATTAAGTAGGGTTGTTGCCATTTCTTTGACTGTCCGATTTCTTCTCTCAACTACACCATTTTGCTGTGGTGTTCTTGCTGCAGAATAATGTCTTTTGATACCATGCTTTTCACAATATTCATCAAATTCATTAGAGATAAACTCACCACCTCTATTTGATCCAAGACATTTAAGTTGCAAACCACTTTCTTTTTCAACCATGGCTCTAAAAATTTTGAATCTCTCAAATGCCTCAGATTTTTCTTTTAAAAATGTTATCAATGTCATTCTAGAAAAATCATCCACAGATTACATAAAGTACCTTTCATTTTTTAAACCCTTAGTTCTGGTGGGACCACAAAGATTAGTATGAATTAATTCTAAGGGTTTTGAAGTTAAGTAATCTTTAGATTTGAAACTTACTCTTGTTTGTTTTCCTTGTTGACATTTTTTACAAATAATGTTCTTAGGCTTTGTAATTTTAGGCATGTCTTATTGAATTCATAGAACTAATCTTGACAAGATTATCAAAATTTACATGTCCTTACCGTCTATGCCAAAGCCAACTTTCATCAACTTGCCCCAACAAACATGTTTTACCTTTTACCTCCTTGAGATCATAAACATTGCTTTCTGTTCTTTTCCCTTCAACAATTAATTTTCCTAATTTAACTTTCCTTATTTCACATCCTTGAGCATTAAAGATTACAAAGTCTCTATCGTCACACATTTGACTAACATTTAATAAATTTTATTTAAGTCCTTCTACATACCAAACATTGTTTGTTTCTAAAGTACCATTAATGTTCAAAATTCAAAGAACCTTTACCATGAATTTGAACTGATGACCTGTCTCCAAATTTCACTGCACCACCATTCCAATCAGTAAATTTGACAAACTTACTCTTATCACCAGTCATGTGATTAGAGCAACCATTGTCTATTATCCATAGGTTCTTCCTTTTAACATGCAAAGCAATTTGAACAATCATGGACTTTCCTTCTTTCTTCTTACACACTTTTTCTGCTTCTTTCTTGAAACCTTCAGGACTATTCAAGAATATGCTCCCATTCCTTCTCTGTTATGCAAAACTCATGTTATATTGTCTTGCAACTTGACCAATATTTTGACATTTATAACAAATCACATTGAAATCTTTCAACGAATCAAAAGAATTTCTACTGACAAAAGTTCTCCTTCTTGATATAACTCTACAATCAATTGCTCTATGACCAAAACAATTGCAAAAGTTACACTAACCATAAAAATAGGGATAAAACTTGTTCATTACCTTTTGTCTTGTAGGAGGGGCCATTGTGGATACCTTTTTTTGCCTTTGGACCTTAACAAAACCATCATTATTATCCTTCCTATTGAAGGAATTATTTGTACTAGAACTTGGCCTTTGTCAAAACCCAAACCAGATTTGTTTTTGTCTAATCTTTGATTGGCTAACATTTCATCCAACATATTAGAACTCTTCTCAAATTTTGATCATCTTTAGACACACTTTTCAATTGTTCAAATTCATTTCTTAAAGCTGCTACTTCACTTTCTAACTTCAAACAATTTTCAAATTTTAACATAAGTTCAAAATTAATTACCTCTTCTCTTCTCTTGCCCTCTTCAATTTCAATTTTCATATTGAAGATTATTTGATTACCTTCTTCAAGTTTCTTCTTTAGTGTTTTATTGTCCTTTGGTGCAAAAATCTCTTGCTTTGTTCTCTCCTTCTTCAATCTTCTAATTTCCTCTAAGGCACATAACAATTCACCTTCAAGATAGATCTCTCCTTCAACATCATGCAAAACTTCATCACTTTGATCTGCATTGAGTGACCCAACTGCCATGAATAATGTCTCACATTTTTTAACATCAAACTCATACTCAATGTTGTCTTTTGAATTTGTGCCGTCTTCTTCTTTGATGTACAAGCTTTTCTTGTTCTTTAAAGAATTTCTTTGTTTGTAGCGAAATTGGCTTTTGTTTTTCTTCTTGAAGCCTTCTCCATCATCTTTATCATTTTTGCCATAAGGACACTTAGCAACAAAGTGCCCAATCTTCTTGTAGTTGAAACATTTAAAAGGTAGCTTCCCTTAATACTTTCCAAAACCCTTCTTGAGTGTTCTAAAAAGATTTGCAAGTTCTTCATTTGTGTCATAATTTGACTTAGAACTTATTTCTTTCGCTTTCTTTGTTGCTTTAAATGCAACTTCTCTTTTAGAAGTATATTCACCAAGCATTCTCATTTCATATGTTGTGAGAATGCCATGTAGATCATCAACTGTAATTTTACTAAGATCTCTGACGTGTTCTATTGCAAAGATTTTAGCATTATATCTTGAAGGTAAAGATCTCGAAACTTTTTGAACAACTATAGAGTCCTCCATGTTTTCTCCAAGCCCTTTAATTGCATTCACTATCTCATCAACTCTAAGGAGATAATTTGCAATCTACTCTTCTTATTTCATCTTTGACCCTTCAAATTTTGTTTTGTATGTTTGTAACTTTGCTTGCTTCACTTTACCATCACCTTCATAGATACTCTTCAATTTATCCCTGATGGCTTTAGCTGTTTGACAATGCATCACTTTAACAAACTCAGTATTAGATAAAGCACAAAGAATTGCATTCTTAGCTTTAGCATTATTTTCATACTCTCTTTTCATAAGGATCAACAAAAGGAGTTGTAGGCATTGTATAATCATTAACAACAAACATCCATATAACAAAGCCCAAAGAAGATAAATAACTCTTTATTCTAATACTCCAAAAAGCATAATTAGTACAATCAAATAAATGGGCTTTATTTGAGGGGGATCCTTCTAAACAAGCCATGTGTTCTTTAACCAAGATCTACTTAAGCTGATTAAGCCTTTTCAAGCACCAGAATTTGATATCAATTGTAGAACACAACTCTCTTACTTAGAGGGGGGGTGACTTGGTAGAAGAGATAAGATTTAGATCCTCAACCAATTAAAACATTTGATGAACCTAGAAAAACTTGAAATTGAAAATGAAAGGAATGCAACTACACAATGAAGCCAATACACATGAAATACATGAAAAATGCAAAATGGGAAAAACCACGATGAGAAGTGCCGCTAGGATCTACTGTCCTACTCTAGCCTTACAAGTCAAAATTGCGTACAAATTTTAAGGGCACCAACCCTAAGGAATCACCAAATTCCTTGTTAGAGCACCAACTCTAAAAAATTCACCATTTATCAAATTGAGCACCAACCCAACATCCTTTAGGCACCAAACTTAAGAATGTCACAAGTAAAAGAATTGCTGTTTTCAAATCTGAAACAGTACAATATTGGAAGCATACATTGGAATTGTTACAAACTGAACATCATAACTTTTCAAATATAAGAATGTCTTATATTCAATTTGCAATTAATCTTTTCTATCTTGTCTGCAGTCTTTTAGAAAAATCCTGTTCACATAAACTCAACAGAGTCAACACAACTTCATCAAGCAAGGGTATGACATATATATATATATCACTGCTGATCTTTTTTATAATCTGAATCAATTAAACAACATAAACTCATAGCACTGTTTCTCTCTATCAAAAACACAAGTTATATAATCACATTATACCTCAATCTTCCTCTATGATCTGCATTATTTTTGCATTTTACAATGGCAAGGTCCTTTTCATTCTTTCATCAACATTCTCATTCAGATTCTCAGCATCTTGCACACTACATTCAGTATTCTAACACAAAGACTTATTCATGATTTTTGATGTTCTATATAACACACAATCTTTTGCTTTTCTAAAAACAGATTTTACTATCAAACTCTCTCAGCATTATTCAACCACACACACACACACACCACAATCCAAAGGAGTGCCTTTAACTTGAAAATTCAAAATCTTGCAAAAGGACTCTATGGCCCAAAATTCGCAATGAGCAAACATTGTGATTTTAAATAAATCTTGAATTTCACTTATTTCGCCCGAAGTCATGAAAGGAGGACATTTAAACTTAAAGATCATCTCCCAGTTCATCCAAACAATCTGAAAATCAAAGCAAGGCGTCAAAAAGGTGAAAAGGTAAATCTTTCAAAACCTCCAGTATACCCGAAATTCCAAGACTCAGGTGATTACAAGGTTAAATCGCACGTTTTGATCTAAGGGTGTGAATTTCAGAAGTAAAAAGTGGTGTTAAAATGGAACCAAAATCGCATCCTGCCAGAGGAAAATTAAAGTCACTATTCAGACCTTAAAACCCAACATCGTTTGAAATGGACACCCTAGAATGCCCAAAAACTAAACCAACTGCTGATAGGAATTAAGTCAAACAGTTTGCATCCAACTCCTTATTTCTCCGTTTAATGTTTAAACCTCTTATGGCTTCAGAAATGAAATGTTTGTTTGTTTTTTAGTCTTTGCATAGATTTGAAACCATATAACATGAACTAGAAGGAAATTACAATAATGTGCAACATGAAGATTGATCTACTGCTGAAATGATATTATTTCCAGAATTATTAAAATCAAATACATAGCAGATTTTTTAACTCACTAAATACTCCAGCATTTTTGACATAATATTCCAGCAATGACTTCGCATCTTGCTGCTACAGTAACATGAATAGTGTTGTGCTACAGTAACGTGAATAGTGTTGCGCTACAGTAGCATGAATAGTGATGTGCTACAGTACGTGAATAGTGCTGCGCTACAGTGCTACTATAGTATTAATTAGTCTTCAATCAGTCCAATATCATCATAAAATCATCCCTTCAGAATGGCATAAGCATTGGTCAAGAAGTGGAGAAGGTATGAGCAAAACACCAAATTTGCCTGTAGCTAAAAATGCACCCAATTTGCCTGTTAATGAAGCTGATAGCAATAGATTCCAAAGGCCAAACCCCAAGGGAATGACGTCTAGAATGTCACAAGAGAGGATAGACGTCCTCTAATGCCAAGAACGGATCTGCAACTCACACATCAATTTTTTCTCATATTCAACATGCTGAATGAAGCCACAAAAGCTTCCTTTTATTCTTTCTCCAAGGGTCGACCCAACTCACTTAAGCAATGTGGGATAAAACATGTGCAATATAAAACATATTAAAATATTCACTTATGTCTCCCTTGGATGCCCCTTTGATTTGCACACATCCCCATAAAATAAATATTAAAGTAACACTTTAATATTTTACAATTAAATTAAATGTTACTTTAATAACACTTCAGGCATTAAAATATA